>NW_028154230.1:600000-1087050 GCF_964211835.1 Anser anser | reverse complement strand
CTCTCTGGGCAACCCGTTCCAGTGCCTCACCGCCCTCTGAGTGAAAAACTTTCTCCTAATATCTAAGCTAAATCTCCCCTGTCTTAGTTTAAAACCATTCCCCCTTGTCCTATCGCTATCAACACGTGTATTTTTACTCCTGTATATACAGATTCGTAGGGGTTGGAAGGGACCTCAAGAGATCGTCGGGTCCAACCCCCCTGCCAGAGCAGGTTCCCTAGAGCAGGCTGCCCAGGTAGGCGTCCAGACGGGCCTTGAATATCTCCGGAGAAGGAGACTCCACAACCTCCCCGGGCAGCCTGTTCCAGCGCTCCGTCACCCTCACCGTGAAGAAGTTCTTTCGCATGTTGGTGCGGAACTTCCTGTGCTCCAGTTTTTGGCCGTTGCCCCTTGTCCTATCCCCACAAACCACTGAAAAGAGGGTGGCCAAGTCCCACTGTCTCCCACACTTAAGATACTTGTAATCATTGATAAGATCCCCTCTCAGTCTTCTCAAGGCTGAACAGGCCCAGGTCTCTCAGTCTTTGCTCATAGGGGAGATGCTCCAGGCCCCGTATCATCTTTGTTGCCCTCCGCTGGACTCTTTCCAGGAGACCCCTGTCTCTTTTTGTACTGGGGAGCCCAGAACCGGACACGGTACTCCAGGCGAGGCCTGCCCAGGGCAGAGTAGAGGGGGAGGATCACCTCCCTTGACCTGCTGGCCACGCTCCTTTTAACGCACGCCAGGATCCCATTGGCCTTCTTGGCCACCAGGGCACGCCGCTGGCTCATGGTCAACCTGTCGTCCACCAGGACCCCCGGGTCCTTCTCCGCAGCGCTCCTCTCCAGCAGGTCATCCCCCAGCCTGTACTGATACACGCGGTTGTTCCTTCCCAGGTGCAGGACTCTACGCTTGCTCTTGTTAAACTTCATTTGGCTTCTTCCTGCCCAGCTCTCCAGCCCGCCCAGGTCTCGCTGAATGGCAGCACAGCCTTCTGGCGTGTCGGCCACTCCTCCCAGCTTTGTATCATCGGCGTACTTGCTGAGGGTGGACACTATTCCCTCGTCAAGGTCGGCGATGAAGATGTTGAACAAGACCGGACCCAGCACCGACCCCTGGGGAACACCGCTAGTCACAGGGCTGCAGCCGGACTCTGCGCCGCCGATCACCACCCTCTGAGCTCGGCCGGTCAGCCAGGTCTCAACCCACCTTACCGTCCACTCGTCTATCCCACGCTTTCTCAGCTTTGCTAGCAGGACGTCGTGGGAGACAGTATCGGAAGCCTTGCTAAAGTCAAGGTAGATGACATCCACTGCTCTCCCTCCATCAACGCAGCTGGTGATGCCATCATAGAAGGCAACGAGGTCGGTCGAGCACGATTTCCCCTTGGTGAATCCATGCTGACTACTCCTCATAACCTCCTTCTCTTCCAATGGCTTGGAGATGGCATCCAGAACAAGCTGTTCCAACACCTTTCCAGCTGTTCCAACACCTTTCCAGGGACGGAGGGGAGACTGACCTTTCCAAGAGCTCCACATCCTTCTTGTGCTGGGGGCCCCAGGCCTGCACGCAGTATTCCAGGTGGGGTCTCCCAAGAGCAGGGTAGAGGGGGATAATCACCTCCCTCTCCCTGCTGGCCACCCCTTTGTTAATGCAGCCCAGGACACAGTTGGCCTTCCGGGCTGCAAGCGCGCGCTGCTGGCTCGTGTCCAGCTTCTCGTCCATCAGGACCCCCAAGTCCTTCTCCGCAGGGCTGCTCTCAAGTTCTTCTTCTCCCAGTCTATAGAAATACCTGGGATTGCCCCAGCCCAAGGTCAACGCCTTGCACTTGGCCTTGTTGAACCTCATTAGGTTCTCATGGGCCCACTTCTCCGGCCTGTCCAGGTCCCTCCGGACGGCATCCCTTCCCTCTGTTGTATCGACTGCACCGCTCAGCTTGGTGTCATCTGCAAACTTGCTCGATTCCGTCGTCTGTGTCATTGCTAAAGATGTTGAAGAGCACCGGTCCCGAGGCCGACCCCTGAGGGACACCGCTTGTGACCGGCCTCCACCCAGACATAGAGCCGTTGACCACAACCCTTTGGCTGCGACCAGCCAACCAATTCTTTATCCGCCCAGCAGTCCATCCTTCAAATCCATACCTCTCCAATTTAGAGAGAAGAATGTGGTGAGGGACCGTATCAAAGGCTTTGCTCAGTCCAGGTGGCATATCCTATCCCAGGAGTGGTTTCAGCCGTAAACAACAAACAGTTACGAGGAGAGGTGTAGCTCTGTAAATATTTTTGTTGCCTTGGGTGAATTGGTGTCTGGTCGCACTGAGTGGCCCGCGTGGTAGCTGGGAGATGGCCGACGGGGAGGACTGAGATGTTAAAGCTGCCTGTGGTTGCCTGCCCCCAGCCCCAGCCCCAGCCCCGTCCCCGTGTGCCATCCCGATGGCAGTAGCGGCTGGAACCTCAAACTAAAGCGAGCGTATTCTGATGTCGTTACCCTCCAAGCCTGTCAGAGAGGCAGAAGCGCTGTGGCCTACTCAGGCAGGAACCGCGCGTGTGGGGACGGCCACGTCCCTGCCGCCGTGTCGGGCCAGTTTGAGCTCCGCTCTCCCTGGGGCTGCTGCAGGGCACCGCGGACCACGCTTGGGCAGCCTTGGGGGGCACTGCCTATTTTTCCAGAAGCCTCCTCCCCAGCTGAGCACAAACCCAGTTGTGATGTGCCAGGGCTGAGCACAGGCTTTGTATTCCTCCCCGCCACCCCGTGCGCGGGAGGTGCAGCTTTCCCCCTTAGAAACACCAGCAGTTGAAGTGGGGCTCTCAGGGAAGGTTGTGGAGCAACTTCTGAAAAGGTAAGGCCTGCCCTGGCAAAAGCGGGGATCTGCCTGCGGGGAGCAGCGCCCAAAAGCCACCAGCGTGTTTGGGGTGGAGCTGATAGGGTCATAAATAATAGTTGGGGCTACGAGCGCGAGGTCCCGCATTTGGTCCGGGGCAATCCTAAGCACGAATCCAGGCTGGGCGGAGAATGGATGGAGAGCAGCTCTGAGGAGAAGGGCCTGGGGGCGTTGGTTGATGAGAAGCTCGTCAACCGGAGCCGGCAATGCAATGGACGCTTGCAGCCCGGAAAGCCACCCGTATCCTGGGCCGCATCAAAAGGAGGGCGGCCGGCAAGTCGAGGGAGGTGATTCTCCCTCTCTGCTGCTGTGCTCTTGTGAGGCCCCACCTAGAGTAAGTACTGTGTTCAGCTCTGGGGCCCCCAGCACAAGAAGGACGGGGACGTACTAGAACGCGTCCAGAGGAGGGCCACGAAGATGACCAGGGGGCTGGGGCACCTCTCCCAGGAAGGCAGGCTGAGGGAGTTGGGGTGGTTCAGCCTGGAGAGAGAAGAGAAGGCTCCGGGGAGACCTTGGAGGGGCCTTCCAGTACCCAAAGGGGGGGCCCTACAGGAAAGCTGGGGAGGGACTCTTTGTCAGGGAGAGGAGCGATAGGGCAAGGAGTAATGGTTTTAAACTCAAAGAGGGTAGACTTAGACTGGATAGTTGGAAGAGATTCTTTCCTGAGAGGGGGGTGAGGCACTGGAACGGGTTGCCAGGAGAAGTGGCGGATGCCCCGTCCCTGGAAGTGTTTAAGGCCAGGTTGGATGGGGCTTTGAGCAACGTGGTCTAGTGGAAGGTGTCCCTGCCCAGGGCGGGGGGGTTGGAATTAGGTGATCTTTAAGTAAGGTCCCTGCCAAGCCAAGCCATGCTATGATTCTATGATCGGAGCAACCGTTCTGTGGAGCTCGTTTCCCAGCCGTGCAGGGCCCGGCTTCCCTCCGCGGAGCCGCCCAGCCCGTTTTCGGGCGCCCACTTCCTCCCTCCCGGTCGGATCCCTCCGCGCCCCGAGGGCACGCGACCTCCCTGAGCGCCGATAAGCACCGGGTCGACGGGAGCGGAGCCGCCGAGAGGGCGGGGACAAGGGAAGAGGGCAGGCGAGGCAGCCAATCGAGGCGCGGGAGCGGTCGGCGGCGATCTGTCGGCCCAATGAGCGCCGCGGAGGGCCGGGCCGAGTGCGGGAAGGGAGGGGGCGTTGTACCGAGCGGGCGCCGTCATGGCCGACGGGATCGTTAGGGCGCAGGCCGCCTGGCCCGGCGGCGGCGCTGCCGCTGCAGCCGCTTTCGGAGAGGTCGCCTGCAAGGGCAAGGAGGTCCCCGCCAACGTTCTCCGTGAGGATGAGCGGTCGTGGGCGAGGAGGTAGCCGCGGCGTCGTCGTGCGAGTCTTCTCTTTCCTTCCTTCCCTCGGCCGCTCGCAGGCCCTCTGAAACGAGGGCCCGTCGCGGGTCCCGGGAGTGCGGCAGGGCGGGTGGTGGCCTTGCTGCGGGAGGGAGGGACGGACGGTCGGTCGGTCGGTCGGTCGGTCGGGGTCTCTCCGGCTCGTGGCGCTCTCTACTGCAGCGCCTCTAAAACCCCGCGCTTCTTCGGTGCGCGTCCCGCCTGCCCCCGGGGTGCCACGGCGCGTACTGGGTCGCCGGCGCAGTCGGTCTCCTTGGGGGTTCGGACTGCCTGCGTATAGGCAGCGAGCATCGCAGTAGTGACCGTAATCAGTCATTTCTGCGTAGCAGAAACGCAGGTCTTGATGCGCCTCGTGACAGCGTTCTAGAGACGCCCCGGCTCGGCCGTGCTAGGCTTTGGTTATGGCACCACCCCCACCGCGCACGCGAGCGCACGCTCTCTCCAAAGTGGCTTGTGAAAGGGAAGAATTGCAGCTTTTCCTAGCTTTCTTAAACATCTAGAAGCCAGTCAATCCCGCAGGCTGCTGGTCCTCACTTGAGGCAGGGGGGGAACTTAGAACTGCTTTTGGAGTGTAGTTGGCTATAGCGAATGGTCTTGAATTTGCTTAGCTCGCTGTACCGAAGGCCTGTTTCACAGTTGAGCGATGTTATAGGGGGGAGAAGTGTGAGGAAGGCTCGTAATTCTCGATTGTCGCGCAGTGAAAGGCGATGGTGAGTAAGAAGTGCAAAGCATCTGTGGAATCGAGTCTTATCGGCGCTGTTTCAGTCGCATCTAAAATAAATAAAACTGCCGGAAGTCGCTAATCTGAAGTACTCGGCTGTCTCGTTGCCCCCGTCACCTTGCGTGCTGGATCCTGCTTCTGGTGCCGTATGCAGTTTCGGTCTGCTGGTGATTTGGGGAGTTCCCTCGCAATTAGTTGCGAGTCGATGGTTTCCTACAGATCGGTGGTATTCGTGTTTCGCAGGTGATACCTTGGCCTCGGTCTGGAGGTGTCTGACGTAGAGCCGGCCGTAACGGGCTAACTTGGAATGTTCTTTCCCCTGAGTACGTGGCGTTATCGAGGACGGAGAGTTTATACAGCCTCAGCCGGATTACTCCGGGTTCTTTGAAGATGCCTTCCTACCTCTGGCCGAGGCAATATTTGGACATAACTGAAGGACAGTTAGCAATTGTTTGCCGCTTGTGTGTTTTGCGTGTAGAAGGTAGAGAACTTTGCCTATTCAAAGATCGCTTAAGAAGAATCGCTGTTTTGTCGTGCGCGTTTGGGGTACCTGATAATCTGCTTCGGTAGGACGAGTTCGGTGGGGCATAGTGATTTGCTTAAGCTGTTGCCTTTCTCTGAAGCTGACTGCGTTGTAACTGTTTACTCTTCCTCCAGCGCCTTGCGTTCCGTGATAGTTCGCCTCAGGCTCCAGTGTTTTTTCCTAGTCCTTCCTGAGAAGGCAGTTGTCCGGTTATGTGAAGCAGAAGATTCTGGCGGACCTGTGAGTACTGTGGGAGCTTTCTTTTCGCTAGGCTGGCTGTACCTGTAACTAGTTTGTAACTTCCTAGACTCTTTCCCGTCCCCTCTTTTCCTCTGGATGTTGCGGAGGGGCGCACAGTAGGCTATTTTGGGTTTTCCGATGCTGTAGTCTTTTGCCTCTAGCTTGTAATGGAGTTGAGCTTTTTGACTAAGAGCGGCGATATAAAGCGATGCTGGTCTCCGGCTACGCGCTTGTAGTGCAAAAAGCAGTGTTGTTCCGAAGTACGGTCTGATGCCCGTTTTCACGGTTTCCAGACAGCGGCGGTGGTATGCAGAAGAGGGCTTGGGGTTTGGGCAGGTCAGAGGCGAGGAAAGGGAAAGCTGGTTGAGCGGCGCTGGGTGTTTGTTTCGCTGTTAGCTATGCAAGTCAAGTTCCAAGGCTTTGTGAGGCCACGCAAAAGAAAAGGCACCGTGAAGCTTTTATTTTCCGCCAGAGCGGCTTACGTTGCCCGAAGCTATGACGGGGGCTTTAACCCCCGAGACAAATTTAGCTTCTGTGACTGTTTTGTACTCTGTTCCTGTCTAGAGGGTAATTCAAAGAGCAGCGGTTGAATCGTGAAGGATTAGCTAACCGTGTTCTGTGGATGGTTCTCCGCTCGCGTTCGTTCTGTGCGTCGTGGCACGTTATGTTAGGTAACGTTATTTCCTTTTTCCAGCTTCTTGGGCGTGTAATGGTTGTTGGCAAGAAGTGTGCTGCTAACCTGGACCTGACCAATGGATTCCGGATGGCTGTGAATGCCCACCCTCGGGCCCTTCGGGCTGTCGTGTACATCTACGTATTCTGGGTGGCGGTCAGTTGGGCCGGCCTCCTGGCTAAGGTTTTTGCACCGCAGGCGTCACTGCACGCGTACGGGTCGCCGCCGAGTAGGTTTCATATGTTGCCCGTCAATCTAGCCCCTGTTGACGTATGATTTTTTTTGTTTTTTTTTTCCTGGACGGCTGTCTATGGAGGGTAATAAAGAGCTTTGAGTAGCACTTGCACAATAAAGATGGAGCATGGGGATATGACCTCTGTCTTGTGTGTCTTGCCGATGGAAATAGTTCTGCAAGTTAAAAGAATGTTTCGGTCTGTTGACAGTGTCGTGTAGATGGTGGTTTGCCCAGTCATTTGAAACGCGAAGATAGAAGCGCTCGGCGGTCCTGTGGGTCTCCATCTCCCTAAGACGATCTAGGATGTGCTGTGTGTTTGAGGCCTTGCTATCTTCCCCCTGCTCCCAAATAAAAGGGCGTGCTTTTATTGCGAAACAGCCGCATCGAGGACTGGCAGATGTAGAACCAGAGAAGAATAAGGTTGGAAGAAAGCTTCCAGGCATCGTCTGTTGTCTGCCCCTGTCCCGAGGAGGCAGAATAAACTCTGCCCGGTGTGATTTCTGACAGGTGCTTGTCAGCCTGTTCTTGACTACCGTAGGAGTTTTGCTACCGCTTTCTTTTCAGTCGTGGGTTTCGCAACTTCGAGAAGTAATTTCTCCCACAGACGCTTTTCAAAGCGTAGAAGGCTCTGGGATGCTTGAGTCGGCTTCTGAACGTTCAAGACTCGGCTGCCGTTCCCTTTATTTTTTTGTATGTATTTTTAGAGTCTTTTTTTTTCCTAAACGAAGTCCGTTGTTCAGGAACTAGAAGAAGGATTAGCTAAAGGCACCATAAGGCGTTTAAATGCGATCACCTCTCGTGCTTTGTTAGACCTCTGGCTTTGCTGTGCTCCTTGTTTAATTGCGGTTACGTTCAAGGCTTACTGGAGCGTGGGAGCGTTAAAATGCTATTAAATATTTTTAGTGTTTGAAACTTGCTAATGAAATGATTTTTGTGACTCCGTTCCTCACAAAGAAACTCGATTCCTTAGCAGGAGGAATGATCTTTGTTACTGGATCTGTTTGCGGGGTTAACGATTGCAGCTGTGAATGACTAAAGTCTTTTGAAGAAGCTGAATGATAAAAACCAAACCGAAACAAGAAACAGCCCTTGTTCTACTCGAAGTAATATAGAATTTGCCGTTTGCGGGGTCAGATGAAAATAGTTGTGGAAGTCAACTACTTGGGGGGGGGGAGGGGAGGGGAGGGGAGGGGAGGGGAGGGGTGGGTGGAGGTGGAGATGCTGTTGCCCTTTCAGGGAAAGCTTCTTAAATTGGCACTTGATCAACTGTTCTGTTTCTGTATTTGTCCTTGGTCTCTTTCATTGGTCTGTTTTGTTGACGTAGAAGAGCCCATGGAACTGCTCAAAGAAACCTGTGCAAATGGACCTTGAGTAAGTATTTACGTGTTCAACTGTTCCCCAGTCGGTCTAGCTAGGTCTAGCTAATGCTATCAGCGCTTGTAGTCTTTCACAAAAGGTGTTTAATTCCTGAGAAAGTAGAGGAGGAAGACGATTGGTAATCTCTTTGCTTAATAGGCACTGTTAGACAACCATAGAAGGCGAAGAAATTTGCCCCCGAGGCACCAATTTGACCCTTCCTTTAGCCTGTACGCTTTCAAAGAGCATATCATAGAACCATAGAATGGCCTGGGTTGAAAAGCACCTTAAAGATCATCTAGTTTCAACCCCCCTGCTCTGGGCAGCGTTGCCAACCACTAGAGCAGGCTGCCCAGAGCCGCGTCCAGCCTGGCCTTGAATGCCTCCAGGGATGGGGCATCCAGAACCTCTCTGGGCAACCCGTTCCAGTGCCTCACCGCCCTCTGAGTGAAAAACTTTCTCCTAATATCTAAGCTAAATCTCCCCTGTCTTAGTTTAAAACCATTCCCCCTTGTCCTATCGCTATCAACACGTGTATTTTTACTCCTGTATATACAGATTCGTAGGGGTTGGAAGGGACCTCAAGAGATCGTCGGGTCCAACCCCCCTGCCAGAGCAGGTTCCCTAGAGCAGGCTGCCCAGGTAGGCGTCCAGACGGGCCTTGAATATCTCCGGAGAAGGAGACTCCACAACCTCCCCGGGCAGCCTGTTCCAGCGCTCCGTCACCCTCACCGTGAAGAAGTTCTTTCGCATGTTGGTGCGGAACTTCCTGTGCTCCAGTTTTTGGCCGTTGCCCCTTGTCCTATCCCCACAAACCACTGAAAAGAGGGTGGCCAAGTCCCACTGTCTCCCACACTTAAGATATTTGTAATCATTGATAAGATCCCCTCTCAGTCTTCTCTTCTCAAGGCTGAACAGGCCCAGGTCTCTCAGTCTTTGCTCATAGGGGAGATGCTCCAGGCCCCGTATCATCTTTGTTGCCCTCCGCTGGACTCTTTCCAGGAGATCCCTGTCTCTTTTTGTACTGGGGAGCCCAGAACCGGACACGGTACTCCAGGCGAGGCCTGCCCAGGGCAGAGTAGAGGGGGAGGATCACCTCCCTTGACCTGCTGGCCACGCTCCTTTTAACGCACGCCAGGATCCCGTTGGCCTTCTTGGCCACCAGGGCACGCCGCTGGCTCATGGTCAACCTGTCGTCCACCAGGACCCCCGGGTCCTTCTCCGCAGCGCTCCTCTCCAGCAGGTCATCCCCCAGCCTGTACTGATACACGCGGTTGTTCCTTCCCAGGTGCAGGACTCTACGCTTGCTCTTGTTAAACTTCATTTGGCTTCTTCCTGCCCAGCTCTCCAGCCCGCCCAGGTCTCGCTGAATGGCAGCACAGCCTTCTGGCGTGTCGGCCACTCCTCCCAGCTTTGTATCATCGGCGTACTTGCTGAGGCTGGACACTATTCCCTCGTCAAGGTCGGCGATGAAGATGTTGAACAAGACCGGACCCAGCACCGACCCCTGGGGAACACCGCTAGTCACAGGGCTGCAGCCGGACTCTGCGCCGCCGATCACCACCCTCTGAGCTCGGCCGGTCAGCCAGGTCTCAACCCACCTTACCGTCCACTCGTCTATCCCACGCTTTCTCAGCTTTGCTAGCAGGACGTCGTGGGAGACAGTATCGGAAGCCTTGCTAAAGTCAAGGTAGATGACATCCACTGCTCTCCCTCCATCAACGCAGCTGGTGATGCCATCATAGAAGGCAACGAGGTCGGTCGAGCACGATTTCCCCTTGGTGAATCCATGCTGACTACTCCTCATAACCTCCTTCTCTTCCAATGGCTTGGAGATGGCATCCAGAACAAGCTGTTCCAACACCTTTCCAGCTGTTCCAACACCTTTCCAGGGACGGAGGTGAGACTGACCTTTCCAAGAGCTCCACATCCTTCTTGTGCTGGGGGCCCCAGGCCTGCACGCAGTATTCCAGGTGGGGTCTCCCAAGAGCAGGGTAGAGGGGGATAATCACCTCCCTCTCCCTGCTGGCCACCCCTTTGTTAATGCAGCCCAGGACACAGTTGGCCTTCCGGGCTGCAAGCGCGCGCTGCTGGCTCGTGTCCAGCTTCTCGTCCATCAGGACCCCCAAGTCCTTCTCCGCAGGGCTGCTCTCAAGTTCTTCTTCTCCCAGTCTATAGAAATACCTGGGATTGCCCCAGCCCAAGGTCAACGCCTTGCACTTGGCCTTGTTGAACCTCATTAGGTTCTCATGGGCCCACTTCTCCGGCCTGTCCAGGTCCCTCCGGACGGCATCCCTTCCCTCTGTTGTATCGACTGCACCGCTCAGCTTGGTGTCATCTGCAAACTTGCTCGATTCCGTCGTCTGTGTCATTGCTAAAGATGTTGAAGAGCACCGGTCCCGAGGCCGACCCCTGAGGGACACCGCTTGTGACCGGCCTCCACCCAGACATAGAGCCGTTGACCACAACCCTTTGGCTGCGACCAGCCAACCAATTCTTTATCCGCCCAGCAGTCCATCCTTCAAATCCATACCTCTCCAATTTAGAGAGAAGAATGTGGTGAGGGACCGTATCAAAGGCTTTGCTCAGTCCAGGTGGCATATCCTATCCCAGGACTGGTTTCAGCCGTAAACAACAAACAGTTACGAGGAGAGGTGTAGCTCTGTAAATATTTTTGTTGCCTTGGGTGAATTGGTGTCTGGTCGCATTGAGTGGCCCGCGTGGTAGCTGGGAGATGGCCGACGGGGAGGACTGAGATGTTAAAGCTGCCTGTGGTTGCCTGCCCCCAGCCCCAGCCCCGTCCCCGTGTGCCATCCCGATGGCAGTAGCGGCTGGAACCTCAAACTAAAGCGAGCGTATTCTGATGTCGTTACCCTCCAAGCCTGTCAGAGAGGCAGAAGCGCTGTGGCCTACTCAGGCAGGAACCGCGCGTGTGGGGACGGCCACGTCCCTGCCGCCGTGTCGGGCCAGTTTGAGCTCCGCTCTCCCTGGGGCTGCTGCAGGGCACCGCGGACCACGCTTGGGCAGCCTTGGGGGGCACTGCCTATTTTTCCAGAAGCCTCCTCCCCAGCTGAGCACAAACCCAGTTGTGATGTGCCAGGGCTGAGCACAGGCTTTGTATTCCTCCCCGCCACCCCGTGCGCGGGAGGTGCAGCTTTCCCCCTTAGAAACACCAGCAGTTGAAGTGGGGCTCTCAGGGAAGGTTGTGGAGCAACTTCTGAAAAGGTAAGGCCTGCCCTGGCAAAAGCGGGGATCTGCCTGCGGGGAGCAGCGCCCAAAAGCCACCAGCGTGTTTGGGGTGGAGCTGATAGGGTCATAAATAATAGTTGGGGCTACGAGCGCGAGGTCCCGCATTTGGTCCGGGGCAATCCTAAGCACGAATCCAGGCTGGGCGGAGAATGGATGGAGAGCAGCTCTGAGGAGAAGGGCCTGGGGGCGTTGGTTGATGAGAAGCTCGTCAACCGGAGCCGGCAATGCAATGGACGCTTGCAGCCCGGAAAGCCACCCGTATCCTGGGCCGCATCAAAAGGAGGGCGGCCGGCAAGTCGAGGGAGGTGATTCTCCCTCTCTGCTGCTGTGCTCTTGTGAGGCCCCACCTAGAGTAAGTACTGTGTTCAGCTCTGGGGCCCCCAGCACAAGAAGGACGGGGACGTACTAGAACGCGTCCAGAGGAGGGCCACGAAGATGACCAGGGGGCTGGGGCACCTCTCCCAGGAAGGCAGGCTGAGGGAGTTGGGGTGGTTCAGCCTGGAGAGAGAAGAGAAGGCTCCGGGGAGACCTTGGAGGGGCCTTCCAGTACCCAAAGGGGGGGCCCTACAGGAAAGCTGGGGAGGGACTCTTTGTCAGGGAGAGGAGCGATAGGGCAAGGAGTAATGGTTTTAAACTCAAAGAGGGTAGACTTAGACTGGATAGTTGGAAGAGATTCTTTCCTGAGAGGGGGGTGAGGCACTGGAACGGGTTGCCAGGAGAAGTGGCGGATGCCCCGTCCCTGGAAGTGTTTAAGGCCAGGTTGGATGGGGCTTTGAGCAACGTGGTCTAGTGGAAGGTGTCCCTGCCCAGGGCGGGGGGGTTGGAATTAGGTGATCTTTAAGTAAGGTCCCTGCCAAGCCAAGCCATGCTATGATTCTATGATCGGAGCAACCGTTCTGTGGAGCTCGTTTCCCAGCCGTGCAGGGCCCGGCTTCCCTCCGCGGAGCCGCCCAGCCCGTTTTCGGGCGCCCACTTCCTCCCTCCCGGTCGGATCCCTCCGCGCCCCGAGGGCACGCGACCTCCCTGAGCGCCGATAAGCACCGGGTCGACGGGAGCGGAGCCGCCGAGAGGGCGGGGACAAGGGAAGAGGG
Source organism: Anser anser (assembly GCF_964211835.1). NCBI lineage: Eukaryota > Metazoa > Chordata > Aves > Anseriformes > Anatidae > Anser > Anser anser. The sequence continues at coordinate 1,074,724 of NW_028154230.1, read as the reverse complement.
CAGGCGAGGCAGCCAATCGAGGCGCGGGAGCGGTCGGCGGCGATCTGTCGGCCCAATGAGCGCCGCGGAGGGCCGGGCCGAGTGCGGGAAGGGAGGGGGCGTTGTACCGAGCGGGCGCCGTCATGGCCGACGGGATCGTTAGGGCGCAGGCCGCCTGGCCCGGCGGCGGCGCTGCCGCTGCAGCCGCTTTCGGAGAGGTCGCCTGCAAGGGCAAGGAGGTCCCCGCCAACGTTCTCCGTGAGGATGAGCGGTCGTGGGCGAGGAGGTAGCCGCGGCGTCGTCGTGCGAGTCTTCTCTTTCCTTCCTTCCCTCGGCCGCTCGCAGGCCCTCTGAAACGAGGGCCCGTCGCGGGTCCCGGGAGTGCGGCAGGGCGGGTGGTGGCCTTGCTGCGGGAGGGAGGGACGGACGGTCGGTCGGTCGGTCGGTCGGTCGGGGTCTCTCCGGCTCGTGGCGCTCTCTACTGCAGCGCCTCTAAAACCCCGCGCTTCTTCGGTGCGCGTCCCGCCTGCCCCCGGGGTGCCACGGCGCGTACTGGGTCGCCGGCGCAGTCGGTCTCCTTGGGGGTTCGGACTGCCTGCGTATAGGCAGCGAGCATCGCAGTAGTGACCGTAATCAGTCATTTCTGCGTAGCAGAAACGCAGGTCTTGATGCGCCTCGTGACAGCGTTCTAGAGACGCCCCGGCTCGGCCGTGCTAGGCTTTGGTTATGGCACCACCCCCACCGCGCACGCGAGCGCACGCTCTCTCCAAAGTGGCTTGTGAAAGGGAAGAATTGCAGCTTTTCCTAGCTTTCTTAAACATCTAGAAGCCAGTCAATCCCGCAGGCTGCTGGTCCTCACTTGAGGCAGGGGGGGAACTTAGAACTGCTTTTGGAGTGTAGTTGGCTATAGCGAATGGTCTTGAATTTGCTTAGCTCGCTGTACCGAAGGCCTGTTTCACAGTTGAGCGATGTTATAGGGGGGAGAAGTGTGAGGAAGGCTCGTAATTCTCGATTGTCGCGCAGTGAAAGGCGATGGTGAGTAAGAAGTGCAAAGCATCTGTGGAATCGAGTCTTATCGGCGCTGTTTCAGTCGCATCTAAAATAAATCAAACTGCCGGAAGTCGCTAATCTGAAGTACTCGGCTGTCTCGTTGCCCCCGTCACCTTGCGTGCTGGATCCTGCTTCTGGTGCCGTATGCAGTTTCGGTCTGCTGGTGATTTGGGGAGTTCCCTCGCAATTAGTTGCGAGTCGATGGTTTCCTACAGATCGGTGGTATTCGTGTTTCGCAGGTGATACCTTGGCCTCGGTCTGGAGGTGTCTGACGTAGAGCCGGCCGTAACGGGCTAACTTGGAATGTTCTTTCCCCTGAGTACGTGGCGTTATCGAGGACGGAGAGTTTATACAGCCTCAGCCGGATTACTCCGGGTTCTTTGAAGATGCCTTCCTACCTCTGGCCGAGGCAATATTTGGACATAACTGAAGGACAGTTAGCAATTGTTTGCCGCTTGTGTGTTTTGCGTGTAGAAGGTAGAGAACTTTGCCTATTCAAAGATCGCTTAAGAAGAATCGCTGTTTTGTCGTGCGCGTTTGGGGTACCTGATAATCTGCTTCGGTAGGACGAGTTCGGTGGGGCATAGTGATTTGCTTAAGCTGTTGCCTTTCTCTGAAGCTGACTGCGTTGTAACTGTTTACTCTTCCTCCAGCGCCTTGCGTTCCGTGATAGTTCGCCTCAGGCTCCAGTGTTTTTTCCTAGTCCTTCCTGAGAAGGCAGTTGTCCGGTTATGTGAAGCAGAAGATTCTGGCGGACCTGTGAGTACTGTGGGAGCTTTCTTTTCGCTAGGCTGGCTGTACCTGTAACTAGTTTGTAACTTCCTAGACTCTTTCCCGTCCCCTCTTTTCCTCTGGATGTTGCGGAGGGGCGCACAGTAGGCTATTTTGGGTTTTCCGATGCTGTAGTCTTTTGCCTCTAGCTTGTAATGGAGTTGAGCTTTTTGACTAAGAGCGGCGATATAAAGCGATGCTGGTCTCCGGCTACGCGCTTGTAGTGCAAAAAGCAGTGTTGTTCCGAAGTACGGTCTGATGCCCGTTTTCACGGTTTCCAGACAGCGGCGGTGGTATGCAGAAGAGGGCTTGGGGTTTGGGCAGGTCAGAGGCGAGGAAAGGGAAAGCTGGTTGAGCGGCGCTGGGTGTTTGTTTCGCTGTTAGCTATGCAAGTCAAGTTCCAAGGCTTTGTGAGGCCACGCAAAAGAAAAGGCACCGTGAAGCTTTTATTTTCCGCCAGAGCGGCTTACGTTGCCCGAAGCTATGACGGGGGCTTTAACCCCCGAGACAAATTTAGCTTCTGTGACTGTTTTGTAGTCTGTTCCTGTCTAGAGGGTAATTCAAAGAGCAGCGGTTGAATCGTGAAGGATTAGCTAACCGTGTTCTGTGGATGGTTCTCCGCTCGCGTTCGTTCTGTGCGTCGTGGCACGTTATGTTAGGTAACGTTATTTCCTTTTTCCAGCTTCTTGGGCGTGTAATGGTTGTTGGCAAGAAGTGTGCTGCTAACCTGGACCTGACCAATGGATTCCGGATGGCTGTGAATGCCCACCCTCGGGCCCTTCGGGCTGTCGTGTACATCTACGTATTCTGGGTGGCGGTCAGTTGGGCCGGCCTCCTGGCTAAGGTTTTTGCACCGCAGGCGTCACTGCACGCGTACGGGTCGCCGCCGAGTAGGTTTCATATGTTGCCCGTCAATCTAGCCCCTGTTGACGTATGATTTTTTTTTTTTTTTTTTTTTCCTGGACGGCTGTCTATGGAGGGTAATAAAGAGCTTTGAGCAGCACTTGCACAATAAAGATGGAGCATGGGGATATGACCTCTGTCTTGTGTGTCTTGCCGATGGAAATAGTTCTGCAAGTTAAAAGAATGTTTCGGTCTGTTGACAGTGTCGTGTAGATGGTGGTTTGCCCAGTCATTTGAAACGCGAAGATAGAAGCGCTCGGCGGTCCTGTGGGTCTCCATCTCCCTAAGACGATCTAGGATGTGCTGTGTGTTTGAGGCCTTGCTATCTTCCCCCTGCTCCCAAATAAAAGGGCGTGCTTTTATTGCGAAACAGCCGCATCGAGGACTGGCAGATGTAGAACCAGAGAAGAATAAGGTTGGAAGAAAGCTTCCAGGCATCGTCTGTTGTCTGCCCCTGTCCCGAGGAGGCAGAATAAACTCTGCCCGGTGTGATTTCTGACAGGTGCTTGTCAGCCTGTTCTTGACTACCGTAGGAGTTTTGCTACCGCTTTCTTTTCAGTCGTGGGTTTCGCAACTTCGAGAAGTAATTTCTCCCACAGACGCTTTTCAAAGCGTAGAAGGCTCTGGGATGCTTGAGTCGGCTTCTGAACGTTCAAGACTCGGCTGCCGTTCCCTTTATTTTTTTGTATGTATTTTTAGAGTCTTTTTTTTTCCTAAACGAAGTCCGTTGTTCAGGAACTAGAAGAAGGATTAGCTAAAGGCACCATAAGGCGTTTAAATGCGATCACCTCTCGTGCTTTGTTAGACCTCTGGCTTTGCTGTGCTCCTTGTTTAATTGCGGTTACGTTCAAGGCTTACTGGAGCGTGGGAGCGTTAAAATGCTATTAAATATTTTTAGTGTTTGAAACTTGCTAATGAAATGATTTTTGTGACTCCGTTCCTCACAAAGAAACTCGATTCCTTAGCAGGAGGAATGATCTTTGTTACTGGATCTGTTTGCGGGGTTAACGATTGCAGCTGTGAATGACTAAAGTCTTTTGAAGAAGCTGAATGATAAAAACCAAACCGAAACAAGAAACAGCCCTTGTTCTACTCGAAGTAATATAGAATTTGCCGTTTGCGGGGTCAGATGAAAATAGTTGTGGAAGTCAACTACTTGGGGGGGGGGAGGGGAGGGGAGGGGAGGGGTGGGTGGAGGTGGAGATGCTGTTGCCCTTTCAGGGAAAGCTTCTTAAATTGGCACTTGATCAACTGTTCTGTTTCTGTATTTGTCCTTGGTCTCTTTCATTGGTCTGTTTTGTTGACGTAGAAGAGCCCATGGAACTGCTCAAAGAAACCTGTGCAAATGGACCTTGAGTAAGTATTTACGTGTTCAACTGTTCCCCAGTCGGTCTAGCTAGGTCTAGCTAATGCTATCAGCGCTTGTAGTCTTTCACAAAAGGTGTTTAATTCCTGAGAAAGTAGAGGAGGAAGACGATTGGTAATCTCTTTGCTTAATAGGCACTGTTAGACAACCGTAGAAGGCGAAGAAATTTGCCCCCGAGGCACCAATTTGACCCTTCCTTTAGCCTGTACGCTTTCAAAGAGCATATCATAGAACCATAGAATGGCCTGGGTTGAAAAGCACCTTAAAGATCATCTAGTTTCAACCCCCCTGCTCTGGGCAGCGTTGCCAACCACTAGAGCAGGCTGCCCAGAGCCGCGTCCAGCCTGGCCTTGAATGCCTCCAGGGATGGGGCATCCAGAACCTCTCTGGGCAACCCGTTCCAGTGCCTCACCGCCCTCTGAGTGAAAAACTTTCTCCTAATATCTAAGCTAAATCTCCCCTGTCTTAGTTTAAAACCATTCCCCCTTGTCCTATCGCTATCAACACGTGTATTTTTACTCCTGTATATACGGATTCGTAGGGGTTGGAAGGGACCTCAAGAGATCGTCGGGTCCAACCCCCCTGCCAGAGCAGGTTCCCTAGAGCAGGCTGCCCAGGTAGGCGTCCAGACGGGCCTTGAATATCTCCGGAGAAGGAGACTCCACAACCTCCCCGGGCAGCCTGTTCCAGCGCTCCGTCACCCTCACCGTGAAGAAGTTCTTTCGCATGTTGGTGCGGAACTTCCTGTGCTCCAGTTTTTGGCCGTTGCCCCTTGTCCTATCCCCACAAACCACTGAAAAGAGGGTGGCCAAGTCCCACTGTCTCCCACACTTAAGATATTTGTAATCATTGATAAGATCCCCTCTCAGTCTTCTCTTCTCAAGGCTGAACAGGCCCAGGTCTCTCAGTCTTTGCTCATAGGGGAGATGCTCCAGGCCCCGTATCATCTTTGTTGCCCTCCGCTGGACTCTTTCCAGGAGATCCCTGTCTTTTTTGTACTGGGGAGCCCAGAACCGGACACGGTACTCCAGGCGAGGCCTGCCCAGGGCAGAGTAGAGGGGGAGGATCACCTCCCTTGACCTGCTGGCCACGCTCCTTTTAACGCACGCCAGGATCCCGTTGGCCTTCTTGGCCACCAGGGCACGCCGCTGGCTCATGGTCAACCTGTCGTCCACCAGGACCCCCGGGTCCTTCTCCGCAGCGCTCCTCTCCAGCAGGTCATCCCCCAGCCTGTACTGATACACGCGGTTGTTCCTTCCCAGGTGCAGGACTCTACGCTTGCTCTTGTTAAACTTCATTTGGCTTCTTCCTGCCCAGCTCTCCAGCCCGCCCAGGTCTCGCTGAATGGCAGCACAGCCTTCTGGCGTGTCGGCCACTCCTCCCAGCTTTGTATCATCGGCGTACTTGCTGAGGCTGGACACTATTCCCTCGTCAAGGTCGGCGATGAAGATGTTGAACAAGACCGGACCCAGCACCGACCCCTGGGGAACACCGCTAGTCACAGGGCTGCAGCCGGACTCTGCGCCGCCGATCACCACCCTCTGAGCTCGGCCGGTCAGCCAGGTCTCAACCCACCTTACCGTCCACTCGTCTATCCCACGCTTTCTCAGCTTTGCTAGCAGGACGTCGTGGGAGACAGTATCGGAAGCCTTGCTAAAGTCAAGGTAGATGACATCCACTGCTCTCCCTCCATCAACGCAGCTGGTGATGCCATCATAGAAGGCAACGAGGTCGGTCGAGCATGATTTCCCCTTGGTGAATCCATGCTGACTACTCCTCATAACCTCCTTCTCTTCCAATGGCTTGGAGATGGCATCCAGAACAAGCTGTTCCAACACCTTTCCAGCTGTTCCAACACCTTTCCAGGGACGGAGGGGAGACTGACCTTTCCAAGAGCTCCACATCCTTCTTGTGCTGGGGGCCCCAGGCCTGCACGCAGTATTCCAGGTGGGGTCTCCCAAGAGCAGGGTAGAGGGGGATAATCACCTCCCTCTCCCTGCTGGCCACCCCTTTGTTAATGCAGCCCAGGACACAGTTGGCCTTCCGGGCTGCAAGCGCGCGCTGCTGGCTCGTGTCCAGCTTCTCGTCCATCAGGACCCCCAAGTCCTTCTCCGCAGGGCTGCTCTCAAGTTCTTCTTCTCCCAGTCTATAGAAATACCTGGGATTGCCCCAGCCCAAGGTCAACGCCTTGCACTTGGCCTTGTTGAACCTCATTAGGTTCTCATGGGCCCACTTCTCCGGCCTGTCCAGGTCCCTCCGGACGGCATCCCTGCCCTCTGTTGTATCGACTGCACCGCTCAGCTTGGTGTCATCTGCAAACTTGCTCGATTCCGTCGTCTGTGTCATTGCTAAAGATGTTGAAGAGCACCGGTCCCGAGGCCGACCCCTGAGGGACACCGCTTGTGACCGGCCTCCACCCAGACATAGAGCCGTTGACCACAACCCTTTGGCTGCGACCAGCCAACCAATTCTTTATCCGCCCAGCAGTCCATCCTTCAAATCCATACCTCTCCAATTTAGAGAGAAGAATGTGGTGAGGGACCGTATCAAAGGCTTTGCTCAGTCCAGGTGGCATATCCTATCCCAGGAGTGGTTTCAGCCGTAAACAACAAACAGTTACGAGGAGAGGTGTAGCTCTGTAAATATTTTTGTTGCCTTGGGTGAATTGGTGTCTGGTCGCACTGAGTGGCCCGCGTGGTAGCTGGGAGATGGCCGACGGGGAGGACTGAGATGTTAAAGCTGCCTGTGGTTGCCTGCCCCCAGCCCCAGCCCCAGCCCCGTCCCCGTGTGCCATCCCGATGGCAGTAGCGGCTGGAACCTCAAACTAAAGCGAGCGTATTCTGATGTCGTTACCCTCCAAGCCTGTCAGAGAGGCAGAAGCGCTGTGGCCTACTCAGGCAGGAACCGCGCGTGTGGGGACGGCCACGTCCCTGCCGCCGTGTCGGGCCAGTTTGAGCTCCGCTCTCCCTGGGGCTGCTGCAGGGCACCGCGGACCACGCTTGGGCAGCCTTGGGGGGCACTGCCTATTTTTCCAGAAGCCTCCTCCCCAGCTGAGCACAAACCCAGTTGTGATGTGCCAGGGCTGAGCACAGGCTTTGTATTCCTCCCCGCCACCCCGTGCGCGGGAGGTGCAGCTTTCCCCCTTAGAAACACCAGCAGTTGAAGTGGGGCTCTCAGGGAAGGTTGTGGAGCAACTTCTGAAAAGGTAAGGCCTGCCCTGGCAAAAGCGGGGATCTGCCTGCGGGGAGCAGCGCCCAAAAGCCACCAGCGTGTTTGGGGTGGAGCTGATAGGGTCATAAATAATAGTTGGGGCTACGAGCGCGAGGTCCCGCATTTGGTCCGGGGCAATCCTAAGCACGAATCCAGGCTGGGCGGAGAATGGATGGAGAGCAGCTCTGAGGAGAAGGGCCTGGGGGCGTTGGTTGATGAGAAGCTCGTCAACCGGAGCCGGCAATGCAATGGACGCTTGCAGCCCGGAAAGCCACCCGTATCCTGGGCCGCATCAAAAGGAGGGCGGCCGGCAAGTCGAGGGAGGTGATTCTCCCTCTCTGCTGCTGTGCTCTTGTGAGGCCCCACCTAGAGTAAGTACTGTGTTCAGCTCTGGGGCCCCCAGCACAAGAAGGACGGGGACGTACTAGAACGCGTCCAGAGGAGGGCCACGAAGATGACCAGGGGGCTGGGGCACCTCTCCCAGGAAGGCAGGCTGAGGGAGTTGGGGTGGTTCAGCCTGGAGAGAGAAGAGAAGGCTCCGGGGAGACCTTGGAGGGGCCTTCCAGTACCCAAAGGGGGGGCCCTACAGGAAAGCTGGGGAGGGACTCTTTGTCAGGGAGAGGAGCGATAGGGCAAGGAGTAATGGTTTTAAACTCAAAGAGGGTAGACTTAGACTGGATAGTTGGAAGAGATTCTTTCCTGAGAGGGGGGTGAGGCACTGGAACGGGTTGCCAGGAGAAGTGGCGGATGCCCCGTCCCTGGAAGTGTTTAAGGCCAGGTTGGATGGGGCTTTGAGCAACGTGGTCTAGTGGAAGGTGTCCCTGCCCAGGGCGGGGGGGTTGGAATTAGGTGATCTTTAAGTAAGGTCCCTGCCAAGCCAAGCCATGCTATGATTCTATGATCGGAGCAACCGTTCTGTGGAGCTCGTTTCCCAGCCGTGCAGGGCCCGGCTTCCCTCCGCGGAGCCGCCCAGCCCGTTTTCGGGCGCCCACTTCCTCCCTCCCGGTCGGATCCCTCCGCGCCCCGAGGGCACGCGACCTCCCTGAGCGCCGATAAGCACCGGGTCGACGGGAGCGGAGCCGCCGAGAGGGCGGGGACAAGGGAAGAGGGCAGGCGAGGCAGCCAATCGAGGCGCGGGAGCGGTCGGCGGCGATCTGTCGGCCCAATGAGCGCCGCGGAGGGCCGGGCCGAGTGCGGGAAGGGAGGGGGCGTTGTACCGAGCGGGCGCCGTCATGGCCGACGGGATCGTTAGGGCGCAGGCCGCCTGGCCCGGCGGCGGCGCTGCCGCTGCAGCCGCTTTCGGAGAGGTCGCCTGCAAGGGCAAGGAGGTCCCCGCCAACGTTCTCCGTGAGGATGAGCGGTCGTGGGCGAGGAGGTAGCCGCGGCGTCGTCGTGCGAGTCTTCTCTTTCCTTCCTTCCCTCGGCCGCTCGCAGGCCCTCTGAAACGAGGGCCCGTCGCGGGTCCCGGGAGTGCGGCAGGGCGGGTGGTGGCCTTGCTGCGGGAGGGAGGGAGGCAGGGAGGGACGGACGGACGGACGGACGGTCGGTCGGTCGGTCGGTCGGGGTCTCTCCGGCTCGTGGCGCTCTCTACTGCAGCGCCTCTAAAACCCCGCGCTTCTTCGGTGCGCGTCCCGCCTGCCCCCGGGGTGCCACGGCGCGTACTGGGTCGCCGGCGCAGTCGGTCTCCTTGGGGGTTCGGACTGCCTGCGTATAGGCAGCGAGCATCGCAGTAGTGACCGTAATCAGTCATTTCTGCGTAGCAGAAACGCAGGTCTTGATGCGCCTCGTGACAGCGTTCTAGAGACGCCCCGGCTCGGCCGTGCTAGGCTTTGGTTATGGCACCACCCCCACCGCGCACGCGAGCGCACGCTCTCTCCAAAGTGGCTTGTGAAAGGGAAGAATTGCAGCTTTTCCTAGCTTTCTTAAACATCTAGAAGCCAGTCAATCCCGCAGGCTGCTGGTCCTCACTTGAGGCAGGGGGGGAACTTAGAACTGCTTTTGGAGTGTAGTTGGCTATAGCGAATGGTCTTGAATTTGCTTAGCTCGCTGTACCGAAGGCCTGTTTCACAGTTGAGCGATGTTATAGGGGGGAGAAGTGTGAGGAAGGCTCGTAATTCTCGATTGTCGCGCAGTGAAAGGCGATGGTGAGTAAGAAGTGCAAAGCATCTGTGGAATCGAGTCTTATCGGCGCTGTTTCAGTCGCATCTAAAATAAATCAAACTGCCGGAAGTCGCTAATCTGAAGTACTCGGCTGTCTCGTTGCCCCCGTCACCTTGCGTGCTGGATCCTGCTTCTGGTGCCGTATGCAGTTTCGGTCTGCTGGTGATTTGGGGAGTTCCCTCGCAATTAGTTGCGAGTCGATGGTTTCCTACAGATCGGTGGTATTCGTGTTTCGCAGGTGATACCTTGGCCTCGGTCTGGAGGTGTCTGACGTAGAGCCGGCCGTAACGGGCTAACTTGGAATGTTCTTTCCCCTGAGTACGTGGCGTTATCGAGGACGGAGAGTTTATACAGCCTCAGCCGGATTACTCCGGGTTCTTTGAAGATGCCTTCCTACCTCTGGCCGAGGCAATATTTGGACATAACTGAAGGACAGTTAGCAATTGTTTGCCGCTTGTGTGTTTTGCGTGTAGAAGGTAGAGAACTTTGCCTATTCAAAGATCGCTTAAGAAGAATCGCTGTTTTGTCGTGCGCGTTTGGGGTACCTGATAATCTGCTTCGGTAGGACGAGTTCGGTGGGGCATAGTGATTTGCTTAAGCTGTTGCCTTTCTCTGAAGCTGACTGCGTTGTAACTGTTTACTCTTCCTCCAGCGCCTTGCGTTCCGTGATAGTTCGCCTCAGGCTCCAGTGTTTTTTCCTAGTCCTTCCTGAGAAGGCAGTTGTCCGGTTATGTGAAGCAGAAGATTCTGGCGGACCCGTGAGTACTGTGGGAGCTTTCTTTTCGCTAGGCTGGCTGTACCTGTAACTAGTTTGTAACTTCCTAGACTCTTTCCCGTCCCCTCTTTTCCTCTGGATGTTGCGGAGGGGCGCACAGTAGGCTATTTTGGGTTTTCCGATGCTGTAGTCTTTTGCCTCTAGCTTGTAATGGAGTTGAGCTTTTTGACTAAGAGCGGCGATATAAAGCGATGCTGGTCTCCGGCTACGCGCTTGTAGTGCAAAAAGCAGTGTTGTTCCGAAGTACGGTCTGATGCCCGTTTTCACGGTTTCCAGACAGCGGCGGTGGTATGCAGAAGAGGGCTTGGGGTTTGGGCAGGTCAGAGGCGAGGAAAGGGAAAGCTGGTTGAGCGGCGCTGGGTGTTTGTTTCGCTGTTAGCTATGCAAGTCAAGTTCCAAGGCTTTGTGAGGCCACGCAAAAGAAAAGGCACCGTGAAGCTTTTATTTTCCGCCAGAGCGGCTTACGTTGCCCGAAGCTATGACGGGGGCTTTAACCCCCGAGACAAATTTAGCTTCTGTGACTGTTTTGTAGTCTGTTCCTGTCTAGAGGGTAATTCAAAGAGCAGCGGTTGAATCGTGAAGGATTAGCTAACCGTGTTCTGTGGATGGTTCTCCGCTCGCGTTCGTTCTGTGCGTCGTGGCACGTTATGTTAGGTAACGTTATTTCCTTTTTCCAGCTTCTTGGGCGTGTAATGGTTGTTGGCAAGAAGTTTGCTGCTAACCTGGACCTGACCAATGGATTCCGGATGGCTGTGAATGCCCACCCTCGGGCCCTTCGGGCTGTCGTGTACATCTACGTATTCTGGGTGGCGGTCAGTTGGGCCGGCCTCCTGGCTAAGGTTTTTGCACCGCAGGCGTCACTGCACGCGTACGGGTCGCCGCCGAGTAGGTTTCATATGTTGCCCGTCAATCTAGCCCCTGTTGACGTATGATTTTTTTGTTTTTTTTTTCCTGGACGGCTGTCTATGGAGGGTAATAAAGAGCTTTGAGCAGCACTTGCACAATAAAGATGGAGCATGGGGATATGACCTCTGTCTTGTGTGTCTTGCCGATGGAAATAGTTCTGCAAGTTAAAAGAATGTTTCGGTCTGTTGACAGTGTCGTGTAGATGGTGGTTTGCCCAGTCATTTGAAACGCGAAGATAGAAGCGCTCGGCGGTCCTGTGGGTCTCCATCTCCCTAAGACGATCTAGGATGTGCTGTGTGTTTGAGGCCTTGCTATCTTCCCCCTGCTCCCAAATAAAAGGGCGTGCTTTTATTGCGAAACAGCCGCATCGAGGACTGGCAGATGTAGAACCAGAGAAGAATAAGGTTGGAAGAAAGCTTCCAGGCATCGTCTGTTGTCTGCCCCTGTCCCGAGGAGGCAGAATAAACTCTGCCCGGTGTGATTTCTGACAGGTGCTTGTCAGCCTGTTCTTGACTACCGTAGGAGTTTTGCTACCGCTTTCTTTTCAGTCGTGGGTTTCGCAACTTCGAGAAGTAATTTCTCCCACAGACGCTTTTCAAAGCGTAGAAGGCTCTGGGATGCTTGAGTCGGCTTCTGAACGTTCAAGACTCGGCTGCCGTTCCCTTTATTTTTTTGTATGTATTTTTAGAGTCTTCTTTTTTTCTAAACGAAGTCCGTTGTTCAGGAACTAGAAGAAGGATTAGCTAAAGGCACCATAAGGCGTTTAAATGCGATCACCTCTCGTGCTTTGTTAGACCTCTGGCTTTGCTGTGCTCCTTGTTTAATTGCGGTTACGTTCAAGGCTTACTGGAGCGTGGGAGCGTTAAAATGCTATTAAATATTTTTAGTGTTTGAAACTTGCTAATGAAATGATTTTTGTGACTCCGTTCCTCACAAAGAAACTCGATTCCTTAGCAGGAGGAATGATCTTTGTTACTGGATCTGTTTGCGGGGTTAACGATTGCAGCTGTGAATGACTAAAGTCTTTTGAAGAAGCTGAATGATAAAAACCAAACCGAAACAAGAAACAGCCCTTGTTCTACTCGAAGTAATATAGAATTTGCCGTTTGCGGGGTCAGATGAAAATAGTTGTGGAAGTCAACTACTTGGGGGGGGGGGGGGGGAGGGGAGGGGAGGGGAGGGGAGGGGAGGGGAGGGGTGGGTGGAGGTGGAGATGCTGTTGCCCTTTCAGGGAAAGCTTCTTAAATTGGCACTTGATCAACTGTTCTGTTTCTGTATTTGTCCTTGGTCTCTTTCATTGGTCTGTTTTGTTGACGTAGAAGAGCCCATGGAACTGCTCAAAGAAACCTGTGCAAATGGACCTTGAGTAAGTATTTACGTGTTCAACTGTTCCCCAGTCCGTCTAGCTAATGCTATCAGCGCTTGTAGTCTTTCACAAAAGGTGTTTAATTCCTGAGAAAGTAGAGGAGGAAGACGATTGGTAATCTCTTTGCTTAATAGGCACTGTTAGACAACCGTAGAAGGCGAAGAAATTTGCCCCCGAGGCACCAATTTGACCCTTCCTTTAGCCTGTACGCTTTCAAAGAGCATATCATAGAACCATAGAATGGCCTGGGTTGAAAAGCACCTTAAAGATCATCTAGTTTCAACCCCCCTGCTCTGGGCAGCGTTGCCAACCACTAGAGCAGGCTGCCCAGAGCCGCGTCCAGCCTGGCCTTGAATGCCTCCAGGGATGGGGCATCCAGAACCTCTCTGGGCAACCCGTTCCAGTGCCTCACCACCCTCTGAGTGAAAAACTTTCTCCTAATATCTAAGCTAAATCTCCCCTGTCTTAGTTTAAAACCATTCCCCCTTGTCCTATCGCTATCAACACGTGTATTTTTACTCCTGTATATACAGATTCGTAGGGGTTGGAAGGGACCTCAAGAGATCGTCGGGTCCAACCCCCCTGCCAGAGCAGGTTCCCTAGAGCAGGCTGCCCAGGTAGGCGTCCAGACGGGCCTTGAATATCTCCGGAGAAGGAGACTCCACAACCTCCCCGGGCAGCCTGTTCCAGCGCTCCGTCACCCTCACCGTGAAGAAGTTCTTTCGCGTGTTGGTGCGGAACTTCCTGTGCTCCAGTTTTTGGCCGTTGCCCCTTGTCCTATCCCCACAAACCACTGAAAAGAGGGTGGCCAAGTCCCACTGTCTCCCACACTTAAGATATTTGTAATCATTGATAAGATCCCCTCTCAGTCTTCTCTTCTCAAGGCTGAACAGGCCCAGGTCTCTCAGTCTTTGCTCATAGGGGAGATGCTCCAGGCCCCGTATCATCTTTGTTGCCCTCCGCTGGACTCTTTCCAGGAGATCCCTGTCTCTCTTTTTGTACTGGGGAGCCCGGAACCGGACACGGTACTCCAGGCGAGGCCTGCCCAGGGCAGAGTAGAGGGGGAGGATCACCTCCCTTGACCTGCTGGCCACGCTCCTTTTAACGCACGCCAGGATCCCATTGGCCTTCTTGGCCACCAGGGCACGCCGCTGGCTCATGGTCAACCTGTCGTCCACCAGGACCCCCGGGTCCTTCTCCGCAGCGCTCCTCTCCAGCAGGTCATCCCCCAGCCTGTACTGATACACGCGGTTGTTCCTTCCCAGGTGCAGGACTCTACGCTTGCTCTTGTTAAACTTCATTTGGCTTCTTCCTGCCCAGCTCTCCAGCCCGCCCAGGTCTCGCTGAATGGCAGCACAGCCTTCTGGCGTGTCGGCCACTCCTCCCAGCTTTGTATCATCGGCGTACTTGCTGAGGCTGGACACTATTCCCTCGTCAAGGTCGGCGATGAAGATGTTGAACAAGACCGGACCCAGCACCGACCCCTGGGGAACACCGCTAGTCACAGGGCTGCAGCCGGACTCTGCGCCGCCGATCACCACCCTCTGAGCTCGGCCGGTCAGCCAGGTCTCAACCCACCTTACCGTCCACTCGTCTATCCCACGCTTTCTCAGCTTTGCTAGCAGGACGTCGTGGGAGACAGTATCGGAAGCCTTGCTAAAGTCAAGGTAGATGACATCCACTGCTCTCCCTCCATCAACGCAGCTGGTGATGCCATCATAGAAGGCAACGAGGTCGGTCGAGCACGATTTCCCCTTGGTGAATCCATGCTGACTACTCCTCATAACCTCCTTCTCTTCCAATGGCTTGGAGATGGCATCCAGAACAAGCTGTTCCAACACCTTTCCAGCTGTTCCAACACCTTTCCAGGGACGGAGGTGAGACTGACCTTTCCAAGAGCTCCACATCCTTCTTGTGCTGGGGGCCCCAGGCCTGCACGCAGTATTCCAGGTGGGGTCTCCCAAGAGCAGGGTAGAGGGGGATAATCACCTCCCTCTCCCTGCTGGCCACCCCTTTGTTAATGCAGCCCAGGACACAGTTGGCCTTCCGGGCTGCAAGCGCGCGCTGCTGGCTCGTGTCCAGCTTCTCGTCCATCAGGACCCCCAAGTCCTTCTCCGCAGGGCTGCTCTCAAGTTCTTCTTCTCCCAGTCTATAGAAATACCTGGGATTGCCCCAGCCCAAGGTCAACGCCTTGCACTTGGCCTTGTTGAACCTCATTAGGTTCTCATGGGCCCACTTCTCCGGCCTGTCCAGGTCCCTCCGGACGGCATCCCTTCCCTCTGTTGTATCGACTGCACCGCTCAGCTTGGTGTCATCTGCAAACTTGCTCGATTCCGTCGTCTGTGTCATTGCTAAAGATGTTGAAGAGCACCGGTCCCGAGGCCGACCCCTGAGGGACACCGCTTGTGACCGGCCTCCACCCAGACATAGAGCCGTTGACCACAACCCTTTGGCTGCGACCAGCCAACCAATTCTTTATCCGCCCAGCAGTCCATCCTTCAAATCCATACCTCTCCAATTTAGAGAGAAGAATGTGGTGAGGGACCATATCAAAGGCTTTGCTCAGTCCAGGTGGCATATCCTATCCCAGGACTGGTTTCAGCCGTAAACAACAAACAGTTACGAGGAGAGGTGTAGCTCTGTAAATATTTTTGTTGCCTTGGGTGAATTGGTGTCTGGTCGCACTGAGTGGCCCGCGTGGTAGCTGGGAGATGGCCGACGGGGAGGACTGAGATGTTAAAGCTGCCTGTGGTTGCCTGCCCCCAGCCCCAGCCCCAGCCCCGTCCCCGTGTGCCATCCCGATGGCAGTAGCGGCTGGAACCTCAAACTAAAGCGAGCGTATTCTGATGTCGTTACCCTCCAAGCCTGTCAGAGAGGCAGAAGCGCTGTGGCCTACTCAGGCAGGAACCGCGCGTGTGGGGACGGCCACGTCCCTGCCGCCGTGTCGGGCCAGTTTGAGCTCCGCTCTCCCTGGGGCTGCTGCAGGGCACCGCGGACCACGCTTGGGCAGCCTTGGGGGGCACTGCCTATTTTTCCAGAAGCCTCCTCCCCAGCTGAGCACAAACCCAGTTGTGATGTGCCAGGGCTGAGCACAGGCTTTGTATTCCTCCCCGCCACCCCGTGCGCGGGAGGTGCAGCTTTCCCCCTTAGAAACACCAGCAGTTGAAGTGGGGCTCTCAGGGAAGGTTGTGGAGCAACTTCTGAAAAGGTAAGGCCTGCCCTGGCAAAAGCGGGGATCTGCCTGCGGGGAGCAGCGCCCAAAAGCCACCAGCGTGTTTGGGGTGGAGCTGATAGGGTCATAAATAATAGTTGGGGCTACGAGCGCGAGGTCCCGCATTTGGTCCGGGGCAATCCTAAGCACGAATCCAGGCTGGGCGGAGAATGGATGGAGAGCAGCTCTGAGGAGAAGGGCCTGGGGGCGTTGGTTGATGAGAAGCTCGTCAACCGGAGCCGGCAATGCAATGGACGCTTGCAGCCCGGAAAGCCACCCGTATCCTGGGCCGCATCAAAAGGAGGGCGGCCGGCAAGTCGAGGGAGGTGATTCTCCCTCTCTGCTGCTGTGCTCTTGTGAGGCCCCACCTAGAGTAAGTACTGTGTTCAGCTCTGGGGCCCCCAGCACAAGAAGGACGGGGACGTACTAGAACGCGTCCAGAGGAGGGCCACGAAGATGACCAGGGGGCTGGGGCACCTCTCCCAGGAAGGCAGGCTGAGGGAGTTGGGGTGGTTCAGCCTGGAGAGAGAAGAGAAGGCTCCGGGGAGACCTTGGAGGGGCCTTCCAGTACCCAAAGGGGGGGCCCTACAGGAAAGCTGGGGAGGGACTCTTTGTCAGGGAGAGGAGCGATAGGGCAAGGAGTAATGGTTTTAAACTCAAAGAGGGTAGACTTAGACTGGATAGTTGGAAGAGATTCTTTCCTGAGAGGGGGGTGAGGCACTGGAACGGGTTGCCAGGAGAAGTGGCGGATGCCCCGTCCCTGGAAGTGTTTAAGGCCAGGTTGGATGGGGCTTTGAGCAACGTGGTCTAGTGGAAGGTGTCCCTGCCCAGGGCGGGGGGGTTGGAATTAGGTGATCTTTAAGTAAGGTCCCTGCCAAGCCAAGCCATGCTATGATTCTATGATCGGAGCAACCGTTCTGTGGAGCTCGTTTCCCAGCCGTGCAGGGCCCGGCTTCCCTCCGCGGAGCCGCCCAGCCCGTTTTCGGGCGCCCACTTCCTCCCTCCCGGTCGGATCCCTCCGCGCCCCGAGGGCACGCGACCTCCCTGAGCGCCGATAAGCACCGGGTCGACGGGAGCGGAGCCGCCGAGAGGGCGGGGACAAGGGAAGAGGGCAGGCGAGGCAGCCAATCGAGGCGCGGGAGCGGTCGGCGGCGATCTGTCGGCCCAATGAGCGCCGCGGAGGGCCGGGCCGAGTGCGGGAAGGGAGGGGGCGTTGTACCGAGCGGGCGCCGTCATGGCCGACGGGATCGTTAGGGCGCAGGCCGCCTGGCCCGGCGGCGGCGCTGCCGCTGCAGCCGCTTTCGGAGAGGTCGCCTGCAAGGGCAAGGAGGTCCCCGCCAACGTTCTCCGTGAGGATGAGCGGTCGTGGGCGAGGAGGTAGCCGCGGCGTCGTCGTGCGAGTCTTCTCTTTCCTTCCTTCCCTCGGCCGCTCGCAGGCCCTCTGAAACGAGGGCCCGTCGCGGGTCCCGGGAGTGCGGCAGGGCGGGTGGTGGCCTTGCTGCGGGAGGGAGGGAGGGAGGCAGGGAGGGAGGGACGGTCGGTCGGTCGGTCGGTCGGTCGGTCGGTCGGGGTCTCTCCGGCTCGTGGCGCTCTCTACTGCAGCGCCTCTAAAACCCCGCGCTTCTTCGGTGCGCGTCCCGCCTGCCCCCGGGGTGCCACGGCGCGTACTGGGTCGCCGGCGCAGTCGGTCTCCTTGGGGGTTCGGACTGCCTGCGTATAGGCAGCGAGCATCGCAGTAGTGACCGTAATCAGTCATTTCTGCGTAGCAGAAACGCAGGTCTTGATGCGCCTCGTGACAGCGTTCTAGAGACGCCCCGGCTCGGCCGTGCTAGGCTTTGGTTATGGCACCACCCCCACCGCGCACGCGAGCGCACGCTCTCTCCAAAGTGGCTTGTGAAAGGGAAGAATTGCAGCTTTTCCTAGCTTTCTTAAACATCTAGAAGCCAGTCAATCCCGCAGGCTGCTGGTCCTCACTTGAGGCAGGGGGGGAACTTAGAACTGCTTTTGGAGTGTAGTTGGCTATAGCGAATGGTCTTGAATTTGCTTAGCTCGCTGTACCGAAGGCCTGTTTCACAGTTGAGCGATGTTATAGGGGGGAGAAGTGTGAGGAAGGCTCGTAATTCTCGATTGTCGCGCAGTGAAAGGCGATGGTGAGTAAGAAGTGCAAAGCATCTGTGGAATCGAGTCTTATCGGCGCTGTTTCAGTCGCATCTAAAATAAATCAAACTGCCGGAAGTCGCTAATCTGAAGTACTCGGCTGTCTCGTTGCCCCCGTCACCTTGCGTGCTGGATCCTGCTTCTGGTGCCGTATGCAGTTTCGGTCTGCTGGTGATTTGGGGAGTTCCCTCGCAATTAGTTGCGAGTCGATGGTTTCCTACAGATCGGTGGTATTCGTGTTTCGCAGGTGATACCTTGGCCTCGGTCTGGAGGTGTCTGACGTAGAGCCGGCCGTAACGGGCTAACTTGGAATGTTCTTTCCCCTGAGTACGTGGCGTTATCGAGGACGGAGAGTTTATACAGCCTCAGCCGGATTACTCCGGGTTCTTTGAAGATGCCTTCCTACCTCTGGCCGAGGCAATATTTGGACATAACTGAAGGACAGTTAGCAATTGTTTGCCGCTTGTGTGTTTTGCGTGTAGAAGGTAGAGAACTTTGCCTATTCAAAGATCGCTTAAGAAGAATCGCTGTTTTGTCGTGCGCGTTTGGGGTACCTGATAATCTGCTTCGGTAGGACGAGTTCGGTGGGGCATAGTGATTTGCTTAAGCTGTTGCCTTTCTCTGAAGCTGACTGCGTTGTAACTGTTTACTCTTCCTCCAGCGCCTTGCGTTCCGTGATAGTTCGCCTCAGGCTCCAGTGTTTTTTCCTAGTCCTTCCTGAGAAGGCAGTTGTCCGGTTATGTGAAGCAGAAGATTCTGGCGGACCCGTGAGTACTGTGGGAGCTTTCTTTTCGCTAGGCTGGCTGTACCTGTAACTAGTTTGTAACTTCCTAGACTCTTTCCCGTCCCCTCTTTTCCTCTGGATGTTGCGGAGGGGCGCACAGTAGGCTATTTTGGGTTTTCCGATGCTGTAGTCTTTTGCCTCTAGCTTGTAATGGAGTTGAGCTTTTTGACTAAGAGCGGCGATATAAAGCGATGCTGGTCTCCGGCTACGCGCTTGTAGTGCAAAAAGCAGTGTTGTTCCGAAGTACGGTCTGATGCCCGTTTTCACGGTTTCCAGACAGCGGCGGTGGTATGCAGAAGAGGGCTTGGGGTTTGGGCAGGTCAGAGGCGAGGAAAGGGAAAGCTGGTTGAGCGGCGCTGGGTGTTTGTTTCGCTGTTAGCTATGCAAGTCAAGTTCCAAGGCTTTGTGAGGCCACGCAAAAGAAAAGGCACCGTGAAGCTTTTATTTTCCGCCAGAGCGGCTTACGTTGCCCGAAGCTATGACGGGGGCTTTAACCCCCGAGACAAATTTAGCTTCTGTGACTGTTTTGTAGTCTGTTCCCGTCTAGAGGGTAATTCAAAGAGCAGCGGTTGAATCGTGAAGGATTAGCTAACCGTGTTCTGTGGATGGTTCTCCGCTCGCGTTCGTTCTGTGCGTCGTGGCACGTTATGTTAGGTAACGTTATTTCCTTTTTCCAGCTTCTTGGGCGTGTAATGGTTGTTGGCAAGAAGTTTGCTGCTAACCTGGACCTGACCAATGGATTCCGGATGGCTGTGAATGCCCACCCTCGGGCCCTTCGGGCTGTCGTGTACATCTACGTATTCTGGGTGGCGGTCAGTTGGGCCGGCCTCCTGGCTAAGGTTTTTGCACCGCAGGCGTCACTGCACGCGTACGGGTCGCCGCCGAGTAGGTTTCATATGTTGCCCGTCAATCTAGCCCCTGTTGATGTATGATTTTTTTGGTTTTTTTTTCCTGGACGGCTGTCTATGGAGGGTAATAAAGAGCTTTGAGCAGCACTTGCACAATAAAGATGGAGCATGGGGATATGACCTCTGTCTTGTGTGTCTTGCCGATGGAAATAGTTCTGCAAGTTAAAAGAATGTTTCGGTCTGTTGACAGTGTCGTGTAGATGGTGGTTTGCCCAGTCATTTGAAACGCGAAGATAGAAGCGCTCGGCGGTCCTGTGGGTCTCCATCTCCCTAAGACGATCTAGGATGTGCTGTGTGTTTGAGGCCTTGCTATCTTCCCCCTGCTCCCAAATAAAAGGGCGTGCTTTTATTGCGAAACAGCCGCATCGAGGACTGGCAGATGTAGAACCAGAGAAGAATAAGGTTGGAAGAAAGCTTCCAGGCATCGTCTGTTGTCTGCCCCTGTCCCGAGGAGGCAGAATAAACTCTACCCGGTGTGATTTCTGACAGGTGCTTGTCAGCCTGTTCTTGACTACCGTAGGAGTTTTGCTACCGCTTTCTTTTCAGTCGTGGGTTTCGCAACTTCGAGAAGTAATTTCTCCCACAGACGCTTTTCAAAGCGTAGAAGGCTCTGGGATGCTTGAGTCGGCTTCTGAACGTTCAAGACTCGGCTGCCGTTCCCTTTATTTTTTTGTATGTATTTTTAGAGTCTTTTTTTTTCCTAAACGAAGTCCGTTGTTCAGGAACTAGAAGAAGGATTAGCTAAAGGCACCATAAGGCGTTTAAATGCGATCACCTCTCGTGCTTTGTTAGACCTCTGGCTTTGCTGTGCTCCTTGTTTAATTGCGGTTACGTTCAAGGCTTACTGGAGCGTGGGAGCGTTAAAATGCTATTAAATATTTTTAGTGTTTGAAACTTGCTAATGAAATGATTTTTGTGACTCCGTTCCTCACAAAGAAACTCGATTCCTTAGCAGGAGGAATGATCTTTGTTACTGGATCTGTTTGCGGGGTTAACGATTGCAGCTGTGAATGACTAAAGTCTTTTGAAGAAGCTGAATGATAAAAACCAAACCGAAACAAGAAACAGCCCTTGTTCTACTCGAAGTAATATAGAATTTGCCGTTTGCGGGGTCAGATGAAAATAGTTGTGGAAGTCAACTACTTGGGGGGGGGGAGGGGAGGGGAGGGGAGGGGAGGGGTGGGTGGAGGTGGAGATGCTGTTGCCCTTTCAGGGAAAGCTTCTTAAATTGGCACTTGATCAACTGTTCTGTTTCTGTATTTGTCCTTGGTCTCTTTCATTGGTCTGTTTTGTTGACGTAGAAGAGCCCATGGAACTGCTCAAAGAAACCTGTGCAAATGGACCTTGAGTAAGTATTTACGTGTTCAACTGTTCCCCAGTCGGTCTAGCTAGGTCTAGCTAATGCTATCAGCGCTTGTAGTCTTTCACAAAAGGTGTTTAATTCCTGAGAAAGTAGAGGAGGAAGACGATTGGTAATCTCTTTGCTTAATAGGCACTGTTAGACAACCGTAGAAGGCGAAGAAATTTGCCCCCGAGGCACCAATTTGACCCTTCCTTTAGCCTGTACGCTTTCAAAGAGCATATCATAGAACCATAGAATGGCCTGGGTTGAAAAGCACCTTAAAGATCATCTAGTTTCAACCCCCCTGCTCTGGGCAGCGTTGCCAACCACTAGAGCAGGCTGCCCAGAGCCGCGTCCAGCCTGGCCTTGAATGCCTCCAGGGATGGGGCATCCAGAACCTCTCTGGGCAACCCGTTCCAGTGCCTCACCGCCCTCTGAGTGAAAAACTTTCTCCTAATATCTAAGCTAAATCTCCCCTGTCTTAGTTTAAAACCATTCCCCCTTGTCCTATCGCTATCAACACGTGTATTTTTACTCCTGTATATACGGATTCGTAGGGGTTGGAAGGGACCTCAAGAGATCGTCGGGTCCAACCCCCCTGCCAGAGCAGGTTCCCTAGAGCAGGCTGCCCAGGTAGGCGTCCAGACGGGCCTTGAATATCTCCGGAGAAGGAGACTCCACAACCTCCCCGGGCAGCCTGTTCCAGCGCTCCGTCACCCTCACCATGAAGAAGTTCTTTCGCATGTTGGTGCGGAACTTCCTGTGCTCCAGTTTTTGGCCGTTGCCCCTTGTCCTATCCCCACAAACCACTGAAAAGAGGGTGGCCAAGTCCCACTGTCTCCCACACTTAAGATATTTGTAATCATTGATAAGATCCCCTCTCAGTCTTCTCTTCTCAAGGCTGAACAGGCCCAGGTCTCTCAGTCTTTGCTCATAGGGGAGATGCTCCAGGCCCCGTATCATCTTTGTTGCCCTCCGCTGGACTCTTTCCAGGAGATCCCTGTCTCTCTTTTTGTACTGGGGAGCCCAGAACCGGACACGGTACTCCAGGCGAGGCCTGCCCAAGGCAGAGTAGAGGGGGAGGATCACCTCCCTTGACCTGCTGGCCACGCTCCTTTTAACGCACGCCAGGATCCCGTTGGCCTTCTTGGCCACCAGGGCACGCCGCTGGCTCATGGTCAACCTGTCGTCCACCAGGACCCCCGGGTCCTTCTCCGCAGCGCTCCTCTCCAGCAGGTCATCCCCCAGCCTGTACTGATACACGCGGTTGTTCCTTCCCAGGTGCAGGACTCTACGCTTGCTCTTGTTAAACTTCATTTGGCTTCTTCCTGCCCAGCTCTCCAGCCCGCCCAGGTCTCGCTGAATGGCAGCACAGCCTTCTGGCGTGTCGGCCACTCCTCCCAGCTTTGTATCATCGGCGTACTTGCTGAGGCTGGACACTATTCCCTCGTCAAGGTCGGCGATGAAGATGTTGAACAAGACCGGACCCAGCACCGACCCCTGGGGAACACCGCTAGTCACAGGGCTGCAGCCGGACTCTGCGCCGCCGATCACCACCCTCTGAGCTCGGCCGGTCAGCCAGGTCTCAACCCACCTTACCGTCCACTCGTCTATCCCACGCTTTCTCAGCTTTGCTAGCAGGACGTCGTGGGAGACAGTATCGGAAGCCTTGCTAAAGTCAAGGTAGATGACATCCACTGCTCTCCCTCCATCAACGCAGCTGGTGATGCCATCATAGAAGGCAACGAGGTCGGTCGAGCACGATTTCCCCTCGGTGAATCCATGCTGACTACTCCTCATAACCTCCTTCTCTTCCAATGGCTTGGAGATGGCATCCAGAACAAGCTGTTCCAACACCTTTCCAGCTGTTCCAACACCTTTCCAGGGACGGAGGGGAGACTGACCTTTCCAAGAGCTCCACATCCTTCTTGTGCTGGGGGCCCCAGGCCTGCACGCAGTATTCCAGGTGGGGTCTCCCAAGAGCAGGGTAGAGGGGGATAATCACCTCCCTCTCCCTGCTGGCCACCCCTTTTTTAATGCGGCCCAGGACACAGTTGGCCTTCCGGGCTGCAAGCGCGCGCTGCTGGCTCGTGTCCAGCTTCTCGTCCATCAGGACCCCCAAGTCCTTCTCCGCAGGGCTGCTCTCAAGTTCTTCTTCTCCCAGTCTATAGAAATACCTGGGATTGCCCCAGCCCAAGGTCAACGCCTTGCACTTGGCCTTGTTGAACCTCATTAGGTTCTCATGGGCCCACTTCTCCGGCCTGTCCAGGTCCCTCCGGACGGCATCCCTTCCCTCTGTTGTATCGACTGCACCGCTCAGCTTGGTGTCATCTGCAAACTTGCTCGATTCCGTCGTCTGTGTCATTGCTAAAGATGTTGAAGAGCACCGGTCCCGAGGCCGACCCCTGAGGGACACCGCTTGTGACCGGCCTCCACCCAGACATAGAGCCGTTGACCACAACCCTTTGGCTGCGACCAGCCAACCAATTCTTTATCCGCCCAGCAGTCCATCCTTCAAATCCATACCTCTCCAATTTAGAGAGAAGAATGTGGTGAGGGACCGTATCAAAGGCTTTGCTCAGTCCAGGTGGCATATCCTATCCCAGGAGTGGTTTCAGCCGTAAACAACAAACAGTTACGAGGAGAGGTGTAGCTCTGTAAATATTTTTGTTGCCTTGGGTGAATTGGTGTCTGGTCGCACTGAGTGGCCCGCGTGGTAGCTGGGAGATGGCCGACGGGGAGGACTGAGATGTTAAAGCTGCCTGTGGTTGCCTGCCCCCAGCCCCAGCCCCAGCCCCGTCCCCGTGTGCCATCCCGATGGCAGTAGCGCCTGGAACCTCAAACTAAAGCGAGCGTATTCTGATGTCGTTACCCTCCAAGCCTGTCAGAGAGGCAGAAGCGCTGTGGCCTACTCAGGCAGGAACCGCGCGTGTGGGGACGGCCACGTCCCTGCCGCCGTGTCGGGCCAGTTTGAGCTCCGCTCTCCCTGGGGCTGCTGCAGGGCACCGCGGACCACGCTTGGGCAGCCTTGGGGGGCACTGCCTATTTTTCCAGAAGCCTCCTCCCCAGCTGAGCACAAACCCAGTTGTGATGTGCCAGGGCTGAGCACAGGCTTTGTATTCCTCCCCGCCACCCCGTGCGCGGGAGGTGCAGCTTTCCCCCTTAGAAACACCAGCAGTTGAAGTGGGGCTCTCAGGGAAGGTTGTGGAGCAACTTCTGAAAAGGTAAGGCCTGCCCTGGCAAAAGCGGGGATCTGCCTGCGGGGAGCAGCGCCCAAAAGCCACCAGCGTGTTTGGGGTGGAGCTGATAGGGTCATAAATAATAGTTGGGGCTACGAGCGCGAGGTCCCGCATTTGGTCCGGGGCAATCCTAAGCACGAATCCAGGCTGGGCGGAGAATGGATGGAGAGCAGCTCTGAGGAGAAGGGCCTGGGGGCGTTGGTTGATGAGAAGCTCGTCAACCGGAGCCGGCAATGCAATGGACGCTTGCAGCCCGGAAAGCCACCCGTATCCTGGGCCGCATCAAAAGGAGGGCGGCCGGCAAGTCGAGGGAGGTGATTCTCCCTCTCTGCTGCTGTGCTCTTGTGAGGCCCCACCTAGAGTAAGTACTGTGTTCAGCTCTGGGGCCCCCAGCACAAGAAGGACGGGGACGTACTAGAACGCGTCCAGAGGAGGGCCACGAAGATGACCAGGGGGCTGGGGCACCTCTCCCAGGAAGGCAGGCTGAGGGAGTTGGGGTGGTTCAGCCTGGAGAGAGAAGAGAAGGCTCCGGGGAGACCTTGGAGGGGCCTTCCAGTACCCAAAGGGGGGGCCCTACAGGAAAGCTGGGGAGGGACTCTTTGTCAGGGAGAGGAGCGATAGGGCAAGGAGTAATGGTTTTAAACTCAAAGAGGGTAGACTTAGACTGGATAGTTGGAAGAGATTCTTTCCTGAGAGGGGGGTGAGGCACTGGAACGGGTTGCCAGGAGAAGTGGCGGATGCCCCGTCCCTGGAAGTGTTTAAGGCCAGGTTGGATGGGGCTTTGAGCAACGTGGTCTAGTGGAAGGTGTCCCTGCCCAGGGCGGGGGGGTTGGAATTAGGTGATCTTTAAGTAAGGTCCCTGCCAAGCCAAGCCATGCTATGATTCTATGATCGGAGCAACCGTTCTGTGGAGCTCGTTTCCCAGCCGTGCAGGGCCCGGCTTCCCTCCGCGGAGCCGCCCAGCCCGTTTTCGGGCGCCCACTTCCTCCCTCCCGGTCGGATCCCTCCGCGCCCCGAGGGCACGCGACCTCCCTGAGCGCCGATAAGCACCGGGTCGACGGGAGCGGAGCCGCCGAGAGGGCGGGGACAAGGGAAGAGGGCAGGCGAGGCAGCCAATCGAGGCGCGGGAGCGGTCGGCGGCGATCTGTCGGCCCAATGAGCGCCGCGGAGGGCCGGGCCGAGTGCGGGAAGGGAGGGGGCGTTGTACCGAGCGGGCGCCGTCATGGCCGACGGGATCGTTAGGGCGCAGGCCGCCTGGCCCGGCGGCGGCGCTGCCGCTGCAGCCGCTTTCGGAGAGGTCGCCTGCAAGGGCAAGGAGGTCCCCGCCAACGTTCTCCGTGAGGATGAGCGGTCGTGGGCGAGGAGGTAGCCGCGGCGTCGTCGTGCGAGTCTTCTCTTTCCTTCCTTCCCTCGGCCGCTCGCAGGCCCTCTGAAACGAGGGCCCGTCGCGGGTCCCGGGAGTGCGGCAGGGCGGGTGGTGGCCTTGCTGCGGGAGGGAGGGAGGGAGGCAGGGAGGGACGGACGGACGGACGGACGGTCGGTCGGTCGGTCGGTCGGGGTCTCTCCGGCTCGTGGCGCTCTCTACTGCAGCGCCTCTAAAACCCCGCGCTTCTTCGGTGCGCGTCCCGCCTGCCCCCGGGGTGCCACGGCGCGTACTGGGTCGCCGGCGCAGTCGGTCTCCTTGGGGGTTCGGACTGCCTGCGTATAGGCAGCGAGCATCGCAGTAGTGACCGTAATCAGTCATTTCTGCGTAGCAGAAACGCAGGTCTTGATGCGCCTCGTGACAGCGTTCTAGAGACGCCCCGGCTCGGCCGTGCTAGGCTTTGGTTATGGCACCACCCCCACCGCGCACGCGAGCGCACGCTCTCTCCAAAGTGGCTTGTGAAAGGGAAGAATTGCAGCTTTTCCTAGCTTTCTTAAACATCTAGAAGCCAGTCAATCCCGCAGGCTGCTGGTCCTCACTTGAGGCAGGGGGGGAACTTAGAACTGCTTTTGGAGTGTAGTTGGCTATAGCGAATGGTCTTGAATTTGCTTAGCTCGCTGTACCGAAGGCCTGTTTCACAGTTGAGCGATGTTATAGGGGGGAGAAGTGTGAGGAAGGCTCGTAATTCTCGATTGTCGCGCAGTGAAAGGCGATGGTGAGTAAGAAGTGCAAAGCATCTGTGGAATCGAGTCTTATCGGCGCTGTTTCAGTCGCATCTAAAATAAATAAAACTGCCGGAAGTCGCTAATCTGAAGTACTCGGCTGTCTCGTTGCCCCCGTCACCTTGCGTGCTGGATCCTGCTTCTGGTGCCGTATGCAGTTTCGGTCTGCTGGTGATTTGGGGAGTTCCCTCGCAATTAGTTGCGAGTCGATGGTTTCCTACAGATCGGTGGTATTCGTGTTTCGCAGGTGATACCTTGGCCTCGGTCTGGAGGTGTCTGACGTAGAGCCGGCCGTAACGGGCTAACTTGGAATGTTCTTTCCCCTGAGTACGTGGCGTTATCGAGGACGGAGAGTTTATACAGCCTCAGCCGGATTACTCCGGGTTCTTTGAAGATGCCTTCCTACCTCTGGCCGAGGCAATATTTGGACATAACTGAAGGACAGTTAGCAATTGTTTGCCGCTTGTGTGTTTTGCGTGTAGAAGGTAGAGAACTTTGCCTATTCAAAGATCGCTTAAGAAGAATCGCTGTTTTGTCGTGCGCGTTTGGGGTACCTGATAATCTGCTTCGGTAGGACGAGTTCGGTGGGGCATAGTGATTTGCTTAAGCTGTTGCCTTTCTCTGAAGCTGACTGCGTTGTAACTGTTTACTCTTCCTCCAGCGCCTTGCGTTCCGTGATAGTTCGCCTCAGGCTCCAGTGTTTTTTCCTAGTCCTTCCTGAGAAGGCAGTTGTCCGGTTATGTGAAGCAGAAGATTCTGGCGGACCCGTGAGTACTGTGGGAGCTTTCTTTTCGCTAGGCTGGCTGTACCTGTAACTAGTTTGTAACTTCCTAGACTCTTTCCCGTCCCCTCTTTTCCTCTGGATGTTGCGGAGGGGCGCACAGTAGGCTATTTTGGGTTTTCCGATGCTGTAGTCTTTTGCCTCTAGCTTGTAATGGAGTTGAGCTTTTTGACTAAGAGCGGCGATATAAAGCGATGCTGGTCTCCGGCTACGCGCTTGTAGTGCAAAAAGCAGTGTTGTTCCGAAGTACGGTCTGATGCCCGTTTTCACGGTTTCCAGACAGCGGCGGTGGTACTTTGACTATGCAGAAGAGGGCTTGGGGTTTGGGCAGGTCAGAGGCGAGGAAAGGGAAAGCTGGTTGAGCGGCGCTGGGTGTTTGTTTCGCTGTTAGCTATGCAAGTCAAGTTCCAAGGCTTTGTGAGGCCACGCAAAAGAAAAGGCACCGTGAAGCTTTTATTTTCCGCCAGAGCGGCTTACGTTGCCCGAAGCTATGACGGGGGCTTTAACCCCCGAGACAAATTTAGCTTCTGTGACTGTTTTGTAGTCTGTTCCCGTCTAGAGGGTAATTCAAAGAGCAGCGGTTGAATCGTGAAGGATTAGCTAACCGTGTTCTGTGGATGGTTCTCCGCTCGCGTTCGTTCTGTGCGTCGTGGCACGTTATGTTAGGTAACGTTATTTCCTTTTTCCAGCTTCTTGGGCGTGTAATGGTTGTTGGCAAGAAGTGTGCTGCTAACCTGGACCTGACCAATGGATTCCGGATGGCTGTGAATGCCCACCCTCGGGCCCTTCGGGCTGTCGTGTACATCTACGTATTCTGGGTGGCGGTCAGTTGGGCCGGCCTCCTGGCTAAGGTTTTTGCACCGCAGGCGTCACTGCACGCGTACGGGTCGCCGCCGAGTAGGTTTCATATGTTGCCCGTCAATCTAGCCCCTGTTGACGTATGATTTTTTTTGTTTTTTTTTTCCTGGACGGCTGTCTATGGAGGGTAATAAAGAGCTTTGAGCAGCACTTGCACAATAAAGATGGAGCATGGGGATATGACCTCTGTCTTGTGTGTCTTGCCGATGGAAATAGTTCTGCAAGTTAAAAGAATGTTTCGGTCTGTTGACAGTGTCGTGTAGATGGTGGTTTGCCCAGTCATTTGAAACGCGAAGATAGAAGCGCTCGGCGGTCCTGTGGGTCTCCATCTCCCTAAGACGATCTAGGATGTGCTGTGTGTTTGAGGCCTTGCTATCTTCCCCCTGCTCCCAAATAAAAGGGCGTGCTTTTATTGCGAAACAGCCGCATCGAGGACTGGCAGATGTAGAACCAGAGAAGAATAAGGTTGGAAGAAAGCTTCCAGGCATCGTCTGTTGTCTGCCCCTGTCCCGAGGAGGCAGAATAAACTCTGCCCGGTGTGATTTCTGACAGGTGCTTGTCAGCCTGTTCTTGACTACCGTAGGAGTTTTGCTACCGCTTTCTTTTCAGTCGTGGGTTTCGCAACTTCGAGAAGTAATTTCTCCCACAGACGCTTTTCAAAGCGTAGAAGGCTCTGGGATGCTTGAGTCGGCTTCTGAACGTTCAAGACTCGGCTGCCGTTCCCTTTATTTTTTTGTATGTATTTTTAGAGTCTTCTTTTTTTCTAAACGAAGTCCGTTGTTCAGGAACTAGAAGAAGGATTAGCTAAAGGCACCATAAGGCGTTTAAATGCGATCACCTCTCGTGCTTTGTTAGACCTCTGGCTTTGCTGTGCTCCTTGTTTAATTGCGGTTACGTTCAAGGCTTACTGGAGCGTGGGAGCGTTAAAATGCTATTAAATATTTTTAGTGTTTGAAACTTGCTAATGAAATGATTTTTGTGACTCCGTTCCTCACAAAGAAACTCGATTCCTTAGCAGGAGGAATGATCTTTGTTACTGGATCTGTTTGCGGGGTTAACGATTGCAGCTGTGAATGACTAAAGTCTTTTGAAGAAGCTGAATGATAAAAACCAAACCGAAACAAGAAACAGCCCTTGTTCTACTCGAAGTAATATAGAATTTGCCGTTTGCGGGGTCAGATGAAAATAGTTGTGGAAGTCAACTACTTGGGGGGGGGGAGGGGAGGGGAGGGGTGGGTGGAGGTGGAGATGCTGTTGCCCTTTCAGGGAAAGCTTCTTAAATTGGCACTTGATCAACTGTTCTGTTTCTGTATTTGTCCTTGGTCTCTTTCATTGGTCTGTTTTGTTGACGTAGAAGAGCCCATGGAACTGCTCAAAGAAACCTGTGCAAATGGACCTTGAGTAAGTATTTACGTGTTCAACTGTTCCCCAGTCGGTCTAGCTAATGCTATCAGCGCTTGTAGTCTTTCACAAAAGGTGTTTAATTCCTGAGAAAGTAGAGGAGGAAGATGATTGGTAATCTCTTTGCTTAATAGGCACTGTTAGACAACCGTAGAAGGCGAAGAAATTTGCCCCCGAGGCACCAATTTGACCCTTCCTTTAGCCTGTACGCTTTCAAAGAGCATATCATAGAACCATAGAATGGCCTGGGTTGAAAAGCACCTTAAAGATCATCTAGTTTCAACCCCCCTGCTCTGGGCAGCGTTGCCAACCACTAGAGCAGGCTGCCCAGAGCCGCGTCCAGCCTGGCCTTGAATGCCTCCAGGGATGGGGCATCCAGAACCTCTCTGGGCAACCCGTTCCAGTGCCTCACCGCCCTCTGAGTGAAAAACTTTCTCCTAATATCTAAGCTAAATCTCCCCTGTCTTAGTTTAAAACCATTCCCCCTTGTCCTATCGCTATCAACACGTGTATTTTTACTCCTGTATATACAGATTCGTAGGGGTTGGAAGGGACCTCAAGAGATCGTCGGGTCCAACCCCCCTGCCAGAGCAGGTTCCCTAGAGCAGGCTGCCCAGGTAGGCGTCCAGACGGGCCTTGAATATCTCCGGAGAAGGAGACTCCACAACCTCCCCGGGCAGCCTGTTCCAGCGCTCCGTCACCCTCACCGTGAAGAAGTTCTTTCGCATGTTGGTGCGGAACTTCCTGTGCTCCAGTTTTTGGCCGTTGCCCCTTGTCCTATCCCCACAAACCACTGAAAAGAGGGTGGCCAAGTCCCACTGTCTCCCACACTTAAGATACTTGTAATCATTGATAAGATCCCCTCTCAGTCTTCTCAAGGCTGAACAGGCCCAGGTCTCTCAGTCTTTGCTCATAGGGGAGATGCTCCAGGCCCCGTATCATCTTTGTTGCCCTCCGCTGGACTCTTTCCAGGAGACCCCTGTCTCTTTTTGTACTGGGGAGCCCAGAACCGGACACGGTACTCCAGGCGAGGCCTGCCCAGGGCAGAGTAGAGGGGGAGGATCACCTCCCTTGACCTGCTGGCCACGCTCCTTTTAACGCACGCCAGGATCCCATTGGCCTTCTTGGCCACCAGGGCACGCCGCTGGCTCATGGTCAACCTGTCGTCCACCAGGACCCCCGGGTCCTTCTCCGCAGCGCTCCTCTCCAGCAGGTCATCCCCCAGCCTGTACTGATACACGCGGTTGTTCCTTCCCAGGTGCAGGACTCTACGCTTGCTCTTGTTAAACTTCATTTGGCTTCTTCCTGCCCAGCTCTCCAGCCCGCCCAGGTCTCGCTGAATGGCAGCACAGCCTTCTGGCGTGTCGGCCACTCCTCCCAGCTTTGTATCATCGGCGTACTTGCTGAGGGTGGACACTATTCCCTCGTCAAGGTCGGCGATGAAGATGTTGAACAAGACCGGACCCAGCACCGACCCCTGGGGAACACCGCTAGTCACAGGGCTGCAGCCGGACTCTGCGCCGCCGATCACCACCCTCTGAGCTCGGCCGGTCAGCCAGGTCTCAACCCACCTTACCGTCCACTCGTCTATCCCACGCTTTCTCAGCTTTGCTAGCAGGACGTCGTGGGAGACAGTATCGGAAGCCTTGCTAAAGTCAAGGTAGATGACATCCACTGCTCTCCCTCCATCAACGCAGCTGGTGATGCCATCATAGAAGGCAACGAGGTCGGTCGAGCACGATTTCCCCTTGGTGAATCCATGCTGACTACTCCTCATAACCTCCTTCTCTTCCAATGGCTTGGAGATGGCATCCAGAACAAGCTGTTCCAACACCTTTCCAGCTGTTCCAACACCTTTCCAGGGACGGAGGGGAGACTGACCTTTCCAAGAGCTCCACATCCTTCTTGTGCTGGGGGCCCCAGGCCTGCACGCAGTATTCCAGGTGGGGTCTCCCAAGAGCAGGGTAGAGGGGGATAATCACCTCCCTCTCCCTGCTGGCCACCCCTTTGTTAATGCAGCCCAGGACACAGTTGGCCTTCCGGGCTGCAAGCGCGCGCTGCTGGCTCGTGTCCAGCTTCTCGTCCATCAGGACCCCCAAGTCCTTCTCCGCAGGGCTGCTCTCAAGTTCTTCTTCTCCCAGTCTATAGAAATACCTGGGATTGCCCCAGCCCAAGGTCAACGCCTTGCACTTGGCCTTGTTGAACCTCATTAGGTTCTCATGGGCCCACTTCTCCGGCCTGTCCAGGTCCCTCCGGACGGCATCCCTTCCCTCTGTTGTATCGACTGCACCGCTCAGCTTGGTGTCATCTGCAAACTTGCTCGATTCCGTCGTCTGTGTCATTGCTAAAGATGTTGAAGAGCACCGGTCCCGAGGCCGACCCCTGAGGGACACCGCTTGTGACCGGCCTCCACCCAGACATAGAGCCGTTGACCACAACCCTTTGGCTGCGACCAGCCAACCAATTCTTTATCCCCCCAGCAGTCCATCCTTCAAATCCATACCTCTCCAATTTAGAGAGAAGAATGTGGTGAGGGACCGTATCAAAGGCTTTGCTCAGTCCAGGTGGCATATCCTATCCCAGGACTGGTTTCAGCCGTAAACAACAAACAGTTACGAGGAGAGGTGTAGCTCTGTAAATATTTTTGTTGCCTTGGGTGAATTGGTGTCTGGTCGCACTGAGTGGCCCGCGTGGTAGCTGGGAGATGGCCGACGGGGAGGACTGAGATGTTAAAGCTGCCTGTGGTTGCCTGCCCCCAGCCCCAGCCCCAGCCCCGTCCCCGTGTGCCATCCCGATGGCAGTAGCGGCTGGAACCTCAAACTAAAGCGAGCGTATTCTGATGTCGTTACCCTCCAAGCCTGTCAGAGAGGCAGAAGCGCTGTGGCCTACTCAGGCAGGAACCGCGCGTGTGGGGACGGCCACGTCCCTGCCGCCGTGTCGGGCCAGTTTGAGCTCCGCTCTCCCTGGGGCTGCTGCAGGGCACCGCGGACCACGCTTGGGCAGCCTTGGGGGGCACTGCCTATTTTTCCAGAAGCCTCCTCCCCAGCTGAGCACAAACCCAGTTGTGATGTGCCAGGGCTGAGCACAGGCTTTGTATTCCTCCCCGCCACCCCGTGCGCGGGAGGTGCAGCTTTCCCCCTTAGAAACACCAGCAGTTGAAGTGGGGCTCTCAGGGAAGGTTGTGGAGCAACTTCTGAAAAGGTAAGGCCTGCCCTGGCAAAAGCGGGGATCTGCCTGCGGGGAGCAGCGCCCAAAAGCCACCAGCGTGTTTGGGGTGGAGCTGATAGGGTCATAAATAATAGTTGGGGCTACGAGCGCGAGGTCCCGCATTTGGTCCGGGGCAATCCTAAGCACGAATCCAGGCTGGGCGGAGAATGGATGGAGAGCAGCTCTGAGGAGAAGGGCCTGGGGGCGTTGGTTGATGAGAAGCTCGTCAACCGGAGCCGGCAATGCAATGGACGCTTGCAGCCCGGAAAGCCACCCGTATCCTGGGCCGCATCAAAAGGAGGGCGGCCGGCAAGTCGAGGGAGGTGATTCTCCCTCTCTGCTGCTGTGCTCTTGTGAGGCCCCACCTAGAGTAAGTACTGTGTTCAGCTCTGGGGCCCCCAGCACAAGAAGGACGGGGACGTACTAGAACGCGTCCAGAGGAGGGCCACGAAGATGACCAGGGGGCTGGGGCACCTCTCCCAGGAAGGCAGGCTGAGGGAGTTGGGGTGGTTCAGCCTGGAGAGAGAAGAGAAGGCTCCGGGGAGACCTTGGAGGGGCCTTCCAGTACCCAAAGGGGGGGCCCTACAGGAAAGCTGGGGAGGGACTCTTTGTCAGGGAGAGGAGCGATAGGGCAAGGAGTAATGGTTTTAAACTCAAAGAGGGTAGACTTAGACTGGATAGTTGGAAGAGATTCTTTCCTGAGAGGGGGGTGAGGCACTGGAACGGGTTGCCAGGAGAAGTGGCGGATGCCCCGTCCCTGGAAGTGTTTAAGGCCAGGTTGGATGGGGCTTTGAGCAACGTGGTCTAGTGGAAGGTGTCCCTGCCCAGGGCGGGGGGGTTGGAATTAGGTGATCTTTAAGTAAGGTCCCTGCCAAGCCAAGCCATGCTATGATTCTATGATCGGAGCAACCGTTCTGTGGAGCTCGTTTCCCAGCCGTGCAGGGCCCGGCTTCCCTCCGCGGAGCCGCCCAGCCCGTTTTCGGGCGCCCACTTCCTCCCTCCCGGTCGGATCCCTCCGCGCCCCGAGGGCACGCGACCTCCCTGAGCGCCGATAAGCACCGGGTCGACGGGAGCGGAGCCGCCGAGAGGGCGGGGACAAGGGAAGAGGGCAGGCGAGGCAGCCAATCGAGGCGCGGGAGCGGTCGGCGGCGATCTGTCGGCCCAATGAGCGCCGCGGAGGGCCGGGCCGAGTGCGGGAAGGGAGGGGGCGTTGTACCGAGCGGGCGCCGTCATGGCCGACGGGATCGTTAGGGCGCAGGCCGCCTGGCCCGGCGGCGGCGCTGCCGCTGCAGCCGCTTTCGGAGAGGTCGCCTGCAAGGGCAAGGAGGTCCCCGCCAACGTTCTCCGTGAGGATGAGCGGTCGTGGGCG
This sequence comes from Anser anser, assembly GCF_964211835.1. Taxonomy (NCBI): domain Eukaryota; kingdom Metazoa; phylum Chordata; class Aves; order Anseriformes; family Anatidae; genus Anser; species Anser anser. Next base: position 1,040,836 of record NW_028154230.1, on the reverse strand, counting down.
AGGAGGTAGCCGCGGCGTCGTCGTGCGAGTCTTCTCTTTCCTTCCTTCCCTCGGCCGCTCGCAGGCCCTCTGAAACGAGGGCCCGTCGCGGGTCCCGGGAGTGCGGCAGGGCGGGTGGTGGCCTTGCTGCGGGAGGGAGGGACGGACGGTCGGTCGGTCGGTCGGTCGGTCGGGGTCTCTCCGGCTCGTGGCGCTCTCTACTGCAGCGCCTCTAAAACCCCGCGCTTCTTCGGTGCGCGTCCCGCCTGCCCCCGGGGTGCCACGGCGCGTACTGGGTCGCCGGCGCAGTCGGTCTCCTTGGGGGTTCGGACTGCCTGCGTATAGGCAGCGAGCATCGCAGTAGTGACCGTAATCAGTCATTTCTGCGTAGCAGAAACGCAGGTCTTGATGCGCCTCGTGACAGCGTTCTAGAGACGCCCCGGCTCGGCCGTGCTAGGCTTTGGTTATGGCACCACCCCCACCGCGCACGCGAGCGCACGCTCTCTCCAAAGTGGCTTGTGAAAGGGAAGAATTGCAGCTTTTCCTAGCTTTCTTAAACATCTAGAAGCCAGTCAATCCCGCAGGCTGCTGGTCCTCACTTGAGGCAGGGGGGGAACTTAGAACTGCTTTTGGAGTGTAGTTGGCTATAGCGAATGGTCTTGAATTTGCTTAGCTCGCTGTACCGAAGGCCTGTTTCACAGTTGAGCGATGTTATAGGGGGGAGAAGTGTGAGGAAGGCTCGTAATTCTCGATTGTCGCGCAGTGAAAGGCGATGGTGAGTAAGAAGTGCAAAGCATCTGTGGAATCGAGTCTTATCGGCGCTGTTTCAGTCGCATCTAAAATAAATAAAACTGCCGGAAGTCGCTAATCTGAAGTACTCGGCTGTCTCGTTGCCCCCGTCACCTTGCGTGCTGGATCCTGCTTCTGGTGCCGTATGCAGTTTCGGTCTGCTGGTGATTTGGGGAGTTCCCTCGCAATTAGTTGCGAGTCGATGGTTTCCTACAGATCGGTGGTATTCGTGTTTCGCAGGTGATACCTTGGCCTCGGTCTGGAGGTGTCTGACGTAGAGCCGGCCGTAACGGGCTAACTTGGAATGTTCTTTCCCCTGAGTACGTGGCGTTATCGAGGACGGAGAGTTTATACAGCCTCAGCCGGATTACTCCGGGTTCTTTGAAGATGCCTTCCTACCTCTGGCCGAGGCAATATTTGGACATAACTGAAGGACAGTTAGCAATTGTTTGCCGCTTGTGTGTTTTGCGTGTAGAAGGTAGAGAACTTTGCCTATTCAAAGATCGCTTAAGAAGAATCGCTGTTTTGTCGTGCGCGTTTGGGGTACCTGATAATCTGCTTCGGTAGGACGAGTTCGGTGGGGCATAGTGATTTGCTTAAGCTGTTGCCTTTCTCTGAAGCTGACTGCGTTGTAACTGTTTACTCTTCCTCCAGCGCCTTGCGTTCCGTGATAGTTCGCCTCAGGCTCCAGTGTTTTTTCCTAGTCCTTCCTGAGAAGGCAGTTGTCCGGTTATGTGAAGCAGAAGATTCTGGCGGACCTGTGAGTACTGTGGGAGCTTTCTTTTCGCTAGGCTGGCTGTACCTGTAACTAGTTTGTAACTTCCTAGACTCTTTCCCGTCCCCTCTTTTCCTCTGGATGTTGCGGAGGGGCGCACAGTAGGCTATTTTGGGTTTTCCGATGCTGTAGTCTTTTGCCTCTAGCTTGTAATGGAGTTGAGCTTTTTGACTAAGAGCGGCGATATAAAGCGATGCTGGTCTCCGGCTACGCGCTTGTAGTGCAAAAAGCAGTGTTGTTCCGAAGTACGGTCTGATGCCCGTTTTCACGGTTTCCAGACAGCGGCGGTGGTATGCAGAAGAGGGCTTGGGGTTTGGGCAGGTCAGAGGCGAGGAAAGGGAAAGCTGGTTGAGCGGCGCTGGGTGTTTGTTTCGCTGTTAGCTATGCAAGTCAAGTTCCAAGGCTTTGTGAGGCCACGCAAAAGAAAAGGCACCGTGAAGCTTTTATTTTCCGCCAGAGCGGCTTACGTTGCCCGAAGCTATGACGGGGGCTTTAACCCCCGAGACAAATTTAGCTTCTGTGACTGTTTTGTACTCTGTTCCTGTCTAGAGGGTAATTCAAAGAGCAGCGGTTGAATCGTGAAGGATTAGCTAACCGTGTTCTGTGGATGGTTCTCCGCTCGCGTTCGTTCTGTGCGTCGTGGCACGTTATGTTAGGTAACGTTATTTCCTTTTTCCAGCTTCTTGGGCGTGTAATGGTTGTTGGCAAGAAGTGTGCTGCTAACCTGGACCTGACCAATGGATTCCGGATGGCTGTGAATGCCCACCCTCGGGCCCTTCGGGCTGTCGTGTACATCTACGTATTCTGGGTGGCGGTCAGTTGGGCCGGCCTCCTGGCTAAGGTTTTTGCACCGCAGGCGTCACTGCACGCGTACGGGTCGCCGCCGAGTAGGTTTCATATGTTGCCCGTCAATCTAGCCCCTGTTGACGTATGATTTTTTTTGTTTTTTTTTTCCTGGACGGCTGTCTATGGAGGGTAATAAAGAGCTTTGAGTAGCACTTGCACAATAAAGATGGAGCATGGGGATATGACCTCTGTCTTGTGTGTCTTGCCGATGGAAATAGTTCTGCAAGTTAAAAGAATGTTTCGGTCTGTTGACAGTGTCGTGTAGATGGTGGTTTGCCCAGTCATTTGAAACGCGAAGATAGAAGCGCTCGGCGGTCCTGTGGGTCTCCATCTCCCTAAGACGATCTAGGATGTGCTGTGTGTTTGAGGCCTTGCTATCTTCCCCCTGCTCCCAAATAAAAGGGCGTGCTTTTATTGCGAAACAGCCGCATCGAGGACTGGCAGATGTAGAACCAGAGAAGAATAAGGTTGGAAGAAAGCTTCCAGGCATCGTCTGTTGTCTGCCCCTGTCCCGAGGAGGCAGAATAAACTCTGCCCGGTGTGATTTCTGACAGGTGCTTGTCAGCCTGTTCTTGACTACCGTAGGAGTTTTGCTACCGCTTTCTTTTCAGTCGTGGGTTTCGCAACTTCGAGAAGTAATTTCTCCCACAGACGCTTTTCAAAGCGTAGAAGGCTCTGGGATGCTTGAGTCGGCTTCTGAACGTTCAAGACTCGGCTGCCGTTCCCTTTATTTTTTTGTATGTATTTTTAGAGTCTTTTTTTTTCCTAAACGAAGTCCGTTGTTCAGGAACTAGAAGAAGGATTAGCTAAAGGCACCATAAGGCGTTTAAATGCGATCACCTCTCGTGCTTTGTTAGACCTCTGGCTTTGCTGTGCTCCTTGTTTAATTGCGGTTACGTTCAAGGCTTACTGGAGCGTGGGAGCGTTAAAATGCTATTAAATATTTTTAGTGTTTGAAACTTGCTAATGAAATGATTTTTGTGACTCCGTTCCTCACAAAGAAACTCGATTCCTTAGCAGGAGGAATGATCTTTGTTACTGGATCTGTTTGCGGGGTTAACGATTGCAGCTGTGAATGACTAAAGTCTTTTGAAGAAGCTGAATGATAAAAACCAAACCGAAACAAGAAACAGCCCTTGTTCTACTCGAAGTAATATAGAATTTGCCGTTTGCGGGGTCAGATGAAAATAGTTGTGGAAGTCAACTACTTGGGGGGGGGGAGGGGAGGGGAGGGGAGGGGAGGGGAGGGGTGGGTGGAGGTGGAGATGCTGTTGCCCTTTCAGGGAAAGCTTCTTAAATTGGCACTTGATCAACTGTTCTGTTTCTGTATTTGTCCTTGGTCTCTTTCATTGGTCTGTTTTGTTGACGTAGAAGAGCCCATGGAACTGCTCAAAGAAACCTGTGCAAATGGACCTTGAGTAAGTATTTACGTGTTCAACTGTTCCCCAGTCGGTCTAGCTAGGTCTAGCTAATGCTATCAGCGCTTGTAGTCTTTCACAAAAGGTGTTTAATTCCTGAGAAAGTAGAGGAGGAAGACGATTGGTAATCTCTTTGCTTAATAGGCACTGTTAGACAACCATAGAAGGCGAAGAAATTTGCCCCCGAGGCACCAATTTGACCCTTCCTTTAGCCTGTACGCTTTCAAAGAGCATATCATAGAACCATAGAATGGCCTGGGTTGAAAAGCACCTTAAAGATCATCTAGTTTCAACCCCCCTGCTCTGGGCAGCGTTGCCAACCACTAGAGCAGGCTGCCCAGAGCCGCGTCCAGCCTGGCCTTGAATGCCTCCAGGGATGGGGCATCCAGAACCTCTCTGGGCAACCCGTTCCAGTGCCTCACCGCCCTCTGAGTGAAAAACTTTCTCCTAATATCTAAGCTAAATCTCCCCTGTCTTAGTTTAAAACCATTCCCCCTTGTCCTATCGCTATCAACACGTGTATTTTTACTCCTGTATATACAGATTCGTAGGGGTTGGAAGGGACCTCAAGAGATCGTCGGGTCCAACCCCCCTGCCAGAGCAGGTTCCCTAGAGCAGGCTGCCCAGGTAGGCGTCCAGACGGGCCTTGAATATCTCCGGAGAAGGAGACTCCACAACCTCCCCGGGCAGCCTGTTCCAGCGCTCCGTCACCCTCACCGTGAAGAAGTTCTTTCGCATGTTGGTGCGGAACTTCCTGTGCTCCAGTTTTTGGCCGTTGCCCCTTGTCCTATCCCCACAAACCACTGAAAAGAGGGTGGCCAAGTCCCACTGTCTCCCACACTTAAGATATTTGTAATCATTGATAAGATCCCCTCTCAGTCTTCTCTTCTCAAGGCTGAACAGGCCCAGGTCTCTCAGTCTTTGCTCATAGGGGAGATGCTCCAGGCCCCGTATCATCTTTGTTGCCCTCCGCTGGACTCTTTCCAGGAGATCCCTGTCTCTTTTTGTACTGGGGAGCCCAGAACCGGACACGGTACTCCAGGCGAGGCCTGCCCAGGGCAGAGTAGAGGGGGAGGATCACCTCCCTTGACCTGCTGGCCACGCTCCTTTTAACGCACGCCAGGATCCCGTTGGCCTTCTTGGCCACCAGGGCACGCCGCTGGCTCATGGTCAACCTGTCGTCCACCAGGACCCCCGGGTCCTTCTCCGCAGCGCTCCTCTCCAGCAGGTCATCCCCCAGCCTGTACTGATACACGCGGTTGTTCCTTCCCAGGTGCAGGACTCTACGCTTGCTCTTGTTAAACTTCATTTGGCTTCTTCCTGCCCAGCTCTCCAGCCCGCCCAGGTCTCGCTGAATGGCAGCACAGCCTTCTGGCGTGTCGGCCACTCCTCCCAGCTTTGTATCATCGGCGTACTTGCTGAGGCTGGACACTATTCCCTCGTCAAGGTCGGCGATGAAGATGTTGAACAAGACCGGACCCAGCACCGACCCCTGGGGAACACCGCTAGTCACAGGGCTGCAGCCGGACTCTGCGCCGCCGATCACCACCCTCTGAGCTCGGCCGGTCAGCCAGGTCTCAACCCACCTTACCGTCCACTCGTCTATCCCACGCTTTCTCAGCTTTGCTAGCAGGACGTCGTGGGAGACAGTATCGGAAGCCTTGCTAAAGTCAAGGTAGATGACATCCACTGCTCTCCCTCCATCAACGCAGCTGGTGATGCCATCATAGAAGGCAACGAGGTCGGTCGAGCACGATTTCCCCTTGGTGAATCCATGCTGACTACTCCTCATAACCTCCTTCTCTTCCAATGGCTTGGAGATGGCATCCAGAACAAGCTGTTCCAACACCTTTCCAGCTGTTCCAACACCTTTCCAGGGACGGAGGGGAGACTGACCTTTCCAAGAGCTCCACATCCTTCTTGTGCTGGGGGCCCCAGGCCTGCACGCAGTATTCCAGGTGGGGTCTCCCAAGAGCAGGGTAGAGGGGGATAATCACCTCCCTCTCCCTGCTGGCCACCCCTTTGTTAATGCAGCCCAGGACACAGTTGGCCTTCCGGGCTGCAAGCGCGCGCTGCTGGCTCGTGTCCAGCTTCTCGTCCATCAGGACCCCCAAGTCCTTCTCCGCAGGGCTGCTCTCAAGTTCTTCTTCTCCCAGTCTATAGAAATACCTGGGATTGCCCCAGCCCAAGGTCAACGCCTTGCACTTGGCCTTGTTGAACCTCATTAGGTTCTCATGGGCCCACTTCTCCGGCCTGTCCAGGTCCCTCCGGACGGCATCCCTTCCCTCTGTTGTATCGACTGCACCGCTCAGCTTGGTGTCATCTGCAAACTTGCTCGATTCCGTCGTCTGTGTCATTGCTAAAGATGTTGAAGAGCACCGGTCCCGAGGCCGACCCCTGAGGGACACCGCTTGTGACCGGCCTCCACCCAGACATAGAGCCGTTGACCACAACCCTTTGGCTGCGACCAGCCAACCAATTCTTTATCCGCCCAGCAGTCCATCCTTCAAATCCATACCTCTCCAATTTAGAGAGAAGAATGTGGTGAGGGACCGTATCAAAGGCTTTGCTCAGTCCAGGTGGCATATCCTATCCCAGGAGTGGTTTCAGCCGTAAACAACAAACAGTTACGAGGAGAGGTGTAGCTCTGTAAATATTTTTGTTGCCTTGGGTGAATTGGTGTCTGGTCGCACTGAGTGGCCCGCGTGGTAGCTGGGAGATGGCCGACGGGGAGGACTGAGATGTTAAAGCTGCCTGTGGTTGCCTGCCCCCAGCCCCAGCCCCAGCCCCGTCCCCGTGTGCCATCCCGATGGCAGTAGCGGCTGGAACCTCAAACTAAAGCGAGCGTATTCTGATGTCGTTACCCTCCAAGCCTGTCAGAGAGGCAGAAGCGCTGTGGCCTACTCAGGCAGGAACCGCGCGTGTGGGGACGGCCACGTCCCTGCCGCCGTGTCGGGCCAGTTTGAGCTCCGCTCTCCCTGGGGCTGCTGCAGGGCACCGCGGACCACGCTTGGGCAGCCTTGGGGGGCACTGCCTATTTTTCCAGAAGCCTCCTCCCCAGCTGAGCACAAACCCAGTTGTGATGTGCCAGGGCTGAGCACAGGCTTTGTATTCCTCCCCGCCACCCCGTGCGCGGGAGGTGCAGCTTTCCCCCTTAGAAACACCAGCAGTTGAAGTGGGGCTCTCAGGGAAGGTTGTGGAGCAACTTCTGAAAAGGTAAGGCCTGCCCTGGCAAAAGCGGGGATCTGCCTGCGGGGAGCAGCGCCCAAAAGCCACCAGCGTGTTTGGGGTGGAGCTGATAGGGTCATAAATAATAGTTGGGGCTACGAGCGCGAGGTCCCGCATTTGGTCCGGGGCAATCCTAAGCACGAATCCAGGCTGGGCGGAGAATGGATGGAGAGCAGCTCTGAGGAGAAGGGCCTGGGGGCGTTGGTTGATGAGAAGCTCGTCAACCGGAGCCGGCAATGCAATGGACGCTTGCAGCCCGGAAAGCCACCCGTATCCTGGGCCGCATCAAAAGGAGGGCGGCCGGCAAGTCGAGGGAGGTGATTCTCCCTCTCTGCTGCTGTGCTCTTGTGAGGCCCCACCTAGAGTAAGTACTGTGTTCAGCTCTGGGGCCCCCAGCACAAGAAGGACGGGGACGTACTAGAACGCGTCCAGAGGAGGGCCACGAAGATGACCAGGGGGCTGGGGCACCTCTCCCAGGAAGGCAGGCTGAGGGAGTTGGGGTGGTTCAGCCTGGAGAGAGAAGAGAAGGCTCCGGGGAGACCTTGGAGGGGCCTTCCAGTACCCAAAGGGGGGGCCCTACAGGAAAGCTGGGGAGGGACTCTTTGTCAGGGAGAGGAGCGATAGGGCAAGGAGTAATGGTTTTAAACTCAAAGAGGGTAGACTTAGACTGGATAGTTGGAAGAGATTCTTTCCTGAGAGGGGGGTGAGGCACTGGAACGGGTTGCCAGGAGAAGTGGCGGATGCCCCGTCCCTGGAAGTGTTTAAGGCCAGGTTGGATGGGGCTTTGAGCAACGTGGTCTAGTGGAAGGTGTCCCTGCCCAGGGCGGGGGGGTTGGAATTAGGTGATCTTTAAGTAAGGTCCCTGCCAAGCCAAGCCATGCTATGATTCTATGATCGGAGCAACCGTTCTGTGGAGCTCGTTTCCCAGCCGTGCAGGGCCCGGCTTCCCTCCGCGGAGCCGCCCAGCCCGTTTTCGGGCGCCCACTTCCTCCCTCCCGGTCGGATCCCTCCGCGCCCCGAGGGCACGCGACCTCCCTGAGCGCCGATAAGCACCGGGTCGACGGGAGCGGAGCCGCCGAGAGGGCGGGGACAAGGGAAGAGGGCAGGCGAGGCAGCCAATCGAGGCGCGGGAGCGGTCGGCGGCGATCTGTCGGCCCAATGAGCGCCGCGGAGGGCCGGGCCGAGTGCGGGAAGGGAGGGGGCGTTGTACCGAGCGGGCGCCGTCATGGCCGACGGGATCGTTAGGGCGCAGGCCGCCTGGCCCGGCGGCGGCGCTGCCGCTGCAGCCGCTTTCGGAGAGGTCGCCTGCAAGGGCAAGGAGGTCCCCGCCAACGTTCTCCGTGAGGATGAGCGGTCGTGGGCGAGGAGGTAGCCGCGGCGTCGTCGTGCGAGTCTTCTCTTTCCTTCCTTCCCTCGGCCGCTCGCAGGCCCTCTGAAACGAGGGCCCGTCGCGGGTCCCGGGAGTGCGGCAGGGCGGGTGGTGGCCTTGCTGCGGGAGGGAGGGACGGACGGTCGGTCGGTCGGTCGGTCGGTCGGGGTCTCTCCGGCTCGTGGCGCTCTCTACTGCAGCGCCTCTAAAACCCCGCGCTTCTTCGGTGCGCGTCCCGCCTGCCCCCGGGGTGCCACGGCGCGTACTGGGTCGCCGGCGCAGTCGGTCTCCTTGGGGGTTCGGACTGCCTGCGTATAGGCAGCGAGCATCGCAGTAGTGACCGTAATCAGTCATTTCTGCGTAGCAGAAACGCAGGTCTTGATGCGCCTCGTGACAGCGTTCTAGAGACGCCCCGGCTCGGCCGTGCTAGGCTTTGGTTATGGCACCACCCCCACCGCGCACGCGAGCGCACGCTCTCTCCAAAGTGGCTTGTGAAAGGGAAGAATTGCAGCTTTTCCTAGCTTTCTTAAACATCTAGAAGCCAGTCAATCCCGCAGGCTGCTGGTCCTCACTTGAGGCAGGGGGGGAACTTAGAACTGCTTTTGGAGTGTAGTTGGCTATAGCGAATGGTCTTGAATTTGCTTAGCTCGCTGTACCGAAGGCCTGTTTCACAGTTGAGCGATGTTATAGGGGGGAGAAGTGTGAGGAAGGCTCGTAATTCTCGATTGTCGCGCAGTGAAAGGCGATGGTGAGTAAGAAGTGCAAAGCATCTGTGGAATCGAGTCTTATCGGCGCTGTTTCAGTCGCATCTAAAATAAATAAAACTGCCGGAAGTCGCTAATCTGAAGTACTCGGCTGTCTCGTTGCCCCCGTCACCTTGCGTGCTGGATCCTGCTTCTGGTGCCGTATGCAGTTTCGGTCTGCTGGTGATTTGGGGAGTTCCCTCGCAATTAGTTGCGAGTCGATGGTTTCCTACAGATCGGTGGTATTCGTGTTTCGCAGGTGATACCTTGGCCTCGGTCTGGAGGTGTCTGACGTAGAGCCGGCCGTAACGGGCTAACTTGGAATGTTCTTTCCCCTGAGTACGTGGCGTTATCGAGGACGGAGAGTTTATACAGCCTCAGCCGGATTACTCCGGGTTCTTTGAAGATGCCTTCCTACCTCTGGCCGAGGCAATATTTGGACATAACTGAAGGACAGTTAGCAATTGTTTGCCGCTTGTGTGTTTTGCGTGTAGAAGGTAGAGAACTTTGCCTATTCAAAGATCGCTTAAGAAGAATCGCTGTTTTGTCGTGCGCGTTTGGGGTACCTGATAATCTGCTTCGGTAGGACGAGTTCGGTGGGGCATAGTGATTTGCTTAAGCTGTTGCCTTTCTCTGAAGCTGACTGCGTTGTAACTGTTTACTCTTCCTCCAGCGCCTTGCGTTCCGTGATAGTTCGCCTCAGGCTCCAGTGTTTTTTCCTAGTCCTTCCTGAGAAGGCAGTTGTCCGGTTATGTGAAGCAGAAGATTCTGGCGGACCTGTGAGTACTGTGGGAGCTTTCTTTTCGCTACTTTTCTTTTCTTTCAACTACTTGGGGGGGGGGAGGGGAGGGGAGGGGAGGGGAGGGGAGGGGTGGGTGGAGGTGGAGATGCTGTTGCCCTTTCAGGGAAAGCTTCTTAAATTGGCACTTGATCAACTGTTCTGTTTCTGTATTTGTCCTTGGTCTCTTTCATTGGTCTGTTTTGTTGACGTAGAAGAGCCCATGGAACTGCTCAAAGAAACCTGTGCAAATGGACCTTGAGTAAGTATTTACGTGTTCAACTGTTCCCCAGTCGGTCTAGCTAATGCTATCAGCGCTTGTAGTCTTTCACAAAAGGTGTTTAATTCCTGAGAAAGTAGAGGAGGAAGATGATTGGTAATCTCTTTGCTTAATAGGCACTGTTAGACAACCGTAGAAGGCGAAGAAATTTGCCCCCGAGGCACCAATTTGACCCTTCCTTTAGCCTGTACGCTTTCAAAGAGCATATCATAGAACCATAGAATGGCCTGGGTTGAAAAGCACCTTAAAGATCATCTAGTTTCAACCCCCCTGCTCTGGGCAGCGTTGCCAACCACTAGAGCAGGCTGCCCAGAGCCGCGTCCAGCCTGGCCTTGAATGCCTCCAGGGATGGGGCATCCAGAACCTCTCTGGGCAACCCGTTCCAGTGCCTCACCGCCCTCTGAGTGAAAAACTTTCTCCTAATATCTAAGCTAAATCTCCCCTGTCTTAGTTTAAAACCATTCCCCCTTGTCCTATCGCTATCAACACGTGTATTTTTACTCCTGTATATACAGATTCGTAGGGGTTGGAAGGGACCTCAAGAGATCGTCGGGTCCAACCCCCCTGCCAGAGCAGGTTCCCTAGAGCAGGCTGCCCAGGTAGGCGTCCAGACGGGCCTTGAATATCTCCGGAGAAGGAGACTCCACAACCTCCCCGGGCAGCCTGTTCCAGCGCTCCGTCACCCTCACCGTGAAGAAGTTCTTTCGCATGTTGGTGCGGAACTTCCTGTGCTCCAGTTTTTGGCCGTTGCCCCTTGTCCTATCCCCACAAACCACTGAAAAGAGGGTGGCCAAGTCCCACTGTCTCCCACACTTAAGATACTTGTAATCATTGATAAGATCCCCTCTCAGTCTTCTCAAGGCTGAACAGGCCCAGGTCTCTCAGTCTTTGCTCATAGGGGAGATGCTCCAGGCCCCGTATCATCTTTGTTGCCCTCCGCTGGACTCTTTCCAGGAGACCCCTGTCTCTTTTTGTACTGGGGAGCCCAGAACCGGACACGGTACTCCAGGCGAGGCCTGCCCAGGGCAGAGTAGAGGGGGAGGATCACCTCCCTTGACCTGCTGGCCACGCTCCTTTTAACGCACGCCAGGATCCCATTGGCCTTCTTGGCCACCAGGGCACGCCGCTGGCTCATGGTCAACCTGTCGTCCACCAGGACCCCCGGGTCCTTCTCCGCAGCGCTCCTCTCCAGCAGGTCATCCCCCAGCCTGTACTGATACACGCGGTTGTTCCTTCCCAGGTGCAGGACTCTACGCTTGCTCTTGTTAAACTTCATTTGGCTTCTTCCTGCCCAGCTCTCCAGCCCGCCCAGGTCTCGCTGAATGGCAGCACAGCCTTCTGGCGTGTCGGCCACTCCTCCCAGCTTTGTATCATCGGCGTACTTGCTGAGGGTGGACACTATTCCCTCGTCAAGGTCGGCGATGAAGATGTTGAACAAGACCGGACCCAGCACCGACCCCTGGGGAACACCGCTAGTCACAGGGCTGCAGCCGGACTCTGCGCCGCCGATCACCACCCTCTGAGCTCGGCCGGTCAGCCAGGTCTCAACCCACCTTACCGTCCACTCGTCTATCCCACGCTTTCTCAGCTTTGCTAGCAGGACGTCGTGGGAGACAGTATCGGAAGCCTTGCTAAAGTCAAGGTAGATGACATCCACTGCTCTCCCTCCATCAACGCAGCTGGTGATGCCATCATAGAAGGCAACGAGGTCGGTCGAGCACGATTTCCCCTTGGTGAATCCATGCTGACTACTCCTCATAACCTCCTTCTCTTCCAATGGCTTGGAGATGGCATCCAGAACAAGCTGTTCCAACACCTTTCCAGCTGTTCCAACACCTTTCCAGGGACGGAGGGGAGACTGACCTTTCCAAGAGCTCCACATCCTTCTTGTGCTGGGGGCCCCAGGCCTGCACGCAGTATTCCAGGTGGGGTCTCCCAAGAGCAGGGTAGAGGGGGATAATCACCTCCCTCTCCCTGCTGGCCACCCCTTTGTTAATGCAGCCCAGGACACAGTTGGCCTTCCGGGCTGCAAGCGCGCGCTGCTGGCTCGTGTCCAGCTTCTCGTCCATCAGGACCCCCAAGTCCTTCTCCGCAGGGCTGCTCTCAAGTTCTTCTTCTCCCAGTCTATAGAAATACCTGGGATTGCCCCAGCCCAAGGTCAACGCCTTGCACTTGGCCTTGTTGAACCTCATTAGGTTCTCATGGGCCCACTTCTCCGGCCTGTCCAGGTCCCTCCGGACGGCATCCCTTCCCTCTGTTGTATCGACTGCACCGCTCAGCTTGGTGTCATCTGCAAACTTGCTCGATTCCGTCGTCTGTGTCATTGCTAAAGATGTTGAAGAGCACCGGTCCCGAGGCCGACCCCTGAGGGACACCGCTTGTGACCGGCCTCCACCCAGACATAGAGCCGTTGACCACAACCCTTTGGCTGCGACCAGCCAACCAATTCTTTATCCGCCCAGCAGTCCATCCTTCAAATCCATACCTCTCCAATTTAGAGAGAAGAATGTGGTGAGGGACCGTATCAAAGGCTTTGCTCAGTCCAGGTGGCATATCCTATCCCAGGAGTGGTTTCAGCCGTAAACAACAAACAGTTACGAGGAGAGGTGTAGCTCTGTAAATATTTTTGTTGCCTTGGGTGAATTGGTGTCTGGTCGCACTGAGTGGCCCGCGTGGTAGCTGGGAGATGGCCGACGGGGAGGACTGAGATGTTAAAGCTGCCTGTGGTTGCCTGCCCCCAGCCCCAGCCCCAGCCCCGTCCCCGTGTGCCATCCCGATGGCAGTAGCGGCTGGAACCTCAAACTAAAGCGAGCGTATTCTGATGTCGTTACCCTCCAAGCCTGTCAGAGAGGCAGAAGCGCTGTGGCCTACTCAGGCAGGAACCGCGCGTGTGGGGACGGCCACGTCCCTGCCGCCGTGTCGGGCCAGTTTGAGCTCCGCTCTCCCTGGGGCTGCTGCAGGGCACCGCGGACCACGCTTGGGCAGCCTTGGGGGGCACTGCCTATTTTTCCAGAAGCCTCCTCCCCAGCTGAGCACAAACCCAGTTGTGATGTGCCAGGGCTGAGCACAGGCTTTGTATTCCTCCCCGCCACCCCGTGCGCGGGAGGTGCAGCTTTCCCCCTTAGAAACACCAGCAGTTGAAGTGGGGCTCTCAGGGAAGGTTGTGGAGCAACTTCTGAAAAGGTAAGGCCTGCCCTGGCAAAAGCGGGGATCTGCCTGCGGGGAGCAGCGCCCAAAAGCCACCAGCGTGTTTGGGGTGGAGCTGATAGGGTCATAAATAATAGTTGGGGCTACGAGCGCGAGGTCCCGCATTTGGTCCGGGGCAATCCTAAGCACGAATCCAGGCTGGGCGGAGAATGGATGGAGAGCAGCTCTGAGGAGAAGGGCCTGGGGGCGTTGGTTGATGAGAAGCTCGTCAACCGGAGCCGGCAATGCAATGGACGCTTGCAGCCCGGAAAGCCACCCGTATCCTGGGCCGCATCAAAAGGAGGGCGGCCGGCAAGTCGAGGGAGGTGATTCTCCCTCTCTGCTGCTGTGCTCTTGTGAGGCCCCACCTAGAGTAAGTACTGTGTTCAGCTCTGGGGCCCCCAGCACAAGAAGGACGGGGACGTACTAGAACGCGTCCAGAGGAGGGCCACGAAGATGACCAGGGGGCTGGGGCACCTCTCCCAGGAAGGCAGGCTGAGGGAGTTGGGGTGGTTCAGCCTGGAGAGAGAAGAGAAGGCTCCGGGGAGACCTTGGAGGGGCCTTCCAGTACCCAAAGGGGGGGCCCTACAGGAAAGCTGGGGAGGGACTCTTTGTCAGGGAGAGGAGCGATAGGGCAAGGAGTAATGGTTTTAAACTCAAAGAGGGTAGACTTAGACTGGATAGTTGGAAGAGATTCTTTCCTGAGAGGGGGGTGAGGCACTGGAACGGGTTGCCAGGAGAAGTGGCGGATGCCCCGTCCCTGGAAGTGTTTAAGGCCAGGTTGGATGGGGCTTTGAGCAACGTGGTCTAGTGGAAGGTGTCCCTGCCCAGGGCGGGGGGGTTGGAATTAGGTGATCTTTAAGTAAGGTCCCTGCCAAGCCAAGCCATGCTATGATTCTATGATCGGAGCAACCGTTCTGTGGAGCTCGTTTCCCAGCCGTGCAGGGCCCGGCTTCCCTCCGCGGAGCCGCCCAGCCCGTTTTCGGGCGCCCACTTCCTCCCTCCCGGTCGGATCCCTCCGCGCCCCGAGGGCACGCGACCTCCCTGAGCGCCGATAAGCACCGGGTCGACGGGAGCGGAGCCGCCGAGAGGGCGGGGACAAGGGAAGAGGGCAGGCGAGGCAGCCAATCGAGGCGCGGGAGCGGTCGGCGGCGATCTGTCGGCCCAATGAGCGCCGCGGAGGGCCGGGCCGAGTGCGGGAAGGGAGGGGGCGTTGTACCGAGCGGGCGCCGTCATGGCCGACGGGATCGTTAGGGCGCAGGCCGCCTGGCCCGGCGGCGGCGCTGCCGCTGCAGCCGCTTTCGGAGAGGTCGCCTGCAAGGGCAAGGAGGTCCCCGCCAACGTTCTCCGTGAGGATGAGCGGTCGTGGGCGAGGAGGTAGCCGCGGCGTCGTCGTGCGAGTCTTCTCTTTCCTTCCTTCCCTCGGCCGCTCGCAGGCCCTCTGAAACGAGGGCCCGTCGCGGGTCCCGGGAGTGCGGCAGGGCGGGTGGTGGCCTTGCTGCGGGAGGGAGGGACGGACGGTCGGTCGGTCGGTCGGTCGGTCGGGGTCTCTCCGGCTCGTGGCGCTCTCTACTGCAGCGCCTCTAAAACCCCGCGCTTCTTCGGTGCGCGTCCCGCCTGCCCCCGGGGTGCCACGGCGCGTACTGGGTCGCCGGCGCAGTCGGTCTCCTTGGGGGTTCGGACTGCCTGCGTATAGGCAGCGAGCATCGCAGTAGTGACCGTAATCAGTCATTTCTGCGTAGCAGAAACGCAGGTCTTGATGCGCCTCGTGACAGCGTTCTAGAGACGCCCCGGCTCGGCCGTGCTAGGCTTTGGTTATGGCACCACCCCCACCGCGCACGCGAGCGCACGCTCTCTCCAAAGTGGCTTGTGAAAGGGAAGAATTGCAGCTTTTCCTAGCTTTCTTAAACATCTAGAAGCCAGTCAATCCCGCAGGCTGCTGGTCCTCACTTGAGGCAGGGGGGGAACTTAGAACTGCTTTTGGAGTGTAGTTGGCTATAGCGAATGGTCTTGAATTTGCTTAGCTCGCTGTACCGAAGGCCTGTTTCACAGTTGAGCGATGTTATAGGGGGGAGAAGTGTGAGGAAGGCTCGTAATTCTCGATTGTCGCGCAGTGAAAGGCGATGGTGAGTAAGAAGTGCAAAGCATCTGTGGAATCGAGTCTTATCGGCGCTGTTTCAGTCGCATCTAAAATAAATAAAACTGCCGGAAGTCGCTAATCTGAAGTACTCGGCTGTCTCGTTGCCCCCGTCACCTTGCGTGCTGGATCCTGCTTCTGGTGCCGTATGCAGTTTCGGTCTGCTGGTGATTTGGGGAGTTCCCTCGCAATTAGTTGCGAGTCGATGGTTTCCTACAGATCGGTGGTATTCGTGTTTCGCAGGTGATACCTTGGCCTCGGTCTGGAGGTGTCTGACGTAGAGCCGGCCGTAACGGGCTAACTTGGAATGTTCTTTCCCCTGAGTACGTGGCGTTATCGAGGACGGAGAGTTTATACAGCCTCAGCCGGATTACTCCGGGTTCTTTGAAGATGCCTTCCTACCTCTGGCCGAGGCAATATTTGGACATAACTGAAGGACAGTTAGCAATTGTTTGCCGCTTGTGTGTTTTGCGTGTAGAAGGTAGAGAACTTTGCCTATTCAAAGATCGCTTAAGAAGAATCGCTGTTTTGTCGTGCGCGTTTGGGGTACCTGATAATCTGCTTCGGTAGGACGAGTTCGGTGGGGCATAGTGATTTGCTTAAGCTGTTGCCTTTCTCTGAAGCTGACTGCGTTGTAACTGTTTACTCTTCCTCCAGCGCCTTGCGTTCCGTGATAGTTCGCCTCAGGCTCCAGTGTTTTTTCCTAGTCCTTCCTGAGAAGGCAGTTGTCCGGTTATGTGAAGCAGAAGATTCTGGCGGACCTGTGAGTACTGTGGGAGCTTTCTTTTCGCTAGGCTGGCTGTACCTGTAACTAGTTTGTAACTTCCTAGACTCTTTCCCGTCCCCTCTTTTCCTCTGGATGTTGCGGAGGGGCGCACAGTAGGCTATTTTGGGTTTTCCGATGCTGTAGTCTTTTGCCTCTAGCTTGTAATGGAGTTGAGCTTTTTGACTAAGAGCGGCGATATAAAGCGATGCTGGTCTCCGGCTACGCGCTTGTAGTGCAAAAAGCAGTGTTGTTCCGAAGTACGGTCTGATGCCCGTTTTCACGGTTTCCAGACAGCGGCGGTGGTATGCAGAAGAGGGCTTGGGGTTTGGGCAGGTCAGAGGCGAGGAAAGGGAAAGCTGGTTGAGCGGCGCTGGGTGTTTGTTTCGCTGTTAGCTATGCAAGTCAAGTTCCAAGGCTTTGTGAGGCCACGCAAAAGAAAAGGCACCGTGAAGCTTTTATTTTCCGCCAGAGCGGCTTACGTTGCCCGAAGCTATGACGGGGGCTTTAACCCCCGAGACAAATTTAGCTTCTGTGACTGTTTTGTACTCTGTTCCTGTCTAGAGGGTAATTCAAAGAGCAGCGGTTGAATCGTGAAGGATTAGCTAACCGTGTTCTGTGGATGGTTCTCCGCTCGCGTTCGTTCTGTGCGTCGTGGCACGTTATGTTAGGTAACGTTATTTCCTTTTTCCAGCTTCTTGGGCGTGTAATGGTTGTTGGCAAGAAGTGTGCTGCTAACCTGGACCTGACCAATGGATTCCGGATGGCTGTGAATGCCCACCCTCGGGCCCTTCGGGCTGTCGTGTACATCTACGTATTCTGGGTGGCGGTCAGTTGGGCCGGCCTCCTGGCTAAGGTTTTTGCACCGCAGGCGTCACTGCACGCGTACGGGTCGCCGCCGAGTAGGTTTCATATGTTGCCCGTCAATCTAGCCCCTGTTGACGTATGATTTTTTTTGTTTTTTTTTTCCTGGACGGCTGTCTATGGAGGGTAATAAAGAGCTTTGAGTAGCACTTGCACAATAAAGATGGAGCATGGGGATATGACCTCTGTCTTGTGTGTCTTGCCGATGGAAATAGTTCTGCAAGTTAAAAGAATGTTTCGGTCTGTTGACAGTGTCGTGTAGATGGTGGTTTGCCCAGTCATTTGAAACGCGAAGATAGAAGCGCTCGGCGGTCCTGTGGGTCTCCATCTCCCTAAGACGATCTAGGATGTGCTGTGTGTTTGAGGCCTTGCTATCTTCCCCCTGCTCCCAAATAAAAGGGCGTGCTTTTATTGCGAAACAGCCGCATCGAGGACTGGCAGATGTAGAACCAGAGAAGAATAAGGTTGGAAGAAAGCTTCCAGGCATCGTCTGTTGTCTGCCCCTGTCCCGAGGAGGCAGAATAAACTCTGCCCGGTGTGATTTCTGACAGGTGCTTGTCAGCCTGTTCTTGACTACCGTAGGAGTTTTGCTACCGCTTTCTTTTCAGTCGTGGGTTTCGCAACTTCGAGAAGTAATTTCTCCCACAGACGCTTTTCAAAGCGTAGAAGGCTCTGGGATGCTTGAGTCGGCTTCTGAACGTTCAAGACTCGGCTGCCGTTCCCTTTATTTTTTTGTATGTATTTTTAGAGTCTTTTTTTTTCCTAAACGAAGTCCGTTGTTCAGGAACTAGAAGAAGGATTAGCTAAAGGCACCATAAGGCGTTTAAATGCGATCACCTCTCGTGCTTTGTTAGACCTCTGGCTTTGCTGTGCTCCTTGTTTAATTGCGGTTACGTTCAAGGCTTACTGGAGCGTGGGAGCGTTAAAATGCTATTAAATATTTTTAGTGTTTGAAACTTGCTAATGAAATGATTTTTGTGACTCCGTTCCTCACAAAGAAACTCGATTCCTTAGCAGGAGGAATGATCTTTGTTACTGGATCTGTTTGCGGGGTTAACGATTGCAGCTGTGAATGACTAAAGTCTTTTGAAGAAGCTGAATGATAAAAACCAAACCGAAACAAGAAACAGCCCTTGTTCTACTCGAAGTAATATAGAATTTGCCGTTTGCGGGGTCAGATGAAAATAGTTGTGGAAGTCAACTACTTGGGGGGGGGGAGGGGAGGGGAGGGGAGGGGAGGGGAGGGGTGGGTGGAGGTGGAGATGCTGTTGCCCTTTCAGGGAAAGCTTCTTAAATTGGCACTTGATCAACTGTTCTGTTTCTGTATTTGTCCTTGGTCTCTTTCATTGGTCTGTTTTGTTGACGTAGAAGAGCCCATGGAACTGCTCAAAGAAACCTGTGCAAATGGACCTTGAGTAAGTATTTACGTGTTCAACTGTTCCCCAGTCGGTCTAGCTAGGTCTAGCTAATGCTATCAGCGCTTGTAGTCTTTCACAAAAGGTGTTTAATTCCTGAGAAAGTAGAGGAGGAAGACGATTGGTAATCTCTTTGCTTAATAGGCACTGTTAGACAACCATAGAAGGCGAAGAAATTTGCCCCCGAGGCACCAATTTGACCCTTCCTTTAGCCTGTACGCTTTCAAAGAGCATATCATAGAACCATAGAATGGCCTGGGTTGAAAAGCACCTTAAAGATCATCTAGTTTCAACCCCCCTGCTCTGGGCAGCGTTGCCAACCACTAGAGCAGGCTGCCCAGAGCCGCGTCCAGCCTGGCCTTGAATGCCTCCAGGGATGGGGCATCCAGAACCTCTCTGGGCAACCCGTTCCAGTGCCTCACCGCCCTCTGAGTGAAAAACTTTCTCCTAATATCTAAGCTAAATCTCCCCTGTCTTAGTTTAAAACCATTCCCCCTTGTCCTATCGCTATCAACACGTGTATTTTTACTCCTGTATATACAGATTCGTAGGGGTTGGAAGGGACCTCAAGAGATCGTCGGGTCCAACCCCCCTGCCAGAGCAGGTTCCCTAGAGCAGGCTGCCCAGGTAGGCGTCCAGACGGGCCTTGAATATCTCCGGAGAAGGAGACTCCACAACCTCCCCGGGCAGCCTGTTCCAGCGCTCCGTCACCCTCACCGTGAAGAAGTTCTTTCGCATGTTGGTGCGGAACTTCCTGTGCTCCAGTTTTTGGCCGTTGCCCCTTGTCCTATCCCCACAAACCACTGAAAAGAGGGTGGCCAAGTCCCACTGTCTCCCACACTTAAGATATTTGTAATCATTGATAAGATCCCCTCTCAGTCTTCTCTTCTCAAGGCTGAACAGGCCCAGGTCTCTCAGTCTTTGCTCATAGGGGAGATGCTCCAGGCCCCGTATCATCTTTGTTGCCCTCCGCTGGACTCTTTCCAGGAGATCCCTGTCTCTTTTTGTACTGGGGAGCCCAGAACCGGACACGGTACTCCAGGCGAGGCCTGCCCAGGGCAGAGTAGAGGGGGAGGATCACCTCCCTTGACCTGCTGGCCACGCTCCTTTTAACGCACGCCAGGATCCCGTTGGCCTTCTTGGCCACCAGGGCACGCCGCTGGCTCATGGTCAACCTGTCGTCCACCAGGACCCCCGGGTCCTTCTCCGCAGCGCTCCTCTCCAGCAGGTCATCCCCCAGCCTGTACTGATACACGCGGTTGTTCCTTCCCAGGTGCAGGACTCTACGCTTGCTCTTGTTAAACTTCATTTGGCTTCTTCCTGCCCAGCTCTCCAGCCCGCCCAGGTCTCGCTGAATGGCAGCACAGCCTTCTGGCGTGTCGGCCACTCCTCCCAGCTTTGTATCATCGGCGTACTTGCTGAGGCTGGACACTATTCCCTCGTCAAGGTCGGCGATGAAGATGTTGAACAAGACCGGACCCAGCACCGACCCCTGGGGAACACCGCTAGTCACAGGGCTGCAGCCGGACTCTGCGCCGCCGATCACCACCCTCTGAGCTCGGCCGGTCAGCCAGGTCTCAACCCACCTTACCGTCCACTCGTCTATCCCACGCTTTCTCAGCTTTGCTAGCAGGACGTCGTGGGAGACAGTATCGGAAGCCTTGCTAAAGTCAAGGTAGATGACATCCACTGCTCTCCCTCCATCAACGCAGCTGGTGATGCCATCATAGAAGGCAACGAGGTCGGTCGAGCACGATTTCCCCTTGGTGAATCCATGCTGACTACTCCTCATAACCTCCTTCTCTTCCAATGGCTTGGAGATGGCATCCAGAACAAGCTGTTCCAACACCTTTCCAGCTGTTCCAACACCTTTCCAGGGACGGAGGTGAGACTGACCTTTCCAAGAGCTCCACATCCTTCTTGTGCTGGGGGCCCCAGGCCTGCACGCAGTATTCCAGGTGGGGTCTCCCAAGAGCAGGGTAGAGGGGGATAATCACCTCCCTCTCCCTGCTGGCCACCCCTTTGTTAATGCAGCCCAGGACACAGTTGGCCTTCCGGGCTGCAAGCGCGCGCTGCTGGCTCGTGTCCAGCTTCTCGTCCATCAGGACCCCCAAGTCCTTCTCCGCAGGGCTGCTCTCAAGTTCTTCTTCTCCCAGTCTATAGAAATACCTGGGATTGCCCCAGCCCAAGGTCAACGCCTTGCACTTGGCCTTGTTGAACCTCATTAGGTTCTCATGGGCCCACTTCTCCGGCCTGTCCAGGTCCCTCCGGACGGCATCCCTTCCCTCTGTTGTATCGACTGCACCGCTCAGCTTGGTGTCATCTGCAAACTTGCTCGATTCCGTCGTCTGTGTCATTGCTAAAGATGTTGAAGAGCACCGGTCCCGAGGCCGACCCCTGAGGGACACCGCTTGTGACCGGCCTCCACCCAGACATAGAGCCGTTGACCACAACCCTTTGGCTGCGACCAGCCAACCAATTCTTTATCCGCCCAGCAGTCCATCCTTCAAATCCATACCTCTCCAATTTAGAGAGAAGAATGTGGTGAGGGACCGTATCAAAGGCTTTGCTCAGTCCAGGTGGCATATCCTATCCCAGGACTGGTTTCAGCCGTAAACAACAAACAGTTACGAGGAGAGGTGTAGCTCTGTAAATATTTTTGTTGCCTTGGGTGAATTGGTGTCTGGTCGCATTGAGTGGCCCGCGTGGTAGCTGGGAGATGGCCGACGGGGAGGACTGAGATGTTAAAGCTGCCTGTGGTTGCCTGCCCCCAGCCCCAGCCCCGTCCCCGTGTGCCATCCCGATGGCAGTAGCGGCTGGAACCTCAAACTAAAGCGAGCGTATTCTGATGTCGTTACCCTCCAAGCCTGTCAGAGAGGCAGAAGCGCTGTGGCCTACTCAGGCAGGAACCGCGCGTGTGGGGACGGCCACGTCCCTGCCGCCGTGTCGGGCCAGTTTGAGCTCCGCTCTCCCTGGGGCTGCTGCAGGGCACCGCGGACCACGCTTGGGCAGCCTTGGGGGGCACTGCCTATTTTTCCAGAAGCCTCCTCCCCAGCTGAGCACAAACCCAGTTGTGATGTGCCAGGGCTGAGCACAGGCTTTGTATTCCTCCCCGCCACCCCGTGCGTGGGAGGTGCAGCTTTCCCCCTTAGAAACACCAGCAGTTGAAGTGGGGCTCTCAGGGAAGGTTGTGGAGCAACTTCTGAAAAGGTAAGGCCTGCCCTGGCAAAAGCGGGGATCTGCCTGCGGGGAGCAGCGCCCAAAAGCCACCAGCGTGTTTGGGGTGGAGCTGATAGGGTCATAAATAATAGTTGGGGCTACGAGCGCGAGGTCCCGCATTTGGTCCGGGGCAATCCTAAGCACGAATCCAGGCTGGGCGGAGAATGGATGGAGAGCAGCTCTGAGGAGAAGGGCCTGGGGGCGTTGGTTGATGAGAAGCTCGTCAACCGGAGCCGGCAATGCAATGGACGCTTGCAGCCCGGAAAGCCACCCGTATCCTGGGCCGCATCAAAAGGAGGGCGGCCGGCAAGTCGAGGGAGGTGATTCTCCCTCTCTGCTGCTGTGCTCTTGTGAGGCCCCACCTAGAGTAAGTACTGTGTTCAGCTCTGGGGCCCCCAGCACAAGAAGGACGGGGACGTACTAGAACGCGTCCAGAGGAGGGCCACGAAGATGACCAGGGGGCTGGGGCACCTCTCCCAGGAAGGCAGGCTGAGGGAGTTGGGGTGGTTCAGCCTGGAGAGAGAAGAGAAGGCTCCGGGGAGACCTTGGAGGGGCCTTCCAGTACCCAAAGGGGGGGCCCTACAGGAAAGCTGGGGAGGGACTCTTTGTCAGGGAGAGGAGCGATAGGGCAAGGAGTAATGGTTTTAAACTCAAAGAGGGTAGACTTAGACTGGATAGTTGGAAGAGATTCTTTCCTGAGAGGGGGGTGAGGCACTGGAACGGGTTGCCAGGAGAAGTGGCGGATGCCCCGTCCCTGGAAGTGTTTAAGGCCAGGTTGGATGGGGCTTTGAGCAACGTGGTCTAGTGGAAGGTGTCCCTGCCCAGGGCGGGGGGGTTGGAATTAGGTGATCTTTAAGTAAGGTCCCTGCCAAGCCAAGCCATGCTATGATTCTATGATCGGAGCAACCGTTCTGTGGAGCTCGTTTCCCAGCCGTGCAGGGCCCGGCTTCCCTCCGCGGAGCCGCCCAGCCCGTTTTCGGGCGCCCACTTCCTCCCTCCCGGTCGGATCCCTCCGCGCCCCGAGGGCACGCGACCTCCCTGAGCGCCGATAAGCACCGGGTCGACGGGAGCGGAGCCGCCGAGAGGGCGGGGACAAGGGAAGAGGGCAGGCGAGGCAGCCAATCGAGGCGCGGGAGCGGTCGGCGGCGATCTGTCGGCCCAATGAGCGCCGCGGAGGGCCGGGCCGAGTGCGGGAAGGGAGGGGGCGTTGTACCGAGCGGGCGCCGTCATGGCCGACGGGATCGTTAGGGCGCAGGCCGCCTGGCCCGGCGGCGGCGCTGCCGCTGCAGCCGCTTTCGGAGAGGTCGCCTGCAAGGGCAAGGAGGTCCCCGCCAACGTTCTCCGTGAGGATGAGCGGTCGTGGGCGAGGAGGTAGCCGCGGCGTCGTCGTGCGAGTCTTCTCTTTCCTTCCTTCCCTCGGCCGCTCGCAGGCCCTCTGAAACGAGGGCCCGTCGCGGGTCCCGGGAGTGCGGCAGGGCGGGTGGTGGCCTTGCTGCGGGAGGGAGGGAGGGAGGCAGGGAGGGACGGACGGTCGGTCGGTCGGTCGGTCGGTCGGGGTCTCTCCGGCTCGTGGCGCTCTCTACTGCAGCGCCTCTAAAACCCCGCGCTTCTTCGGTGCGCGTCCCGCCTGCCCCCGGGGTGCCACGGCGCGTACTGGGTCGCCGGCGCAGTCGGTCTCCTTGGGGGTTCGGACTGCCTGCGTATAGGCAGCGAGCATCGCAGTAGTGACCGTAATCAGTCATTTCTGCGTAGCAGAAACGCAGGTCTTGATGCGCCTCGTGACAGCGTTCTAGAGACGCCCCGGCTCGGCCGTGCTAGGCTTTGGTTATGGCACCACCCCCACCGCGCACGCGAGCGCACGCTCTCTCCAAAGTGGCTTGTGAAAGGGAAGAATTGCAGCTTTTCCTAGCTTTCTTAAACATCTAGAAGCCAGTCAATCCCGCAGGCTGCTGGTCCTCACTTGAGGCAGGGGGGGAACTTAGAACTGCTTTTGGAGTGTAGTTGGCTATAGCGAATGGTCTTGAATTTGCTTAGCTCGCTGTACCGAAGGCCTGTTTCACAGTTGAGCGATGTTATAGGGGGGAGAAGTGTGAGGAAGGCTCGTAATTCTCGATTGTCGCGCAGTGAAAGGCGATGGTGAGTAAGAAGTGCAAAGCATCTGTGGAATCGAGTCTTATCGGCGCTGTTTCAGTCGCATCTAAAATAAATAAAACTGCCGGAAGTCGCTAATCTGAAGTACTCGGCTGTCTCGTTGCCCCCGTCACCTTGCGTGCTGGATCCTGCTTCTGGTGCCGTATGCAGTTTCGGTCTGCTGGTGATTTGGGGAGTTCCCTCGCAATTAGTTGCGAGTCGATGGTTTCCTACAGATCGGTGGTATTCGTGTTTCGCAGGTGATACCTTGGCCTCGGTCTGGAGGTGTCTGACGTAGAGCCGGCCGTAACGGGCTAACTTGGAATGTTCTTTCCCCTGAGTACGTGGCGTTATCGAGGACGGAGAGTTTATACAGCCTCAGCCGGATTACTCCGGGTTCTTTGAAGATGCCTTCCTACCTCTGGCCGAGGCAATATTTGGACATAACTGAAGGACAGTTAGCAATTGTTTGCCGCTTGTGTGTTTTGCGTGTAGAAGGTAGAGAACTTTGCCTATTCAAAGATCGCTTAAGAAGAATCGCTGTTTTGTCGTGCGCGTTTGGGGTACCTGATAATCTGCTTCGGTAGGACGAGTTCGGTGGGGCATAGTGATTTGCTTAAGCTGTTGCCTTTCTCTGAAGCTGACTGCGTTGTAACTGTTTACTCTTCCTCCAGCGCCTTGCGTTCCGTGATAGTTCGCCTCAGGCTCCAGTGTTTTTTCCTAGTCCTTCCTGAGAAGGCAGTTGTCCGGTTATGTGAAGCAGAAGATTCTGGCGGACCTGTGAGTACTGTGGGAGCTTTCTTTTCGCTAGGCTGGCTGTACCTGTAACTAGTTTGTAACTTCCTAGACTCTTTCCCGTCCCCTCTTTTCCTCTGGATGTTGCGGAGGGGCGCACAGTAGGCTATTTTGGGTTTTCCGATGCTGTAGTCTTTTGCCTCTAGCTTGTAATGGAGTTGAGCTTTTTGACTAAGAGCGGCGATATAAAGCGATGCTGGTCTCCGGCTACGCGCTTGTAGTGCAAAAAGCAGTGTTGTTCCGAAGTACGGTCTGATGCCCGTTTTCACGGTTTCCAGACAGCGGCGGTGGTATGCAGAAGAGGGCTTGGGGTTTGGGCAGGTCAGAGGCGAGGAAAGGGAAAGCTGGTTGAGCGGCGCTGGGTGTTTGTTTCGCTGTTAGCTATGCAAGTCAAGTTCCAAGGCTTTGTGAGGCCACGCAAAAGAAAAGGCACCGTGAAGCTTTTATTTTCCGCCAGAGCGGCTTACGTTGCCCGAAGCTATGACGGGGGCTTTAACCCCCGAGACAAATTTAGCTTCTGTGACTGTTTTGTAGTCTGTTCCTGTCTAGAGGGTAATTCAAAGAGCAGCGGTTGAATCGTGAAGGATTAGCTAACCGTGTTCTGTGGATGGTTCTCCGCTCGCGTTCGTTCTGTGCGTCGTGGCACGTTATGTTAGGTAACGTTATTTCCTTTTTCCAGCTTCTTGGGCGTGTAATGGTTGTTGGCAAGAAGTGTGCTGCTAACCTGGACCTGACCAATGGATTCCGGATGGCTGTGAATGCCCACCCTCGGGCCCTTCGGGCTGTCGTGTACATCTACGTATTCTGGGTGGCGGTCAGTTGGGCCGGCCTCCTGGCTAAGGTTTTTGCACCGCAGGCGTCACTGCACGCGTACGGGTCGCCGCCGAGTAGGTTTCATATGTTGCCCGTCAATCTAGCCCCTGTTGACGTATGATTTTTTTTTTTTTTTTTTTTCCTGGACGGCTGTCTATGGAGGGTAATAAAGAGCTTTGAGCAGCACTTGCACAATAAAGATGGAGCATGGGGATATGACCTCTGTCTTGTGTGTCTTGCCGATGGAAATAGTTCTGCAAGTTAAAAGAATGTTTCGGTCTGTTGACAGTGTCGTGTAGATGGTGGTTTGCCCAGTCATTTGAAACGCGAAGATAGAAGCGCTCGGCGGTCCTGTGGGTCTCCATCTCCCTAAGACGATCTAGGATGTGCTGTGTGTTTGAGGCCTTGCTATCTTCCCCCTGCTCCCAAATAAAAGGGCGTGCTTTTATTGCGAAACAGCCGCATCGAGGACTGGCAGATGTAGAACCAGAGAAGAATAAGGTTGGAAGAAAGCTTCCAGGCATCGTCTGTTGTCTGCCCCTGTCCCGAGGAGGCAGAATAAACTCTGCCCGGTGTGATTTCTGACAGGTGCTTGTCAGCCTGTTCTTGACTACCGTAGGAGTTTTGCTACCGCTTTCTTTTCAGTCGTGGGTTTCGCAACTTCGAGAAGTAATTTCTCCCACAGACGCTTTTCAAAGCGTAGAAGGCTCTGGGATGCTTGAGTCGGCTTCTGAACGTTCAAGACTCGGCTGCCGTTCCCTTTATTTTTTTGTATGTATTTTTAGAGTCTTTTTTTTTCCTAAACGAAGTCCGTTGTTCAGGAACTAGAAGAAGGATTAGCTAAAGGCACCATAAGGCGTTTAAATGCGATCACCTCTCGTGCTTTGTTAGACCTCTGGCTTTGCTGTGCTCCTTGTTTAATTGCGGTTACGTTCAAGGCTTACTGGAGCGTGGGAGCGTTAAAATGCTATTAAATATTTTTAGTGTTTGAAACTTGCTAATGAAATGATTTTTGTGACTCCGTTCCTCACAAAGAAACTCGATTCCTTAGCAGGAGGAATGATCTTTGTTACTGGATCTGTTTGCGGGGTTAACGATTGCAGCTGTGAATGACTAAAGTCTTTTGAAGAAGCTGAATGATAAAAACCAAACCGAAACAAGAAACAGCCCTTGTTCTACTCGAAGTAATATAGAATTTGCCGTTTGCGGGGTCAGATGAAAATAGTTGTGGAAGTCAACTACTTGGGGGGGGGGAGGGGAGGGGAGGGGAGGGGTGGGTGGAGGTGGAGATGCTGTTGCCCTTTCAGGGAAAGCTTCTTAAATTGGCACTTGATCAACTGTTCTGTTTCTGTATTTGTCCTTGGTCTCTTTCATTGGTCTGTTTTGTTGACGTAGAAGAGCCCATGGAACTGCTCAAAGAAACCTGTGCAAATGGACCTTGAGTAAGTATTTACGTGTTCAACTGTTCCCCAGTCGGTCTAGCTAGGTCTAGCTAATGCTATCAGCGCTTGTAGTCTTTCACAAAAGGTGTTTAATTCCTGAGAAAGTAGAGGAGGAAGACGATTGGTAATCTCTTTGCTTAATAGGCACTGTTAGACAACCGTAGAAGGCGAAGAAATTTGCCCCCGAGGCACCAATTTGACCCTTCCTTTAGCCTGTACGCTTTCAAAGAGCATATCATAGAACCATAGAATGGCCTGGGTTGAAAAGCACCTTAAAGATCATCTAGTTTCAACCCCCCTGCTCTGGGCAGCGTTGCCAACCACTAGAGCAGGCTGCCCAGAGCCGCGTCCAGCCTGGCCTTGAATGCCTCCAGGGATGGGGCATCCAGAACCTCTCTGGGCAACCCGTTCCAGTGCCTCACCGCCCTCTGAGTGAAAAACTTTCTCCTAATATCTAAGCTAAATCTCCCCTGTCTTAGTTTAAAACCATTCCCCCTTGTCCTATCGCTATCAACACGTGTATTTTTACTCCTGTATATACACATTCGTAGGGGTTGGAAGGGACCTCAAGAGATCGTCGGGTCCAACCCCCCTGCCAGAGCAGGTTCCCTAGAGCAGGCTGCCCAGGTAGGCGTCCAGACGGGCCTTGAATATCTCCGGAGAAGGAGACTCCACAACCTCCCCGGGCAGCCTGTTCCAGCGCTCCGTCACCCTCACCGTGAAGAAGTTCTTTCGCATGTTGGTGCGGAACTTCCTGTGCTCCAGTTTTTGGCCGTTGCCCCTTGTCCTATCCCCACAAACCACTGAAAAGAGGGTGGCCAAGTCCCACTGTCTCCCACACTTAAGATATTTGTAATCATTGATAAGATCCCCTCTCAGTCTTCTCTTCTCAAGGCTGAACAGGCCCAGGTCTCTCAGTCTTTGCTCATAGGGGAGATGCTCCAGGCCCCGTATCATCTTTGTTGCCCTCCGCTGGACTCTTTCCAGGAGATCCCTGTCTTTTTTGTACTGGGGAGCCCAGAACCGGACACGGTACTCCAGGCGAGGCCTGCCCAGGGCAGAGTAGAGGGGGAGGATCACCTCCCTTGACCTGCTGGCCACGCTCCTTTTAACGCACGCCAGGATCCCGTTGGCCTTCTTGGCCACCAGGGCACGCCGCTGGCTCATGGTCAACCTGTCGTCCACCAGGACCCCCGGGTCCTTCTCCGCAGCGCTCCTCTCCAGCAGGTCATCCCCCAGCCTGTACTGATACACGCGGTTGTTCCTTCCCAGGTGCAGGACTCTACGCTTGCTCTTGTTAAACTTCATTTGGCTTCTTCCTGCCCAGCTCTCCAGCCCGCCCAGGTCTCGCTGAATGGCAGCACAGCCTTCTGGCGTGTCGGCCACTCCTCCCAGCTTTGTATCATCGGCGTACTTGCTGAGGCTGGACACTATTCCCTCGTCAAGGTCGGCGATGAAGATGTTGAACAAGACCGGACCCAGCACCGACCCCTGGGGAACACCGCTAGTCACAGGGCTGCAGCCGGACTCTGCGCCGCCGATCACCACCCTCTGAGCTCGGCCGGTCAGCCAGGTCTCAACCCACCTTACCGTCCACTCGTCTATCCCACGCTTTCTCAGCTTTGCTAGCAGGACGTCGTGGGAGACAGTATCGGAAGCCTTGCTAAAGTCAAGGTAGATGACATCCACTGCTCTCCCTCCATCAACGCAGCTGGTGATGCCATCATAGAAGGCAACGAGGTCGGTCGAGCATGATTTCCCCTTGGTGAATCCATGCTGACTACTCCTCATAACCTCCTTCTCTTCCAATGGCTTGGAGATGGCATCCAGAACAAGCTGTTCCAACACCTTTCCAGCTGTTCCAACACCTTTCCAGGGACGGAGGGGAGACTGACCTTTCCAAGAGCTCCACATCCTTCTTGTGCTGGGGGCCCCAGGCCTGCACGCAGTATTCCAGGTGGGGTCTCCCAAGAGCAGGGTAGAGGGGGATAATCACCTCCCTCTCCCTGCTGGCCACCCCTTTGTTAATGCAGCCCAGGACACAGTTGGCCTTCCGGGCTGCAAGCGCGCGCTGCTGGCTCGTGTCCAGCTTCTCGTCCATCAGGACCCCCAAGTCCTTCTCCGCAGGGCTGCTCTCAAGTTCTTCTTCTCCCAGTCTATAGAAATACCTGGGATTGCCCCAGCCCAAGGTCAACGCCTTGCACTTGGCCTTGTTGAACCTCATTAGGTTCTCATGGGCCCACTTCTCCGGCCTGTCCAGGTCCCTCCGGACGGCATCCCTGCCCTCTGTTGTATCGACTGCACCGCTCAGCTTGGTGTCATCTGCAAACTTGCTCGATTCCGTCGTCTGTGTCATTGCTAAAGATGTTGAAGAGCACCGGTCCCGAGGCCGACCCCTGAGGGACACCGCTTGTGACCGGCCTCCACCCAGACATAGAGCCGTTGACCACAACCCTTTGGCTGCGACCAGCCAACCAATTCTTTATCCGCCCAGCAGTCCATCCTTCAAATCCATACCTCTCCAATTTAGAGAGAAGAATGTGGTGAGGGACCGTATCAAAGGCTTTGCTCAGTCCAGGTGGCATATCCTATCCCAGGAGTGGTTTCAGCCGTAAACAACAAACAGTTACGAGGAGAGGTGTAGCTCTGTAAATATTTTTGTTGCCTTGGGTGAATTGGTGTCTGGTCGCACTGAGTGGCCCGCGTGGTAGCTGGGAGATGGCCGACGGGGAGGACTGAGATGTTAAAGCTGCCTGTGGTTGCCTGCCCCCAGCCCCAGCCCCAGCCCCGTCCCCGTGTGCCATCCCGATGGCAGTAGCGGCTGGAACCTCAAACTAAAGCGAGCGTATTCTGATGTCGTTACCCTCCAAGCCTGTCAGAGAGGCAGAAGCGCTGTGGCCTACTCAGGCAGGAACCGCGCGTGTGGGGACGGCCACGTCCCTGCCGCCGTGTCGGGCCAGTTTGAGCTCCGCTCTCCCTGGGGCTGCTGCAGGGCACCGCGGACCACGCTTGGGCAGCCTTGGGGGGCACTGCCTATTTTTCCAGAAGCCTCCTCCCCAGCTGAGCACAAACCCAGTTGTGATGTGCCAGGGCTGAGCACAGGCTTTGTATTCCTCCCCGCCACCCCGTGCGCGGGAGGTGCAGCTTTCCCCCTTAGAAACACCAGCAGTTGAAGTGGGGCTCTCAGGGAAGGTTGTGGAGCAACTTCTGAAAAGGTAAGGCCTGCCCTGGCAAAAGCGGGGATCTGCCTGCGGGGAGCAGCGCCCAAAAGCCACCAGCGTGTTTGGGGTGGAGCTGATAGGGTCATAAATAATAGTTGGGGCTACGAGCGCGAGGTCCCGCATTTGGTCCGGGGCAATCCTAAGCACGAATCCAGGCTGGGCGGAGAATGGATGGAGAGCAGCTCTGAGGAGAAGGGCCTGGGGGCGTTGGTTGATGAGAAGCTCGTCAACCGGAGCCGGCAATGCAATGGACGCTTGCAGCCCGGAAAGCCACCCGTATCCTGGGCCGCATCAAAAGGAGGGCGGCCGGCAAGTCGAGGGAGGTGATTCTCCCTCTCTGCTGCTGTGCTCTTGTGAGGCCCCACCTAGAGTAAGTACTGTGTTCAGCTCTGGGGCCCCCAGCACAAGAAGGACGGGGACGTACTAGAACGCGTCCAGAGGAGGGCCACGAAGATGACCAGGGGGCTGGGGCACCTCTCCCAGGAAGGCAGGCTGAGGGAGTTGGGGTGGTTCAGCCTGGAGAGAGAAGAGAAGGCTCCGGGGAGACCTTGGAGGGGCCTTCCAGTACCCAAAGGGGGGGCCCTACAGGAAAGCTGGGGAGGGACTCTTTGTCAGGGAGAGGAGCGATAGGGCAAGGAGTAATGGTTTTAAACTCAAAGAGGGTAGACTTAGACTGGATAGTTGGAAGAGATTCTTTCCTGAGAGGGGGGTGAGGCACTGGAACGGGTTGCCAGGAGAAGTGGCGGATGCCCCGTCCCTGGAAGTGTTTAAGGCCAGGTTGGATGGGGCTTTGAGCAACGTGGTCTAGTGGAAGGTGTCCCTGCCCAGGGCGGGGGGGTTGGAATTAGGTGATCTTTAAGTAAGGTCCCTGCCAAGCCAAGCCATGCTATGATTCTATGATCGGAGCAACCGTTCTGTGGAGCTCGTTTCCCAGCCGTGCAGGGCCCGGCTTCCCTCCGCGGAGCCGCCCAGCCCGTTTTCGGGCGCCCACTTCCTCCCTCCCGGTCGGATCCCTCCGCGCCCCGAGGGCACGCGACCTCCCTGAGCGCCGATAAGCACCGGGTCGACGGGAGCGGAGCCGCCGAGAGGGCGGGGACAAGGGAAGAGGGCAGGCGAGGCAGCCAATCGAGGCGCGGGAGCGGTCGGCGGCGATCTGTCGGCCCAATGAGCGCCGCGGAGGGCCGGGCCGAGTGCGGGAAGGGAGGGGGCGTTGTACCGAGCGGGCGCCGTCATGGCCGACGGGATCGTTAGGGCGCAGGCCGCCTGGCCCGGCGGCGGCGCTGCCGCTGCAGCCGCTTTCGGAGAGGTCGCCTGCAAGGGCAAGGAGGTCCCCGCCAACGTTCTCCGTGAGGATGAGCGGTCGTGGGCGAGGAGGTAGCCGCGGCGTCGTCGTGCGAGTCTTCTCTTTCCTTCCTTCCCTCGGCCGCTCGCAGGCCCTCTGAAACGAGGGCCCGTCGCGGGTCCCGGGAGTGCGGCAGGGCGGGTGGTGGCCTTGCTGCGGGAGGGAGGGAGGCAGGGAGGGACGGACGGACGGACGGACGGTCGGTCGGTCGGTCGGTCGGGGTCTCTCCGGCTCGTGGCGCTCTCTACTGCAGCGCCTCTAAAACCCCGCGCTTCTTCGGTGCGCGTCCCGCCTGCCCCCGGGGTGCCACGGCGCGTACTGGGTCGCCGGCGCAGTCGGTCTCCTTGGGGGTTCGGACTGCCTGCGTATAGGCAGCGAGCATCGCAGTAGTGACCGTAATCAGTCATTTCTGCGTAGCAGAAACGCAGGTCTTGATGCGCCTCGTGACAGCGTTCTAGAGACGCCCCGGCTCGGCCGTGCTAGGCTTTGGTTATGGCACCACCCCCACCGCGCACGCGAGCGCACGCTCTCTCCAAAGTGGCTTGTGAAAGGGAAGAATTGCAGCTTTTCCTAGCTTTCTTAAACATCTAGAAGCCAGTCAATCCCGCAGGCTGCTGGTCCTCACTTGAGGCAGGGGGGGAACTTAGAACTGCTTTTGGAGTGTAGTTGGCTATAGCGAATGGTCTTGAATTTGCTTAGCTCGCTGTACCGAAGGCCTGTTTCACAGTTGAGCGATGTTATAGGGGGGAGAAGTGTGAGGAAGGCTCGTAATTCTCGATTGTCGCGCAGTGAAAGGCGATGGTGAGTAAGAAGTGCAAAGCATCTGTGGAATCGAGTCTTATCGGCGCTGTTTCAGTCGCATCTAAAATAAATCAAACTGCCGGAAGTCGCTAATCTGAAGTACTCGGCTGTCTCGTTGCCCCCGTCACCTTGCGTGCTGGATCCTGCTTCTGGTGCCGTATGCAGTTTCGGTCTGCTGGTGATTTGGGGAGTTCCCTCGCAATTAGTTGCGAGTCGATGGTTTCCTACAGATCGGTGGTATTCGTGTTTCGCAGGTGATACCTTGGCCTCGGTCTGGAGGTGTCTGACGTAGAGCCGGCCGTAACGGGCTAACTTGGAATGTTCTTTCCCCTGAGTACGTGGCGTTATCGAGGACGGAGAGTTTATACAGCCTCAGCCGGATTACTCCGGGTTCTTTGAAGATGCCTTCCTACCTCTGGCCGAGGCAATATTTGGACATAACTGAAGGACAGTTAGCAATTGTTTGCCGCTTGTGTGTTTTGCGTGTAGAAGGTAGAGAACTTTGCCTATTCAAAGATCGCTTAAGAAGAATCGCTGTTTTGTCGTGCGCGTTTGGGGTACCTGATAATCTGCTTCGGTAGGACGAGTTCGGTGGGGCATAGTGATTTGCTTAAGCTGTTGCCTTTCTCTGAAGCTGACTGCGTTGTAACTGTTTACTCTTCCTCCAGCGCCTTGCGTTCCGTGATAGTTCGCCTCAGGCTCCAGTGTTTTTTCCTAGTCCTTCCTGAGAAGGCAGTTGTCCGGTTATGTGAAGCAGAAGATTCTGGCGGACCCGTGAGTACTGTGGGAGCTTTCTTTTCGCTAGGCTGGCTGTACCTGTAACTAGTTTGTAACTTCCTAGACTCTTTCCCGTCCCCTCTTTTCCTCTGGATGTTGCGGAGGGGCGCACAGTAGGCTATTTTGGGTTTTCCGATGCTGTAGTCTTTTGCCTCTAGCTTGTAATGGAGTTGAGCTTTTTGACTAAGAGCGGCGATATAAAGCGATGCTGGTCTCCGGCTACGCGCTTGTAGTGCAAAAAGCAGTGTTGTTCCGAAGTACGGTCTGATGCCCGTTTTCACGGTTTCCAGACAGCGGCGGTGGTATGCAGAAGAGGGCTTGGGGTTTGGGCAGGTCAGAGGCGAGGAAAGGGAAAGCTGGTTGAGCGGCGCTGGGTGTTTGTTTCGCTGTTAGCTATGCAAGTCAAGTTCCAAGGCTTTGTGAGGCCACGCAAAAGAAAAGGCACCGTGAAGCTTTTATTTTCCGCCAGAGCGGCTTACGTTGCCCGAAGCTATGACGGGGGCTTTAACCCCCGAGACAAATTTAGCTTCTGTGACTGTTTTGTAGTCTGTTCCTGTCTAGAGGGTAATTCAAAGAGCAGCGGTTGAATCGTGAAGGATTAGCTAACCGTGTTCTGTGGATGGTTCTCCGCTCGCGTTCGTTCTGTGCGTCGTGGCACGTTATGTTAGGTAACGTTATTTCCTTTTTCCAGCTTCTTGGGCGTGTAATGGTTGTTGGCAAGAAGTTTGCTGCTAACCTGGACCTGACCAATGGATTCCGGATGGCTGTGAATGCCCACCCTCGGGCCCTTCGGGCTGTCGTGTACATCTACGTATTCTGGGTGGCGGTCAGTTGGGCCGGCCTCCTGGCTAAGGTTTTTGCACCGCAGGCGTCACTGCACGCGTACGGGTCGCCGCCGAGTAGGTTTCATATGTTGCCCGTCAATCTAGCCCCTGTTGACGTATGATTTTTTTGTTTTTTTTTTCCTGGACGGCTGTCTATGGAGGGTAATAAAGAGCTTTGAGCAGCACTTGCACAATAAAGATGGAGCATGGGGATATGACCTCTGTCTTGTGTGTCTTGCCGATGGAAATAGTTCTGCAAGTTAAAAGAATGTTTCGGTCTGTTGACAGTGTCGTGTAGATGGTGGTTTGCCCAGTCATTTGAAACGCGAAGATAGAAGCGCTCGGCGGTCCTGTGGGTCTCCATCTCCCTAAGACGATCTAGGATGTGCTGTGTGTTTGAGGCCTTGCTATCTTCCCCCTGCTCCCAAATAAAAGGGCGTGCTTTTATTGCGAAACAGCCGCATCGAGGACTGGCAGATGTAGAACCAGAGAAGAATAAGGTTGGAAGAAAGCTTCCAGGCATCGTCTGTTGTCTGCCCCTGTCCCGAGGAGGCAGAATAAACTCTGCCCGGTGTGATTTCTGACAGGTGCTTGTCAGCCTGTTCTTGACTACCGTAGGAGTTTTGCTACCGCTTTCTTTTCAGTCGTGGGTTTCGCAACTTCGAGAAGTAATTTCTCCCACAGACGCTTTTCAAAGCGTAGAAGGCTCTGGGATGCTTGAGTCGGCTTCTGAACGTTCAAGACTCGGCTGCCGTTCCCTTTATTTTTTTGTATGTATTTTTAGAGTCTTCTTTTTTTCTAAACGAAGTCCGTTGTTCAGGAACTAGAAGAAGGATTAGCTAAAGGCACCATAAGGCGTTTAAATGCGATCACCTCTCGTGCTTTGTTAGACCTCTGGCTTTGCTGTGCTCCTTGTTTAATTGCGGTTACGTTCAAGGCTTACTGGAGCGTGGGAGCGTTAAAATGCTATTAAATATTTTTAGTGTTTGAAACTTGCTAATGAAATGATTTTTGTGACTCCGTTCCTCACAAAGAAACTCGATTCCTTAGCAGGAGGAATGATCTTTGTTACTGGATCTGTTTGCGGGGTTAACGATTGCAGCTGTGAATGACTAAAGTCTTTTGAAGAAGCTGAATGATAAAAACCAAACCGAAACAAGAAACAGCCCTTGTTCTACTCGAAGTAATATAGAATTTGCCGTTTGCGGGGTCAGATGAAAATAGTTGTGGAAGTCAACTACTTGGGGGGGGGGGGGGGGAGGGGAGGGGAGGGGAGGGGAGGGGAGGGGAGGGGTGGGTGGAGGTGGAGATGCTGTTGCCCTTTCAGGGAAAGCTTCTTAAATTGGCACTTGATCAACTGTTCTGTTTCTGTATTTGTCCTTGGTCTCTTTCATTGGTCTGTTTTGTTGACGTAGAAGAGCCCATGGAACTGCTCAAAGAAACCTGTGCAAATGGACCTTGAGTAAGTATTTACGTGTTCAACTGTTCCCCAGTCCGTCTAGCTAATGCTATCAGCGCTTGTAGTCTTTCACAAAAGGTGTTTAATTCCTGAGAAAGTAGAGGAGGAAGACGATTGGTAATCTCTTTGCTTAATAGGCACTGTTAGACAACCGTAGAAGGCGAAGAAATTTGCCCCCGAGGCACCAATTTGACCCTTCCTTTAGCCTGTACGCTTTCAAAGAGCATATCATAGAACCATAGAATGGCCTGGGTTGAAAAGCACCTTAAAGATCATCTAGTTTCAACCCCCCTGCTCTGGGCAGCGTTGCCAACCACTAGAGCAGGCTGCCCAGAGCCGCGTCCAGCCTGGCCTTGAATGCCTCCAGGGATGGGGCATCCAGAACCTCTCTGGGCAACCCGTTCCAGTGCCTCACCACCCTCTGAGTGAAAAACTTTCTCCTAATATCTAAGCTAAATCTCCCCTGTCTTAGTTTAAAACCATTCCCCCTTGTCCTATCGCTATCAACACGTGTATTTTTACTCCTGTATATACAGATTCGTAGGGGTTGGAAGGGACCTCAAGAGATCGTCGGGTCCAACCCCCCTGCCAGAGCAGGTTCCCTAGAGCAGGCTGCCCAGGTAGGCGTCCAGACGGGCCTTGAATATCTCCGGAGAAGGAGACTCCACAACCTCCCCGGGCAGCCTGTTCCAGCGCTCCGTCACCCTCACCGTGAAGAAGTTCTTTCGCGTGTTGGTGCGGAACTTCCTGTGCTCCAGTTTTTGGCCGTTGCCCCTTGTCCTATCCCCACAAACCACTGAAAAGAGGGTGGCCAAGTCCCACTGTCTCCCACACTTAAGATATTTGTAATCATTGATAAGATCCCCTCTCAGTCTTCTCTTCTCAAGGCTGAACAGGCCCAGGTCTCTCAGTCTTTGCTCATAGGGGAGATGCTCCAGGCCCCGTATCATCTTTGTTGCCCTCCGCTGGACTCTTTCCAGGAGATCCCTGTCTCTCTTTTTGTACTGGGGAGCCCGGAACCGGACACGGTACTCCAGGCGAGGCCTGCCCAGGGCAGAGTAGAGGGGGAGGATCACCTCCCTTGACCTGCTGGCCACGCTCCTTTTAACGCACGCCAGGATCCCATTGGCCTTCTTGGCCACCAGGGCACGCCGCTGGCTCATGGTCAACCTGTCGTCCACCAGGACCCCCGGGTCCTTCTCCGCAGCGCTCCTCTCCAGCAGGTCATCCCCCAGCCTGTACTGATACACGCGGTTGTTCCTTCCCAGGTGCAGGACTCTACGCTTGCTCTTGTTAAACTTCATTTGGCTTCTTCCTGCCCAGCTCTCCAGCCCGCCCAGGTCTCGCTGAATGGCAGCACAGCCTTCTGGCGTGTCGGCCACTCCTCCCAGCTTTGTATCATCGGCGTACTTGCTGAGGCTGGACACTATTCCCTCGTCAAGGTCGGCGATGAAGATGTTGAACAAGACCGGACCCAGCACCGACCCCTGGGGAACACCGCTAGTCACAGGGCTGCAGCCGGACTCTGCGCCGCCGATCACCACCCTCTGAGCTCGGCCGGTCAGCCAGGTCTCAACCCACCTTACCGTCCACTCGTCTATCCCACGCTTTCTCAGCTTTGCTAGCAGGACGTCGTGGGAGACAGTATCGGAAGCCTTGCTAAAGTCAAGGTAGATGACATCCACTGCTCTCCCTCCATCAACGCAGCTGGTGATGCCATCATAGAAGGCAACGAGGTCGGTCGAGCACGATTTCCCCTTGGTGAATCCATGCTGACTACTCCTCATAACCTCCTTCTCTTCCAATGGCTTGGAGATGGCATCCAGAACAAGCTGTTCCAACACCTTTCCAGCTGTTCCAACACCTTTCCAGGGACGGAGGTGAGACTGACCTTTCCAAGAGCTCCACATCCTTCTTGTGCTGGGGGCCCCAGGCCTGCACGCAGTATTCCAGGTGGGGTCTCCCAAGAGCAGGGTAGAGGGGGATAATCACCTCCCTCTCCCTGCTGGCCACCCCTTTGTTAATGCAGCCCAGGACACAGTTGGCCTTCCGGGCTGCAAGCGCGCGCTGCTGGCTCGTGTCCAGCTTCTCGTCCATCAGGACCCCCAAGTCCTTCTCCGCAGGGCTGCTCTCAAGTTCTTCTTCTCCCAGTCTATAGAAATACCTGGGATTGCCCCAGCCCAAGGTCAACGCCTTGCACTTGGCCTTGTTGAACCTCATTAGGTTCTCATGGGCCCACTTCTCCGGCCTGTCCAGGTCCCTCCGGACGGCATCCCTTCCCTCTGTTGTATCGACTGCACCGCTCAGCTTGGTGTCATCTGCAAACTTGCTCGATTCCGTCGTCTGTGTCATTGCTAAAGATGTTGAAGAGCACCGGTCCCGAGGCCGACCCCTGAGGGACACCGCTTGTGACCGGCCTCCACCCAGACATAGAGCCGTTGACCACAACCCTTTGGCTGCGACCAGCCAACCAATTCTTTATCCGCCCAGCAGTCCATCCTTCAAATCCATACCTCTCCAATTTAGAGAGAAGAATGTGGTGAGGGACCATATCAAAGGCTTTGCTCAGTCCAGGTGGCATATCCTATCCCAGGACTGGTTTCAGCCGTAAACAACAAACAGTTACGAGGAGAGGTGTAGCTCTGTAAATATTTTTGTTGCCTTGGGTGAATTGGTGTCTGGTCGCACTGAGTGGCCCGCGTGGTAGCTGGGAGATGGCCGACGGGGAGGACTGAGATGTTAAAGCTGCCTGTGGTTGCCTGCCCCCAGCCCCAGCCCCAGCCCCGTCCCCGTGTGCCATCCCGATGGCAGTAGCGGCTGGAACCTCAAACTAAAGCGAGCGTATTCTGATGTCGTTACCCTCCAAGCCTGTCAGAGAGGCAGAAGCGCTGTGGCCTACTCAGGCAGGAACCGCGCGTGTGGGGACGGCCACGTCCCTGCCGCCGTGTCGGGCCAGTTTGAGCTCCGCTCTCCCTGGGGCTGCTGCAGGGCACCGCGGACCACGCTTGGGCAGCCTTGGGGGGCACTGCCTATTTTTCCAGAAGCCTCCTCCCCAGCTGAGCACAAACCCAGTTGTGATGTGCCAGGGCTGAGCACAGGCTTTGTATTCCTCCCCGCCACCCCGTGCGCGGGAGGTGCAGCTTTCCCCCTTAGAAACACCAGCAGTTGAAGTGGGGCTCTCAGGGAAGGTTGTGGAGCAACTTCTGAAAAGGTAAGGCCTGCCCTGGCAAAAGCGGGGATCTGCCTGCGGGGAGCAGCGCCCAAAAGCCACCAGCGTGTTTGGGGTGGAGCTGATAGGGTCATAAATAATAGTTGGGGCTACGAGCGCGAGGTCCCGCATTTGGTCCGGGGCAATCCTAAGCACGAATCCAGGCTGGGCGGAGAATGGATGGAGAGCAGCTCTGAGGAGAAGGGCCTGGGGGCGTTGGTTGATGAGAAGCTCGTCAACCGGAGCCGGCAATGCAATGGACGCTTGCAGCCCGGAAAGCCACCCGTATCCTGGGCCGCATCAAAAGGAGGGCGGCCGGCAAGTCGAGGGAGGTGATTCTCCCTCTCTGCTGCTGTGCTCTTGTGAGGCCCCACCTAGAGTAAGTACTGTGTTCAGCTCTGGGGCCCCCAGCACAAGAAGGACGGGGACGTACTAGAACGCGTCCAGAGGAGGGCCACGAAGATGACCAGGGGGCTGGGGCACCTCTCCCAGGAAGGCAGGCTGAGGGAGTTGGGGTGGTTCAGCCTGGAGAGAGAAGAGAAGGCTCCGGGGAGACCTTGGAGGGGCCTTCCAGTACCCAAAGGGGGGGCCCTACAGGAAAGCTGGGGAGGGACTCTTTGTCAGGGAGAGGAGCGATAGGGCAAGGAGTAATGGTTTTAAACTCAAAGAGGGTAGACTTAGACTGGATAGTTGGAAGAGATTCTTTCCTGAGAGGGGGGTGAGGCACTGGAACGGGTTGCCAGGAGAAGTGGCGGATGCCCCGTCCCTGGAAGTGTTTAAGGCCAGGTTGGATGGGGCTTTGAGCAACGTGGTCTAGTGGAAGGTGTCCCTGCCCAGGGCGGGGGGGTTGGAATTAGGTGATCTTTAAGTAAGGTCCCTGCCAAGCCAAGCCATGCTATGATTCTATGATCGGAGCAACCGTTCTGTGGAGCTCGTTTCCCAGCCGTGCAGGGCCCGGCTTCCCTCCGCGGAGCCGCCCAGCCCGTTTTCGGGCGCCCACTTCCTCCCTCCCGGTCGGATCCCTCCGCGCCCCGAGGGCACGCGACCTCCCTGAGCGCCGATAAGCACCGGGTCGACGGGAGCGGAGCCGCCGAGAGGGCGGGGACAAGGGAAGAGGGCAGGCGAGGCAGCCAATCGAGGCGCGGGAGCGGTCGGCGGCGATCTGTCGGCCCAATGAGCGCCGCGGAGGGCCGGGCCGAGTGCGGGAAGGGAGGGGGCGTTGTACCGAGCGGGCGCCGTCATGGCCGACGGGATCGTTAGGGCGCAGGCCGCCTGGCCCGGCGGCGGCGCTGCCGCTGCAGCCGCTTTCGGAGAGGTCGCCTGCAAGGGCAAGGAGGTCCCCGCCAACGTTCTCCGTGAGGATGAGCGGTCGTGGGCGAGGAGGTAGCCGCGGCGTCGTCGTGCGAGTCTTCTCTTTCCTTCCTTCCCTCGGCCGCTCGCAGGCCCTCTGAAACGAGGGCCCGTCGCGGGTCCCGGGAGTGCGGCAGGGCGGGTGGTGGCCTTGCTGCGGGAGGGAGGGAGGGAGGCAGGGAGGGAGGGACGGTCGGTCGGTCGGTCGGTCGGTCGGTCGGTCGGGGTCTCTCCGGCTCGTGGCGCTCTCTACTGCAGCGCCTCTAAAACCCCGCGCTTCTTCGGTGCGCGTCCCGCCTGCCCCCGGGGTGCCACGGCGCGTACTGGGTCGCCGGCGCAGTCGGTCTCCTTGGGGGTTCGGACTGCCTGCGTATAGGCAGCGAGCATCGCAGTAGTGACCGTAATCAGTCATTTCTGCGTAGCAGAAACGCAGGTCTTGATGCGCCTCGTGACAGCGTTCTAGAGACGCCCCGGCTCGGCCGTGCTAGGCTTTGGTTATGGCACCACCCCCACCGCGCACGCGAGCGCACGCTCTCTCCAAAGTGGCTTGTGAAAGGGAAGAATTGCAGCTTTTCCTAGCTTTCTTAAACATCTAGAAGCCAGTCAATCCCGCAGGCTGCTGGTCCTCACTTGAGGCAGGGGGGGAACTTAGAACTGCTTTTGGAGTGTAGTTGGCTATAGCGAATGGTCTTGAATTTGCTTAGCTCGCTGTACCGAAGGCCTGTTTCACAGTTGAGCGATGTTATAGGGGGGAGAAGTGTGAGGAAGGCTCGTAATTCTCGATTGTCGCGCAGTGAAAGGCGATGGTGAGTAAGAAGTGCAAAGCATCTGTGGAATCGAGTCTTATCGGCGCTGTTTCAGTCGCATCTAAAATAAATCAAACTGCCGGAAGTCGCTAATCTGAAGTACTCGGCTGTCTCGTTGCCCCCGTCACCTTGCGTGCTGGATCCTGCTTCTGGTGCCGTATGCAGTTTCGGTCTGCTGGTGATTTGGGGAGTTCCCTCGCAATTAGTTGCGAGTCGATGGTTTCCTACAGATCGGTGGTATTCGTGTTTCGCAGGTGATACCTTGGCCTCGGTCTGGAGGTGTCTGACGTAGAGCCGGCCGTAACGGGCTAACTTGGAATGTTCTTTCCCCTGAGTACGTGGCGTTATCGAGGACGGAGAGTTTATACAGCCTCAGCCGGATTACTCCGGGTTCTTTGAAGATGCCTTCCTACCTCTGGCCGAGGCAATATTTGGACATAACTGAAGGACAGTTAGCAATTGTTTGCCGCTTGTGTGTTTTGCGTGTAGAAGGTAGAGAACTTTGCCTATTCAAAGATCGCTTAAGAAGAATCGCTGTTTTGTCGTGCGCGTTTGGGGTACCTGATAATCTGCTTCGGTAGGACGAGTTCGGTGGGGCATAGTGATTTGCTTAAGCTGTTGCCTTTCTCTGAAGCTGACTGCGTTGTAACTGTTTACTCTTCCTCCAGCGCCTTGCGTTCCGTGATAGTTCGCCTCAGGCTCCAGTGTTTTTTCCTAGTCCTTCCTGAGAAGGCAGTTGTCCGGTTATGTGAAGCAGAAGATTCTGGCGGACCCGTGAGTACTGTGGGAGCTTTCTTTTCGCTAGGCTGGCTGTACCTGTAACTAGTTTGTAACTTCCTAGACTCTTTCCCGTCCCCTCTTTTCCTCTGGATGTTGCGGAGGGGCGCACAGTAGGCTATTTTGGGTTTTCCGATGCTGTAGTCTTTTGCCTCTAGCTTGTAATGGAGTTGAGCTTTTTGACTAAGAGCGGCGATATAAAGCGATGCTGGTCTCCGGCTACGCGCTTGTAGTGCAAAAAGCAGTGTTGTTCCGAAGTACGGTCTGATGCCCGTTTTCACGGTTTCCAGACAGCGGCGGTGGTATGCAGAAGAGGGCTTGGGGTTTGGGCAGGTCAGAGGCGAGGAAAGGGAAAGCTGGTTGAGCGGCGCTGGGTGTTTGTTTCGCTGTTAGCTATGCAAGTCAAGTTCCAAGGCTTTGTGAGGCCACGCAAAAGAAAAGGCACCGTGAAGCTTTTATTTTCCGCCAGAGCGGCTTACGTTGCCCGAAGCTATGACGGGGGCTTTAACCCCCGAGACAAATTTAGCTTCTGTGACTGTTTTGTAGTCTGTTCCCGTCTAGAGGGTAATTCAAAGAGCAGCGGTTGAATCGTGAAGGATTAGCTAACCGTGTTCTGTGGATGGTTCTCCGCTCGCGTTCGTTCTGTGCGTCGTGGCACGTTATGTTAGGTAACGTTATTTCCTTTTTCCAGCTTCTTGGGCGTGTAATGGTTGTTGGCAAGAAGTTTGCTGCTAACCTGGACCTGACCAATGGATTCCGGATGGCTGTGAATGCCCACCCTCGGGCCCTTCGGGCTGTCGTGTACATCTACGTATTCTGGGTGGCGGTCAGTTGGGCCGGCCTCCTGGCTAAGGTTTTTGCACCGCAGGCGTCACTGCACGCGTACGGGTCGCCGCCGAGTAGGTTTCATATGTTGCCCGTCAATCTAGCCCCTGTTGATGTATGATTTTTTTGGTTTTTTTTTCCTGGACGGCTGTCTATGGAGGGTAATAAAGAGCTTTGAGCAGCACTTGCACAATAAAGATGGAGCATGGGGATATGACCTCTGTCTTGTGTGTCTTGCCGATGGAAATAGTTCTGCAAGTTAAAAGAATGTTTCGGTCTGTTGACAGTGTCGTGTAGATGGTGGTTTGCCCAGTCATTTGAAACGCGAAGATAGAAGCGCTCGGCGGTCCTGTGGGTCTCCATCTCCCTAAGACGATCTAGGATGTGCTGTGTGTTTGAGGCCTTGCTATCTTCCCCCTGCTCCCAAATAAAAGGGCGTGCTTTTATTGCGAAACAGCCGCATCGAGGACTGGCAGATGTAGAACCAGAGAAGAATAAGGTTGGAAGAAAGCTTCCAGGCATCGTCTGTTGTCTGCCCCTGTCCCGAGGAGGCAGAATAAACTCTACCCGGTGTGATTTCTGACAGGTGCTTGTCAGCCTGTTCTTGACTACCGTAGGAGTTTTGCTACCGCTTTCTTTTCAGTCGTGGGTTTCGCAACTTCGAGAAGTAATTTCTCCCACAGACGCTTTTCAAAGCGTAGAAGGCTCTGGGATGCTTGAGTCGGCTTCTGAACGTTCAAGACTCGGCTGCCGTTCCCTTTATTTTTTTGTATGTATTTTTAGAGTCTTTTTTTTTCCTAAACGAAGTCCGTTGTTCAGGAACTAGAAGAAGGATTAGCTAAAGGCACCATAAGGCGTTTAAATGCGATCACCTCTCGTGCTTTGTTAGACCTCTGGCTTTGCTGTGCT
Organism: Anser anser; assembly: GCF_964211835.1. Classification (NCBI taxonomy): domain Eukaryota; kingdom Metazoa; phylum Chordata; class Aves; order Anseriformes; family Anatidae; genus Anser; species Anser anser. The sequence goes on along the minus strand of NW_028154230.1, from coordinate 997,568 downwards.
CCTTGTTTAATTGCGGTTACGTTCAAGGCTTACTGGAGCGTGGGAGCGTTAAAATGCTATTAAATATTTTTAGTGTTTGAAACTTGCTAATGAAATGATTTTTGTGACTCCGTTCCTCACAAAGAAACTCGATTCCTTAGCAGGAGGAATGATCTTTGTTACTGGATCTGTTTGCGGGGTTAACGATTGCAGCTGTGAATGACTAAAGTCTTTTGAAGAAGCTGAATGATAAAAACCAAACCGAAACAAGAAACAGCCCTTGTTCTACTCGAAGTAATATAGAATTTGCCGTTTGCGGGGTCAGATGAAAATAGTTGTGGAAGTCAACTACTTGGGGGGGGGGAGGGGAGGGGAGGGGAGGGGAGGGGTGGGTGGAGGTGGAGATGCTGTTGCCCTTTCAGGGAAAGCTTCTTAAATTGGCACTTGATCAACTGTTCTGTTTCTGTATTTGTCCTTGGTCTCTTTCATTGGTCTGTTTTGTTGACGTAGAAGAGCCCATGGAACTGCTCAAAGAAACCTGTGCAAATGGACCTTGAGTAAGTATTTACGTGTTCAACTGTTCCCCAGTCGGTCTAGCTAGGTCTAGCTAATGCTATCAGCGCTTGTAGTCTTTCACAAAAGGTGTTTAATTCCTGAGAAAGTAGAGGAGGAAGACGATTGGTAATCTCTTTGCTTAATAGGCACTGTTAGACAACCGTAGAAGGCGAAGAAATTTGCCCCCGAGGCACCAATTTGACCCTTCCTTTAGCCTGTACGCTTTCAAAGAGCATATCATAGAACCATAGAATGGCCTGGGTTGAAAAGCACCTTAAAGATCATCTAGTTTCAACCCCCCTGCTCTGGGCAGCGTTGCCAACCACTAGAGCAGGCTGCCCAGAGCCGCGTCCAGCCTGGCCTTGAATGCCTCCAGGGATGGGGCATCCAGAACCTCTCTGGGCAACCCGTTCCAGTGCCTCACCGCCCTCTGAGTGAAAAACTTTCTCCTAATATCTAAGCTAAATCTCCCCTGTCTTAGTTTAAAACCATTCCCCCTTGTCCTATCGCTATCAACACGTGTATTTTTACTCCTGTATATACGGATTCGTAGGGGTTGGAAGGGACCTCAAGAGATCGTCGGGTCCAACCCCCCTGCCAGAGCAGGTTCCCTAGAGCAGGCTGCCCAGGTAGGCGTCCAGACGGGCCTTGAATATCTCCGGAGAAGGAGACTCCACAACCTCCCCGGGCAGCCTGTTCCAGCGCTCCGTCACCCTCACCATGAAGAAGTTCTTTCGCATGTTGGTGCGGAACTTCCTGTGCTCCAGTTTTTGGCCGTTGCCCCTTGTCCTATCCCCACAAACCACTGAAAAGAGGGTGGCCAAGTCCCACTGTCTCCCACACTTAAGATATTTGTAATCATTGATAAGATCCCCTCTCAGTCTTCTCTTCTCAAGGCTGAACAGGCCCAGGTCTCTCAGTCTTTGCTCATAGGGGAGATGCTCCAGGCCCCGTATCATCTTTGTTGCCCTCCGCTGGACTCTTTCCAGGAGATCCCTGTCTCTCTTTTTGTACTGGGGAGCCCAGAACCGGACACGGTACTCCAGGCGAGGCCTGCCCAAGGCAGAGTAGAGGGGGAGGATCACCTCCCTTGACCTGCTGGCCACGCTCCTTTTAACGCACGCCAGGATCCCGTTGGCCTTCTTGGCCACCAGGGCACGCCGCTGGCTCATGGTCAACCTGTCGTCCACCAGGACCCCCGGGTCCTTCTCCGCAGCGCTCCTCTCCAGCAGGTCATCCCCCAGCCTGTACTGATACACGCGGTTGTTCCTTCCCAGGTGCAGGACTCTACGCTTGCTCTTGTTAAACTTCATTTGGCTTCTTCCTGCCCAGCTCTCCAGCCCGCCCAGGTCTCGCTGAATGGCAGCACAGCCTTCTGGCGTGTCGGCCACTCCTCCCAGCTTTGTATCATCGGCGTACTTGCTGAGGCTGGACACTATTCCCTCGTCAAGGTCGGCGATGAAGATGTTGAACAAGACCGGACCCAGCACCGACCCCTGGGGAACACCGCTAGTCACAGGGCTGCAGCCGGACTCTGCGCCGCCGATCACCACCCTCTGAGCTCGGCCGGTCAGCCAGGTCTCAACCCACCTTACCGTCCACTCGTCTATCCCACGCTTTCTCAGCTTTGCTAGCAGGACGTCGTGGGAGACAGTATCGGAAGCCTTGCTAAAGTCAAGGTAGATGACATCCACTGCTCTCCCTCCATCAACGCAGCTGGTGATGCCATCATAGAAGGCAACGAGGTCGGTCGAGCACGATTTCCCCTCGGTGAATCCATGCTGACTACTCCTCATAACCTCCTTCTCTTCCAATGGCTTGGAGATGGCATCCAGAACAAGCTGTTCCAACACCTTTCCAGCTGTTCCAACACCTTTCCAGGGACGGAGGGGAGACTGACCTTTCCAAGAGCTCCACATCCTTCTTGTGCTGGGGGCCCCAGGCCTGCACGCAGTATTCCAGGTGGGGTCTCCCAAGAGCAGGGTAGAGGGGGATAATCACCTCCCTCTCCCTGCTGGCCACCCCTTTTTTAATGCGGCCCAGGACACAGTTGGCCTTCCGGGCTGCAAGCGCGCGCTGCTGGCTCGTGTCCAGCTTCTCGTCCATCAGGACCCCCAAGTCCTTCTCCGCAGGGCTGCTCTCAAGTTCTTCTTCTCCCAGTCTATAGAAATACCTGGGATTGCCCCAGCCCAAGGTCAACGCCTTGCACTTGGCCTTGTTGAACCTCATTAGGTTCTCATGGGCCCACTTCTCCGGCCTGTCCAGGTCCCTCCGGACGGCATCCCTTCCCTCTGTTGTATCGACTGCACCGCTCAGCTTGGTGTCATCTGCAAACTTGCTCGATTCCGTCGTCTGTGTCATTGCTAAAGATGTTGAAGAGCACCGGTCCCGAGGCCGACCCCTGAGGGACACCGCTTGTGACCGGCCTCCACCCAGACATAGAGCCGTTGACCACAACCCTTTGGCTGCGACCAGCCAACCAATTCTTTATCCGCCCAGCAGTCCATCCTTCAAATCCATACCTCTCCAATTTAGAGAGAAGAATGTGGTGAGGGACCGTATCAAAGGCTTTGCTCAGTCCAGGTGGCATATCCTATCCCAGGACTGGTTTCAGCCGTAAACAACAAACAGTTACGAGGAGAGGTGTAGCTCTGTAAATATTTTTGTTGCCTTGGGTGAATTGGTGTCTGGTCGCACTGAGTGGCCCGCGTGGTAGCTGGGAGATGGCCGACGGGGAGGACTGAGATGTTAAAGCTGCCTGTGGTTGCCTGCCCCCAGCCCCAGCCCCAGCCCCGTCCCCGTGTGCCATCCCGATGGCAGTAGCGCCTGGAACCTCAAACTAAAGCGAGCGTATTCTGATGTCGTTACCCTCCAAGCCTGTCAGAGAGGCAGAAGCGCTGTGGCCTACTCAGGCAGGAACCGCGCGTGTGGGGACGGCCATGTCCCTGCCGCCGTGTCGGGCCAGTTTGAGCTCCGCTCTCCCTGGGGCTGCTGCAGGGCACCGCGGACCACGCTTGGGCAGCCTTGGGGGGCACTGCCTATTTTTCCAGAAGCCTCCTCCCCAGCTGAGCACAAACCCAGTTGTGATGTGCCAGGGCTGAGCACAGGCTTTGTATTCCTCCCCGCCACCCCGTGCGCGGGAGGTGCAGCTTTCCCCCTTAGAAACACCAGCAGTTGAAGTGGGGCTCTCAGGGAAGGTTGTGGAGCAACTTCTGAAAAGGTAAGGCCTGCCCTGGCAAAAGCGGGGATCTGCCTGCGGGGAGCAGCGCCCAAAAGCCACCAGCGTGTTTGGGGTGGAGCTGATAGGGTCATAAATAATAGTTGGGGCTACGAGCGCGAGGTCCCGCATTTGGTCCGGGGCAATCCTAAGCACGAATCCAGGCTGGGCGGAGAATGGATGGAGAGCAGCTCTGAGGAGAAGGGCCTGGGGGCGTTGGTTGATGAGAAGCTCGTCAACCGGAGCCGGCAATGCAATGGACGCTTGCAGCCCGGAAAGCCACCCGTATCCTGGGCCGCATCAAAAGGAGGGCGGCCGGCAAGTCGAGGGAGGTGATTCTCCCTCTCTGCTGCTGTGCTCTTGTGAGGCCCCACCTAGAGTAAGTACTGTGTTCAGCTCTGGGGCCCCCAGCACAAGAAGGACGGGGACGTACTAGAACGCGTCCAGAGGAGGGCCACGAAGATGACCAGGGGGCTGGGGCACCTCTCCCAGGAAGGCAGGCTGAGGGAGTTGGGGTGGTTCAGCCTGGAGAGAGAAGAGAAGGCTCCGGGGAGACCTTGGAGGGGCCTTCCAGTACCCAAAGGGGGGGCCCTACAGGAAAGCTGGGGAGGGACTCTTTGTCAGGGAGAGGAGCGATAGGGCAAGGAGTAATGGTTTTAAACTCAAAGAGGGTAGACTTAGACTGGATAGTTGGAAGAGATTCTTTCCTGAGAGGGGGGTGAGGCACTGGAACGGGTTGCCAGGAGAAGTGGCGGATGCCCCGTCCCTGGAAGTGTTTAAGGCCAGGTTGGATGGGGCTTTGAGCAACGTGGTCTAGTGGAAGGTGTCCCTGCCCAGGGCGGGGGGGTTGGAATTAGGTGATCTTTAAGTAAGGTCCCTGCCAAGCCAAGCCATGCTATGATTCTATGATCGGAGCAACCGTTCTGTGGAGCTCGTTTCCCAGCCGTGCAGGGCCCGGCTTCCCTCCGCGGAGCCGCCCAGCCCGTTTTCGGGCGCCCACTTCCTCCCTCCCGGTCGGATCCCTCCGCGCCCCGAGGGCACGCGACCTCCCTGAGCGCCGATAAGCACCGGGTCGACGGGAGCGGAGCCGCCGAGAGGGCGGGGACAAGGGAAGAGGGCAGGCGAGGCAGCCAATCGAGGCGCGGGAGCGGTCGGCGGCGATCTGTCGGCCCAATGAGCGCCGCGGAGGGCCGGGCCGAGTGCGGGAAGGGAGGGGGCGTTGTACCGAGCGGGCGCCGTCATGGCCGACGGGATCGTTAGGGCGCAGGCCGCCTGGCCCGGCGGCGGCGCTGCCGCTGCAGCCGCTTTCGGAGAGGTCGCCTGCAAGGGCAAGGAGGTCCCCGCCAACGTTCTCCGTGAGGATGAGCGGTCGTGGGCGAGGAGGTAGCCGCGGCGTCGTCGTGCGAGTCTTCTCTTTCCTTCCTTCCCTCGGCCGCTCGCAGGCCCTCTGAAACGAGGGCCCGTCGCGGGTCCCGGGAGTGCGGCAGGGCGGGTGGTGGCCTTGCTGCGGGAGGGAGGGAGGGAGGCAGGGAGGGACGGACGGACGGACGGTCGGTCGGTCGGTCGGTCGGTCGGTCGGGGTCTCTCCGGCTCGTGGCGCTCTCTACTGCAGCGCCTCTAAAACCCCGCGCTTCTTCGGTGCGCGTCCCGCCTGCCCCCGGGGTGCCACGGCGCGTACTGGGTCGCCGGCGCAGTCGGTCTCCTTGGGGGTTCGGACTGCCTGCGTATAGGCAGCGAGCATCGCAGTAGTGACCGTAATCAGTCATTTCTGCGTAGCAGAAACGCAGGTCTTGATGCGCCTCGTGACAGCGTTCTAGAGACGCCCCGGCTCGGCCGTGCTAGGCTTTGGTTATGGCACCACCCCCACCGCGCACGCGAGCGCACGCTCTCTCCAAAGTGGCTTGTGAAAGGGAAGAATTGCAGCTTTTCCTAGCTTTCTTAAACATCTAGAAGCCAGTCAATCCCGCAGGCTGCTGGTCCTCACTTGAGGCAGGGGGGGAACTTAGAACTGCTTTTGGAGTGTAGTTGGCTATAGCGAATGGTCTTGAATTTGCTTAGCTCGCTGTACCGAAGGCCTGTTTCACAGTTGAGCGATGTTATAGGGGGGAGAAGTGTGAGGAAGGCTCGTAATTCTCGATTGTCGCGCAGTGAAAGGCGATGGTGAGTAAGAAGTGCAAAGCATCTGTGGAATCGAGTCTTATCGGCGCTGTTTCAGTCGCATCTAAAATAAATCAAACTGCCGGAAGTCGCTAATCTGAAGTACTCGGCTGTCTCGTTGCCCCCGTCACCTTGCGTGCTGGATCCTGCTTCTGGTGCCGTATGCAGTTTCGGTCTGCTGGTGATTTGGGGAGTTCCCTCGCAATTAGTTGCGAGTCGATGGTTTCCTACAGATCGGTGGTATTCGTGTTTCGCAGGTGATACCTTGGCCTCGGTCTGGAGGTGTCTGACGTAGAGCCGGCCGTAACGGGCTAACTTGGAATGTTCTTTCCCCTGAGTACGTGGCGTTATCGAGGACGGAGAGTTTATACAGCCTCAGCCGGATTACTCCGGGTTCTTTGAAGATGCCTTCCTACCTCTGGCCGAGGCAATATTTGGACATAACTGAAGGACAGTTAGCAATTGTTTGCCGCTTGTGTGTTTTGCGTGTAGAAGGTAGAGAACTTTGCCTATTCAAAGATCGCTTAAGAAGAATCGCTGTTTTGTCGTGCGCGTTTGGGGTACCTGATAATCTGCTTCGGTAGGACGAGTTCGGTGGGGCATAGTGATTTGCTTAAGCTGTTGCCTTTCTCTGAAGCTGACTGCGTTGTAACTGTTTACTCTTCCTCCAGCGCCTTGCGTTCCGTGATAGTTCGCCTCAGGCTCCAGTGTTTTTTCCTAGTCCTTCCTGAGAAGGCAGTTGTCCGGTTATGTGAAGCAGAAGATTCTGGCGGACCCGTGAGTACTGTGGGAGCTTTCTTTTCGCTAGGCTGGCTGTACCTGTAACTAGTTTGTAACTTCCTAGACTCTTTCCCGTCCCCTCTTTTCCTCTGGATGTTGCGGAGGGGCGCACAGTAGGCTATTTTGGGTTTTCCGATGCTGTAGTCTTTTGCCTCTAGCTTGTAATGGAGTTGAGCTTTTTGACTAAGAGCGGCGATATAAAGCGATGCTGGTCTCCGGCTACGCGCTTGTAGTGCAAAAAGCAGTGTTGTTCCGAAGTACGGTCTGATGCCCGTTTTCACGGTTTCCAGACAGCGGCGGTGGTACTTTGACTATGCAGAAGAGGGCTTGGGGTTTGGGCAGGTCAGAGGCGAGGAAAGGGAAAGCTGGTTGAGCGGCGCTGGGTGTTTGTTTCGCTGTTAGCTATGCAAGTCAAGTTCCAAGGCTTTGTGAGGCCACGCAAAAGAAAAGGCACCGTGAAGCTTTTATTTTCCGCCAGAGCGGCTTACGTTGCCCGAAGCTATGATGGGGGCTTTAACCCCCGAGACAAATTTAGCTTCTGTGACTGTTTTGTAGTCTGTTCCTGTCTAGAGGGTAATTCAAAGAGCAGCGGTTGAATCGTGAAGGATTAGCTAACCGTGTTCTGTGGATGGTTCTCCGCTCGCGTTCGTTCTGTGCGTCGTGGCACGTTATGTTAGGTAACGTTATTTCCTTTTTCCAGCTTCTTGGGCGTGTAATGGTTGTTGGCAAGAAGTGTGCTGCTAACCTGGACCTGACCAATGGATTCCGGATGGCTGTGAATGCCCACCCTCGGGCCCTTCGGGCTGTCGTGTACATCTACGTATTCTGGGTGGCGGTCAGTTGGGCCGGCCTCCTGGCTAAGGTTTTTGCACCGCAGGCGTCACTGCACGCGTACGGGTCGCCGCCGAGTAGGTTTCATATGTTGCCCGTCAATCTAGCCCCTGTTGACGTATGATTTTTTTTGTTTTTTTTTTCCTGGACGGCTGTCTATGGAGGGTAATAAAGAGCTTTGAGCAGCACTTGCACAATAAAGATGGAGCATGGGGATATGACCTCTGTCTTGTGTGTCTTGCCGATGGAAATAGTTCTGCAAGTTAAAAGAATGTTTCGGTCTGTTGACAGTGTCGTGTAGATGGTGGTTTGCCCAGTCATTTGAAACGCGAAGATAGAAGCGCTCGGCGGTCCTGTGGGTCTCCATCTCCCTAAGACGATCTAGGATGTGCTGTGTGTTTGAGGCCTTGCTATCTTCCCCCTGCTCCCAAATAAAAGGGCGTGCTTTTATTGCGAAACAGCCGCATCGAGGACTGGCAGATGTAGAACCAGAGAAGAATAAGGTTGGAAGAAAGCTTCCAGGCATCGTCTGTTGTCTGCCCCTGTCCCGAGGAGGCAGAATAAACTCTACCCGGTGTGATTTCTGACAGGTGCTTGTCAGCCTGTTCTTGACTACCGTAGGAGTTTTGCTACCGCTTTCTTTTCAGTCGTGGGTTTCGCAACTTCGAGAAGTAATTTCTCCCACAGACGCTTTTCAAAGCGTAGAAGGCTCTGGGATGCTTGAGTCGGCTTCTGAACGTTCAAGACTCGGCTGCCGTTCCCTTTATTTTTTTGTATGTATTTTTAGAGTCTTTTTTTTTCCTAAACGAAGTCCGTTGTTCAGGAACTAGAAGAAGGATTAGCTAAAGGCACCATAAGGCGTTTAAATGCGATCACCTCTCGTGCTTTGTTAGACCTCTGGCTTTGCTGTGCTCCTTGTTTAATTGCGGTTACGTTCAAGGCTTACTGGAGCGTGGGAGCGTTAAAATGCTATTAAATATTTTTAGTGTTTGAAACTTGCTAATGAAATGATTTTTGTGACTCCGTTCCTCACAAAGAAACTCGATTCCTTAGCAGGAGGAATGATCTTTGTTACTGGATCTGTTTGCGGGGTTAACGATTGCAGCTGTGAATGACTAAAGTCTTTTGAAGAAGCTGAATGATAAAAACCAAACCGAAACAAGAAACAGCCCTTGTTCTACTCGAAGTAATATAGAATTTGCCGTTTGCGGGGTCAGATGAAAATAGTTGTGGAAGTCAACTACTTGGGGGGGGGGGGGGGAGGGGAGGGGAGGGGAGGGGTGGGTGGAGGTGGAGATGCTGTTGCCCTTTCAGGGAAAGCTTCTTAAATTGGCACTTGATCAACTGTTCTGTTTCTGTATTTGTCCTTGGTCTCTTTCATTGGTCTGTTTTGTTGACGTAGAAGAGCCCATGGAACTGCTCAAAGAAACCTGTGCAAATGGACCTTGAGTAAGTATTTACGTGTTCAACTGTTCCCCAGTCCGTCTAGCTAATGCTATCAGCGCTTGTAGTCTTTCACAAAAGGTGTTTAATTCCTGAGAAAGTAGAGGAGGAAGACGATTGGTAATCTCTTTGCTTAATAGGCACTGTTAGACAACCGTAGAAGGCGAAGAAATTTGCCCCCGAGGCACCAATTTGACCCTTCCTTTAGCCTGTACGCTTTCAAAGAGCATATCATAGAACCATAGAATGGCCTGGGTTGAAAAGCACCTTAAAGATCATCTAGTTTCAACCCCCCTGCTCTGGGCAGCGTTGCCAACCACTAGAGCAGGCTGCCCAGAGCCGCGTCCAGCCTGGCCTTGAATGCCTCCAGGGATGGGGCATCCAGAACCTCTCTGGGCAACCCGTTCCAGTGCCTCACCGCCCTCTGAGTGAAAAACTTTCTCCTAATATCTAAGCTAAATCTCCCCTGTCTTAGTTTAAAACCATTCCCCCTTGTCCTATCGCTATCAACACGTGTATTTTTACTCCTGTATATACAGATTCGTAGGGGTTGGAAGGGACCTCAAGAGATCGTCGGGTCCAACCCCCCTGCCAGAGCAGGTTCCCTAGAGCAGGCTGCCCAGGTAGGCGTCCAGACGGGCCTTGAATATCTCCGGAGAAGGAGACTCCACAACCTCCCCGGGCAGCCTGTTCCAGCGCTCCGTCACCCTCACCGTGAAGAAGTTCTTTCGCGTGTTGGTGCGGAACTTCCTGTGCTCCAGTTTTTGGCCGTTGCCCCTTGTCCTATCCCCACAAACCACTGAAAAGAGGGTGGCCAAGTCCCACTGTCTCCCACACTTAAGATATTTGTAATCATTGATAAGATCCCCTCTCAGTCTTCTCTTCTCAAGGCTGAACAGGCCCAGGTCTCTCAGTCTTTGCTCATAGGGGAGATGCTCCAGGCCCCGTATCATCTTTGTTGCCCTCCGCTGGACTCTTTCCAGGAGATCCCTGTCTCTCTTTGTACTGGGGAGCCCGGAACCGGACACGGTACTCCAGGCGAGGCCTGCCCAGGGCAGAGTAGAGGGGGAGGATCACCTCCCTTGACCTGCTGGCCACGCTCCTTTTAACGCACGCCAGGATCCCGTTGGCCTTCTTGGCCACCAGGGCACGCCGCTGGCTCATGGTCAACCTGTCGTCCACCAGGACCCCCGGGTCCTTCTCCGCAGCGCTCCTCTCCAGCAGGTCATCCCCCAGCCTGTACTGATACACGCGGTTGTTCCTTCCCAGGTGCAGGACTCTACGCTTGCTCTTGTTAAACTTCATTTGGCTTCTTCCTGCCCAGCTCTCCAGCCCGCCCAGGTCTCGCTGAATGGCAGCACAGCCTTCTGGCGTGTCGGCCACTCCTCCCAGCTTTGTATCATCGGCGTACTTGCTGAGGCTGGACACTATTCCCTCGTCAAGGTCGGCGATGAAGATGTTGAACAAGACCGGACCCAGCACCGACCCCTGGGGAACACCGCTAGTCACAGGGCTGCAGCCGGACTCTGCGCCGCCGATCACCACCCTCTGAGCTCGGCCGGTCAGCCAGGTCTCAACCCACCTTACCGTCCACTCGTCTATCCCACGCTTTCTCAGCTTTGCTAGCAGGACGTCGTGGGAGACAGTATCGGAAGCCTTGCTAAAGTCAAGGTAGATGACATCCACTGCTCTCCCTCCATCAACGCAGCTGGTGATGCCATCATAGAAGGCAACGAGGTCGGTCGAGCACGATTTCCCCTCGGTGAATCCATGCTGACTACTCCTCATAACCTCCTTCTCTTCCAATGGCTTGGAGATGGCATCCAGAACAAGCTGTTCCAACACCTTTCCAGCTGTTCCAACACCTTTCCAGGGACGGAGGGGAGACTGACCTTTCCAAGAGCTCCACATCCTTCTTGTGCTGGGGGCCCCAGGCCTGCACGCAGTATTCCAGGTGGGGTCTCCCAAGAGCAGGGTAGAGGGGGATAATCACCTCCCTCTCCCTGCTGGCCACCCCTTTTTTAATGCGGCCCAGGACACAGTTGGCCTTCCGGGCTGCAAGCGCGCGCTGCTGGCTCGTGTCCAGCTTCTCGTCCATCAGGACCCCCAAGTCCTTCTCCGCAGGGCTGCTCTCAAGTTCTTCTTCTCCCAGTCTATAGAAATACCTGGGATTGCCCCAGCCCAAGGTCAACGCCTTGCACTTGGCCTTGTTGAACCTCATTAGGTTCTCATGGGCCCACTTCTCCGGCCTGTCCAGGTCCCTCCGGACGGCATCCCTTCCCTCTGTTGTATCGACTGCACCGCTCAGCTTGGTGTCATCTGCAAACTTGCTCGATTCCGTCGTCTGTGTCATTGCTAAAGATGTTGAAGAGCACCGGTCCCGAGGCCGACCCCTGAGGGACACCGCTTGTGACCGGCCTCCACCCAGACATAGAGCCGTTGACCACAACCCTTTGGCTGCGACCAGCCAACCAATTCTTTATCCGCCCAGCAGTCCATCCTTCAAATCCATACCTCTCCAATTTAGAGAGAAGAATGTGGTGAGGGACCGTATCAAAGGCTTTGCTCAGTCCAGGTGGCATATCCTATCTCAGGACTGGTTTCAGCCGTAAACAACAAACAGTTACGAGGAGAGGTGTAGCTCTGTAAATATTTTTGTTGCCTTGGGTGAATTGGTGTCTGGTCGCACTGAGTGGCCCGCGTGGTAGCTGGGAGATGGCCGACGGGGAGGACTGAGATGTTAAAGCTGCCTGTGGTTGCCTGCCCCCAGCCCCAGCCCCAGCCCCGTCCCCGTGTGCCATCCCGATGGCAGTAGCGCCTGGAACCTCAAACTAAAGCGAGCGTATTCTGATGTCGTTACCCTCCAAGCCTGTCAGAGAGGCAGAAGCGCTGTGGCCTACTCAGGCAGGAACCGCGCGTGTGGGGACGGCCACGTCCCTGCCGCCGTGTCGGGCCAGTTTGAGCTCCGCTCTCCCTGGGGCTGCTGCAGGGCACCGCGGACCACGCTTGGGCAGCCTTGGGGGGCACTGCCTATTTTTCCAGAAGCCTCCTCCCCAGCTGAGCACAAACCCAGTTGTGATGTGCCAGGGCTGAGCACAGGCTTTGTATTCCTCCCCGCCACCCCGTGCGCGGGAGGTGCAGCTTTCCCCCTTAGAAACACCAGCAGTTGAAGTGGGGCTCTCAGGGAAGGTTGTGGAGCAACTTCTGAAAAGGTAAGGCCTGCCCTGGCAAAAGCGGGGATCTGCCTGCGGGGAGCAGCGCCCAAAAGCCACCAGCGTGTTTGGGGTGGAGCTGATAGGGTCATAAATAATAGTTGGGGCTACGAGCGCGAGGTCCCGCATTTGGTCCGGGGCAATCCTAAGCACGAATCCAGGCTGGGCGGAGAATGGATGGAGAGCAGCTCTGAGGAGAAGGGCCTGGGGGCGTTGGTTGATGAGAAGCTCGTCAACCGGAGCCGGCAATGCAATGGACGCTTGCAGCCCGGAAAGCCACCCGTATCCTGGGCCGCATCAAAAGGAGGGCGGCCGGCAAGTCGAGGGAGGTGATTCTCCCTCTCTGCTGCTGTGCTCTTGTGAGGCCCCACCTAGAGTAAGTACTGTGTTCAGCTCTGGGGCCCCCAGCACAAGAAGGACGGGGACGTACTAGAACGCGTCCAGAGGAGGGCCACGAAGATGACCAGGGGGCTGGGGCACCTCTCCCAGGAAGGCAGGCTGAGGGAGTTGGGGTGGTTCAGCCTGGAGAGAGAAGAGAAGGCTCCGGGGAGACCTTGGAGGGGCCTTCCAGTACCCAAAGGGGGGGCCCTACAGGAAAGCTGGGGAGGGACTCTTTGTCAGGGAGAGGAGCGATAGGGCAAGGAGTAATGGTTTTAAACTCAAAGAGGGTAGACTTAGACTGGATAGTTGGAAGAGATTCTTTCCTGAGAGGGGGGTGAGGCACTGGAACGGGTTGCCAGGAGAAGTGGCGGATGCCCCGTCCCTGGAAGTGTTTAAGGCCAGGTTGGATGGGGCTTTGAGCAACGTGGTCTAGTGGAAGGTGTCCCTGCCCAGGGCGGGGGGGTTGGAATTAGGTGATCTTTAAGTAAGGTCCCTGCCAAGCCAAGCCATGCTATGATTCTATGATCGGAGCAACCGTTCTGTGGAGCTCGTTTCCCAGCCGTGCAGGGCCCGGCTTCCCTCCGCGGAGCCGCCCAGCCCGTTTTCGGGCGCCCACTTCCTCCCTCCCGGTCGGATCCCTCCGCGCCCCGAGGGCACGCGACCTCCCTGAGCGCCGATAAGCACCGGGTCGGCGGGAGCGGAGCCGCCGAGAGGGCGGGGACAAGGGAAGAGGGCAGGCGAGGCAGCCAATCGAGGCGCGGGAGCGGTCGGCGGCGATCTGTCGGCCCAATGAGCGCCGCGGAGGGCCGGGCCGAGTGCGGGAAGGGAGGGGGCGTTGTACCGAGCGGGCGCCGTCATGGCCGACGGGATCGTTAGGGCGCAGGCCGCCTGGCCCGGCGGCGGCGCTGCCGCTGCAGCCGCTTTCGGAGAGGTCGCCTGCAAGGGCAAGGAGGTCCCCGCCAACGTTCTCCGTGAGGATGAGCGGTCGTGGGCGAGGAGGTAGCCGCGGCGTCGTCGTGCGAGTCTTCTCTTTCCTTCCTTCCCTCGGCCGCTCGCAGGCCCTCTGAAACGAGGGCCCGTCGCGGGTCCCGGGAGTGCGGCAGGGCGGGTGGTGGCCTTGCTGCGGGAGGGAGGGAGGGAGGCAGGGAGGGACGGACGGTCGGTCGGTCGGTCGGTCGGTCGGTCGGTCGGGGTCTCTCCGGCTCGTGGCGCTCTCTACTGCAGCGCCTCTAAAACCCCGCGCTTCTTCGGTGCGCGTCCCGCCTGCCCCCGGGGTGCCACGGCGCGTACTGGGTCGCCGGCGCAGTCGGTCTCCTTGGGGGTTCGGACTGCCTGCGTATAGGCAGCGAGCATCGCAGTAGTGACCGTAATCAGTCATTTCTGCGTAGCAGAAACGCAGGTCTTGATGCGCCTCGTGACAGCGTTCTAGAGACGCCCCGGCTCGGCCGTGCTAGGCTTTGGTTATGGCACCACCCCCACCGCGCACGCGAGCGCACGCTCTCTCCAAAGTGGCTTGTGAAAGGGAAGAATTGCAGCTTTTCCTAGCTTTCTTAAACATCTAGAAGCCAGTCAATCCCGCAGGCTGCTGGTCCTCACTTGAGGCAGGGGGGGAACTTAGAACTGCTTTTGGAGTGTAGTTGGCTATAGCGAATGGTCTTGAATTTGCTTAGCTCGCTGTACCGAAGGCCTGTTTCACAGTTGAGCGATGTTATAGGGGGGAGAAGTGTGAGGAAGGCTCGTAATTCTCGATTGTCGCGCAGTGAAAGGCGATGGTGAGTAAGAAGTGCAAAGCATCTGTGGAATCGAGTCTTATCGGCGCTGTTTCAGTCGCATCTAAAATAAATAAAACTGCCGGAAGTCGCTAATCTGAAGTACTCGGCTGTCTCGTTGCCCCCGTCACCTTGCGTGCTGGATCCTGCTTCTGGTGCCGTATGCAGTTTCGGTCTGCTGGTGATTTGGGGAGTTCCCTCGCAATTAGTTGCGAGTCGATGGTTTCCTACAGATCGGTGGTATTCGTGTTTCGCAGGTGATACCTTGGCCTCGGTCTGGAGGTGTCTGACGTAGAGCCGGCCGTAACGGGCTAACTTGGAATGTTCTTTCCCCTGAGTACGTGGCGTTATCGAGGACGGAGAGTTTATACAGCCTCAGCCGGATTACTCCGGGTTCTTTGAAGATGCCTTCCTACCTCTGGCCGAGGCAATATTTGGACATAACTGAAGGACAGTTAGCAATTGTTTGCCGCTTGTGTGTTTTGCGTGTAGAAGGTAGAGAACTTTGCCTATTCAAAGATCGCTTAAGAAGAATCGCTGTTTTGTCGTGCGCGTTTGGGGTACCTGATAATCTGCTTCGGTAGGACGAGTTCGGTGGGGCATAGTGATTTGCTTAAGCTGTTGCCTTTCTCTGAAGCTGACTGCGTTGTAACTGTTTACTCTTCCTCCAGCGCCTTGCGTTCCGTGATAGTTCGCCTCAGGCTCCAGTGTTTTTTCCTAGTCCTTCCTGAGAAGGCAGTTGTCCGGTTATGTGAAGCAGAAGATTCTGGCGGACCCGTGAGTACTGTGGGAGCTTTCTTTTCGCTAGGCTGGCTGTACCTGTAACTAGTTTGTAACTTCCTAGACTCTTTCCCGTCCCCTCTTTTCCTCTGGATGTTGCGGAGGGGCGCACAGTAGGCTATTTTGGGTTTTCCGATGCTGTAGCCTTTTGCCTCTAGCTTGTAATGGAGTTGAGCTTTTTGACTAAGAGCGGCGATATAAAGCGATGCTGGTCTCCGGCTACGCGCTTGTAGTGCAAAAAGCAGTGTTGTTCCGAAGTACGGTCTGATGCCCGTTTTCACGGTTTCCAGACAGCGGCGGTGGTACTTTGACTATGCAGAAGAGGGCTTGGGGTTTGGGCAGGTCAGAGGCGAGGAAAGGGAAAGCTGGTTGAGCGGCGCTGGGTGTTTGTTTCGCTGTTAGCTATGCAAGTCAAGTTCCAAGGCTTTGTGAGGCCACGCAAAAGAAAAGGCACCGTGAAGCTTTTATTTTCCGCCAGAGCGGCTTACGTTGCCCGAAGCTATGACGGGGGCTTTAACCCCCGAGACAAATTTAGCTTCTGTGACTGTTTTGTAGTCTGTTCCTGTCTAGAGGGTAATTCAAAGAGCAGCGGTTGAATCGTGAAGGATTAGCTAACCGTGTTCTGTGGATGGTTCTCCGCTCGCGTTCGTTCTGTGCGTCGTGGCACGTTATGTTAGGTAACGTTATTTCCTTTTTCCAGCTTCTTGGGCGTGTAATGGTTGTTGGCAAGAAGTGTGCTGCTAACCTGGACCTGACCAATGGATTCCGGATGGCTGTGAATGCCCACCCTCGGGCCCTTCGGGCTGTCGTGTACATCTACGTATTCTGGGTGGCGGTCAGTTGGGCCGGCCTCCTGGCTAAGGTTTTTGCACCGCAGGCGTCACTGCACGCGTACGGGTCGCCGCCGAGTAGGTTTCATATGTTGCCCGTCAATCTAGCCCCTGTTGACGTATGATTTTTTTTGTTTTTTTTTTCCTGGACGGCTGTCTATGGAGGGTAATAAAGAGCTTTGAGCAGCACTTGCACAATAAAGATGGAGCATGGGGATATGACCTCTGTCTTGTGTGTCTTGCCGATGGAAATAGTTCTGCAAGTTAAAAGAATGTTTCGGTCTGTTGACAGTGTCGTGTAGATGGTGGTTTGCCCAGTCATTTGAAACGCGAAGATAGAAGCGCTCGGCGGTCCTGTGGGTCTCCATCTCCCTAAGACGATCTAGGATGTGCTGTGTGTTTGAGGCCTTGCTATCTTCCCCCTGCTCCCAAATAAAAGGGCGTGCTTTTATTGCGAAACAGCCGCATCGAGGACTGGCAGATGTAGAACCAGAGAAGAATAAGGTTGGAAGAAAGCTTCCAGGCATCGTCTGTTGTCTGCCCCTGTCCCGAGGAGGCAGAATAAACTCTACCCGGTGTGATTTCTGACAGGTGCTTGTCAGCCTGTTCTTGACTACCGTAGGAGTTTTGCTACCGCTTTCTTTTCAGTCGTGGGTTTCGCAACTTCGAGAAGTAATTTCTCCCACAGACGCTTTTCAAAGCGTAGAAGGCTCTGGGATGCTTGAGTCGGCTTCTGAACGTTCAAGACTCGGCTGCCGTTCCCTTTATTTTTTTGTATGTATTTTTAGAGTCTTTTTTTTTCCTAAACGAAGTCCGTTGTTCAGGAACTAGAAGAAGGATTAGCTAAAGGCACCATAAGGCGTTTAAATGCGATCACCTCTCGTGCTTTGTTAGACCTCTGGCTTTGCTGTGCTCCTTGTTTAATTGCGGTTACGTTCAAGGCTTACTGGAGCGTGGGAGCGTTAAAATGCTATTAAATATTTTTAGTGTTTGAAACTTGCTAATGAAATGATTTTTGTGACTCCGTTCCTCACAAAGAAACTCGATTCCTTAGCAGGAGGAATGATCTTTGTTACTGGATCTGTTTGCGGGGTTAACGATTGCAGCTGTGAATGACTAAAGTCTTTTGAAGAAGCTGAATGATAAAAACCAAACCGAAACAAGAAACAGCCCTTGTTCTACTCGAAGTAATATAGAATTTGCCGTTTGCGGGGTCAGATGAAAATAGTTGTGGAAGTCAACTACTTGGGGGGGGAGGGGAGGGGAGGGGAGGGGTGGGTGGAGGTGGAGATGCTGTTGCCCTTTCAGGGAAAGCTTCTTAAATTGGCACTTGATCAACTGTTCTGTTTCTGTATTTGTCCTTGGTCTCTTTCATTGGTCTGTTTTGTTGACGTAGAAGAGCCCATGGAACTGCTCAAAGAAACCTGTGCAAATGGACCTTGAGTAAGTATTTACGTGTTCAACTGTTCCCCAGTCCGTCTAGCTAATGCTATCAGCGCTTGTAGTCTTTCACAAAAGGTGTTTAATTCCTGAGAAAGTAGAGGAGGAAGACGATTGGTAATCTCTTTGCTTAATAGGCACTGTTAGACAACCGTAGAAGGCGAAGAAATTTGCCCCCGAGGCACCAATTTGACCCTTCCTTTAGCCTGTACGCTTTCAAAGAGCATATCATAGAACCATAGAATGGCCTGGGTTGAAAAGCACCTTAAAGATCATCTAGTTTCAACCCCCCTGCTCTGGGCAGCGTTGCCAACCACTAGAGCAGGCTGCCCAGAGCCGCGTCCAGCCTGGCCTTGAATGCCTCCAGGGATGGGGCATCCAGAACCTCTCTGGGCAACCCGTTCCAGTGCCTCACCACCCTCTGAGTGAAAAACTTTCTCCTAATATCTAAGCTAAATCTCCCCTGTCTTAGTTTAAAACCATTCCCCCTTGTCCTATCGCTATCAACACGTGTATTTTTACTCCTGTATATACAGATTCGTAGGGGTTGGAAGGGACCTCAAGAGATCGTCGGGTCCAACCCCCCTGCCAGAGCAGGTTCCCTAGAGCAGGCTGCCCAGGTAGGCGTCCAGACGGGCCTTGAATATCTCCGGAGAAGGAGACTCCACAACCTCCCCGGGCAGCCTGTTCCAGCGCTCCGTCACCCTCACCGTGAAGAAGTTCTTTCGCGTGTTGGTGCGGAACTTCCTGTGCTCCAGTTTTTGGCCGTTGCCCCTTGTCCTATCCCCACAAACCACTGAAAAGAGGGTGGCCAAGTCCCACTGTCTCCCACACTTAAGATATTTGTAATCATTGATAAGATCCCCTCTCAGTCTTCTCTTCTCAAGGCTGAACAGGCCCAGGTCTCTCAGTCTTTGCTCATAGGGGAGATGCTCCAGGCCCCGTATCATCTTTGTTGCCCTCCGCTGGACTCTTTCCAGGAGATCCCTGTCTCTCTTTGTACTGGGGAGCCCGGAACCGGACACGGTACTCCAGGCGAGGCCTGCCCAGGGCAGAGTAGAGGGGGAGGATCACCTCCCTTGACCTGCTGGCCACGCTCCTTTTAACGCACGCCAGGATCCCGTTGGCCTTCTTGGCCACCAGGGCACGCCGCTGGCTCATGGTCAACCTGTCGTCCACCAGGACCCCCGGGTCCTTCTCCGCAGCGCTCCTCTCCAGCAGGTCATCCCCCAGCCTGTACTGATACACGCAGTTGTTCCTTCCCAGGTGCAGGACTCTACGCTTGCTCTTGTTAAACTTCATTTGGCTTCTTCCTGCCCAGCTCTCCAGCCCGCCCAGGTCTCGCTGAATGGCAGCACAGCCTTCTGGCGTGTCGGCCACTCCTCCCAGCTTTGTATCATCGGCGTACTTGCTGAGGCTGGACACTATTCCCTCGTCAAGGTCGGCGATGAAGATGTTGAACAAGACCGGACCCAGCACCGACCCCTGGGGAACACCGCTAGTCACAGGGCTGCAGCCGGACTCTGCGCCGCCGATCACCACCCTCTGAGCTCGGCCGGTCAGCCAGGTCTCAACCCACCTTACCGTCCACTCGTCTATCCCACGCTTTCTCAGCTTTGCTAGCAGGACGTCGTGGGAGACAGTATCGGAAGCCTTGCTAAAGTCAAGGTAGATGACATCCACTGCTCTTCCTCCATCAACGCAGCTGGTGATGCCATCATAGAAGGCAACGAGGTCGGTCGAGCACGATTTCCCCTTGGTGAATCCATGCTGACTACTCCTCATAACCTCCTTCTCTTCCAATGGCTTGGAGATGGCATCCAGAACAAGCTGTTCCAACACCTTTCCAGCTGTTCCAACACCTGTCCAGGGACGGAGGTGAGACTGACCTTTCCAAGAGCTCCACATCCTTCTTGTGCTGGGGGCCCCAGGCCTGCACGCAGTATTCCAGGCGGGGTCTCCCAAGAGCAGGGTAGAGGGGGATAATCACCTCCCTCTCCCTGCTGGCCACCCCTTTGTTAATGCGGCCCAGGACACAGTTGGCCTTCCGGGCTGCAAGCGCGCGCTGCTGGCTCGTGTCCAGCTTCTCGTCCATCAGGACCCCCAAGTCCTTCTCCGCAGGGCTGCTCTCAAGTTCTTCTTCTCCCAGTCTATAGAAATACCTGGGATTGCCCCAGCCCAAGGTCAACGCCTTGCACTTGGCCTTGTTGAACCTCATTAGGTTCTCATGGGCCCACTTCTCCGGCCTGTCCAGGTCCCTCCGGACGGCATCCCTTCCCTCTGTTGTATCGACTGCACCGCTCAGCTTGGTGTCATCTGCAAACTTGCTCGATTCCGTCGTCTGTGTCATTGCTAAAGATGTTGAAGAGCACCGGTCCCGAGGCCGACCCCTGAGGGACACCGCTTGTGACCGGCCTCCACCCAGACATAGAGCCGTTGACCACAACCCTTTGGCTGCGACCAGCCAACCAATTCTTTATCCGCCCAGCAGTCCATCCTTCAAATCCATACCTCTCCAATTTAGAGAGAAGAATGTGGTGAGGGACCGTATCAAAGGCTTTGCTCAGTCCAGGTGGCATATCCTATCCCAGGAGTGGTTTCAGCCGTAAACAACAAACAGTTACGAGGAGAGGTGTAGCTCTGTAAATATTTTTGTTGCCTTGGGTGAATTGGTGTCTGGTCGCACTGAGTGGCCCGCGTGGTAGCTGGGAGATGGCCGACGGGGAGGACTGAGATGTTAAAGCTGCCTGTGGTTGCCTGCCCCCAGCCCCAGCCCCAGCCCCGTCCCCGTGTGCCATCCCGATGGCAGTAGCGCCTGGAACCTCAAACTAAAGCGAGCGTATTCTGATGTCGTTACCCTCCAAGCCTGTCAGAGAGGCAGAAGCGCTGTGGCCTACTCAGGCAGGAACCGCGCGTGTGGGGACGGCCACGTCCCTGCCGCCGTGTCGGGCCAGTTTGAGCTCCGCTCTCCCTGGGGCTGCTGCAGGGCACCGCGGACCACGCTTGGGCAGCCTTGGGGGGCACTGCCTATTTTTCCAGAAGCCTCCTCCCCAGCTGAGCACAAACCCAGTTGTGATGTGCCAGGGCTGAGCACAGGCTTTGTATTCCTCCCCGCCACCCCGTGCGCGGGAGGTGCAGCTTTCCCCCTTAGAAACACCAGCAGTTGAAGTGGGGCTCTCAGGGAAGGTTGTGGAGCAACTTCTGAAAAGGTAAGGCCTGCCCTGGCAAAAGCGGGGATCTGCCTGCGGGGAGCAGCGCCCAAAAGCCACCAGCGTGTTTGGGGTGGAGCTGATAGGGTCATAAATAATAGTTGGGGCTACGAGCGCGAGGTCCCGCATTTGGTCCGGGGCAATCCTAAGCACGAATCCAGGCTGGGCGGAGAATGGATGGAGAGCAGCTCTGAGGAGAAGGGCCTGGGGGCGTTGGTTGATGAGAAGCTCGTCAACCGGAGCCGGCAATGCAATGGACGCTTGCAGCCCGGAAAGCCACCCGTATCCTGGGCCGCATCAAAAGGAGGGCGGCCGGCAAGTCGAGGGAGGTGATTCTCCCTCTCTGCTGCTGTGCTCTTGTGAGGCCCCACCTAGAGTAAGTACTGTGTTCAGCTCTGGGGCCCCCAGCACAAGAAGGACGGGGACGTACTAGAACGCGTCCAGAGGAGGGCCACGAAGATGACCAGGGGGCTGGGGCACCTCTCCCAGGAAGGCAGGCTGAGGGAGTTGGGGTGGTTCAGCCTGGAGAGAGAAGAGAAGGCTCCGGGGAGACCTTGGAGGGGCCTTCCAGTACCCAAAGGGGGGGCCCTACAGGAAAGCTGGGGAGGGACTCTTTGTCAGGGAGAGGAGCGATAGGGCAAGGAGTAATGGTTTTAAACTCAAAGAGGGTAGACTTAGACTGGATAGTTGGAAGAGATTCTTTCCTGAGAGGGGGGTGAGGCACTGGAACGGGTTGCCAGGAGAAGTGGCGGATGCCCCGTCCCTGGAAGTGTTTAAGGCCAGGTTGGATGGGGCTTTGAGCAACGTGGTCTAGTGGAAGGTGTCCCTGCCCAGGGCGGGGGGGTTGGAATTAGGTGATCTTTAAGTAAGGTCCCTGCCAAGCCAAGCCATGCTATGATTCTATGATCGGAGCAACCGTTCTGTGGAGCTCGTTTCCCAGCCGTGCAGGGCCCGGCTTCCCTCCGCGGAGCCGCCCAGCCCGTTTTCGGGCGCCCACTTCCTCCCTCCCGGTCGGATCCCTCCGCGCCCCGAGGGCACGCGACCTCCCTGAGCGCCGATAAGCACCGGGTCGACGGGAGCGGAGCCGCCGAGAGGGCGGGGACAAGGGAAGAGGGCAGGCGAGGCAGCCAATCGAGGCGCGGGAGCGGTCGGCGGCGATCTGTCGGCCCAATGAGCGCCGCGGAGGGCCGGGCCGAGTGCGGGAAGGGAGGGGGCGTTGTACCGAGCGGGCGCCGTCATGGCCGACGGGATCGTTAGGGCGCAGGCCGCCTGGCCCGGCGGCGGCGCTGCCGCTGCAGCCGCTTTCGGAGAGGTCGCCTGCAAGGGCAAGGAGGTCCCCGCCAACGTTCTCCGTGAGGATGAGCGGTCGTGGGCGAGGAGGTAGCCGCGGCGTCGTCGTGCGAGTCTTCTCTTTCCTTCCTTCCCTCGGCCGCTCGCAGGCCCTCTGAAACGAGGGCCCGTCGCGGGTCCCGGGAGTGCGGCAGGGCGGGTGGTGGCCTTGCTGCGGGAGGGAGGGAGGGAGGCAGGGAGGGACGGACGGACGGTCGGTCGGTCGGTCGGTCGGTCGGTCGGTCGGGGTCTCTCCGGCTCGTGGCGCTCTCTACTGCAGCGCCTCTAAAACCCCGCGCTTCTTCGGTGCGCGTCCCGCCTGCCCCCGGGGTGCCACGGCGCGTACTGGGTCGCCGGCGCAGTCGGTCTCCTTGGGGGTTCGGACTGCCTGCGTATAGGCAGCGAGCATCGCAGTAGTGACCGTAATCAGTCATTTCTGCGTAGCAGAAACGCAGGTCTTGATGCGCCTCGTGACAGCGTTCTAGAGACGCCCCGGCTCGGCCGTGCTAGGCTTTGGTTATGGCACCACCCCCACCGCGCACGCGAGCGCACGCTCTCTCCAAAGTGGCTTGTGAAAGGGAAGAATTGCAGCTTTTCCTAGCTTTCTTAAACATCTAGAAGCCAGTCAATCCCGCAGGCTGCTGGTCCTCACTTGAGGCAGGGGGGGAACTTAGAACTGCTTTTGGAGTGTAGTTGGCTATAGCGAATGGTCTTGAATTTGCTTAGCTCGCTGTACCGAAGGCCTGTTTCACAGTTGAGCGATGTTATAGGGGGGAGAAGTGTGAGGAAGGCTCGTAATTCTCGATTGTCGCGCAGTGAAAGGCGATGGTGAGTAAGAAGTGCAAAGCATCTGTGGAATCGAGTCTTATCGGCGCTGTTTCAGTCGCATCTAAAATAAATCAAACTGCCGGAAGTCGCTAATCTGAAGTACTCGGCTGTCTCGTTGCCCCCGTCACCTTGCGTGCTGGATCCTGCTTCTGGTGCTGTATGCAGTTTCGGTCTGCTGGTGATTTGGGGAGTTCCCTCGCAATTAGTTGCGAGTCGATGGTTTCCTACAGATTGGTGGTATTCGTGTTTCGCAGGTGATACCTTGGCCTCGGTCTGGAGGTGTCTGACGTAGAGCCGGCCGTAACGGGCTAACTTGGAATGTTCTTTCCCCTGAGTACGTGGCGTTATCGAGGACGGAGAGTTTATACAGCCTCAGCCGGATTACTCCGGGTTCTTTGAAGATGCCTTCCTACCTCTGGCCGAGGCAATATTTGGACATAACTGAAGGACAGTTAGCAATTGTTTGCCGCTTGTGTGTTTTGCGTGTAGAAGGTAGAGAACTTTGCCTATTCAAAGATCGCTTAAGAAGAATCGCTGTTTTGTCGTGCGCGTTTGGGGTACCTGATAATCTGCTTCGGTAGGACGAGTTCGGTGGGGCATAGTGATTTGCTTAAGCTGTTGCCTTTCTCTGAAGCTGACTGCGTTGTAACTGTTTACTCTTCCTCCAGCGCCTTGCGTTCCGTGATAGTTCGCCTCAGGCTCCAGTGTTTTTTCCTAGTCCTTCCTGAGAAGGCAGTTGTCCGGTTATGTGAAGCAGAAGATTCTGGCGGACCCGTGAGTACTGTGGGAGCTTTCTTTTCGCTAGGCTGGCTGTACCTGTAACTAGTTTGTAACTTCCTAGACTCTTTCCCGTCCCCTCTTTTCCTCTGGATGTTGCGGAGGGGCGCACAGTAGGCTATTTTGGGTTTTCCGATGCTGTAGTCTTTTGCCTCTAGCTTGTAATGGAGTTGAGCTTTTTGACTAAGAGCGGCGATATAAAGCGATGCTGGTCTCCGGCTACGCGCTTGTAGTGCAAAAAGCAGTGTTGTTCCGAAGTACGGTCTGATGCCCGTTTTCACGGTTTCCAGACAGCGGCGGTGGTACTTTGACTATGCAGAAGAGGGCTTGGGGTTTGGGCAGGTCAGAGGCGAGGAAAGGGAAAGCTGGTTGAGCGGCGCTGGGTGTTTGTTTCGCTGTTAGCTATGCAAGTCAAGTTCCAAGGCTTTGTGAGGCCACGCAAAAGAAAAGGCACCGTGAAGCTTTTATTTTCCGCCAGAGCGGCTTACGTTGCCCGAAGCTATGACGGGGGCTTTAACCCCCGAGACAAATTTAGCTTCTGTGACTGTTTTGTAGTCTGTTCCTGTCTAGAGGGTAATTCAAAGAGCAGCGGTTGAATCGTGAAGGATTAGCTAACCGTGTTCTGTGGATGGTTCTCCGCTCGCGTTCGTTCTGTGCGTCGTGGCACGTTATGTTAGGTAACGTTATTTCCTTTTTCCAGCTTCTTGGGCGTGTAATGGTTGTTGGCAAGAAGTGTGCTGCTAACCTGGACCTGACCAATGGATTCCGGATGGCTGTGAATGCCCACCCTCGGGCCCTTCGGGCTGTCGTGTACATCTACGTATTCTGGGTGGCGGTCAGTTGGGCCGGCCTCCTGGCTAAGGTTTTTGCACCGCAGGCGTCACTGCACGCGTACGGGTCGCCGCCGAGTAGGTTTCATATGTTGCCCGTCAATCTAGCCCCTGTTGATGTATGATTTTTTTTTTTTTTTTTTTCCTGGACGGCTGTCTATGGAGGGTAATAAAGAGCTTTGAGCAGCATTTGCACAATAAAGATGGAGCATGGGGATATGACCTCTGTCTTGTGTGTCTTGCCGATGGAAATAGTTCTGCAAGTTAAAAGAATGTTTCGGTCTGTTGACAGTGTCGTGTAGATGGTGGTTTGCCCAGTCATTTGAAACGCGAAGATAGAAGCGCTCGGCGGTCCTGTGGGTCTCCATCTCCCTAAGACGATCTAGGATGTGCTGTGTGTTTGAGGCCTTGCTATCTTCCCCCTGCTCCCAAATAAAAGGGCGTGCTTTTATTGCGAAACAGCCGCATCGAGGACTGGCAGATGTAGAACCAGAGAAGAATAAGGTTGGAAGAAAGCTTCCAGGCATCGTCTGTTGTCTGCCCCTGTCCCGAGGAGGCAGAATAAACTCTACCCGGTGTGATTTCTGACAGGTGCTTGTCAGCCTGTTCTTGACTACCGTAGGAGTTTTGCTACCGCTTTCTTTTCAGTCGTGGGTTTCGCAACTTCGAGAAGTAATTTCTCCCACAGACGCTTTTCAAAGCGTAGAAGGCTCTGGGATGCTTGAGTCGGCTTCTGAACGTTCAAGACTCGGCTGCCGTTCCCTTTATTTTTTTGTATGTATTTTTAGAGTCTTTTTTTTTCCTAAACGAAGTCCGTTGTTCAGGAACTAGAAGAAGGATTAGCTAAAGGCACCATAAGGCGTTTAAATGCGATCACCTCTCGTGCTTTGTTAGACCTCTGGCTTTGCTGTGCTCCTTGTTTAATTGCGGTTACGTTCAAGGCTTACTGGAGCGTGGGAGCGTTAAAATGCTATTAAATATTTTTAGTGTTTGAAACTTGCTAATGAAATGATTTTTGTGACTCCGTTCCTCACAAAGAAACTCGATTCCTTAGCAGGAGGAATGATCTTTGTTACTGGATCTGTTTGCGGGGTTAACGATTGCAGCTGTGAATGACTAAAGTCTTTTGAAGAAGCTGAATGATAAAAACCAAACCGAAACAAGAAACAGCCCTTGTTCTACTCGAAGTAATATAGAATTTGCCGTTTGCGGGGTCAGATGAAAATAGTTGTGGAAGTCAACTACTTGGGGGGGGGGGGGGAGGGGAGGGGAGGGGAGGGGTGGGTGGAGGTGGAGATGCTGTTGCCCTTTCAGGGAAAGCTTCTTAAATTGGCACTTGATCAACTGTTCTGTTTCTGTATTTGTCCTTGGTCTCTTTCATTGGTCTGTTTTGTTGACGTAGAAGAGCCCATGGAACTGCTCAAAGAAACCTGTGCAAATGGACCTTGAGTAAGTATTTACGTGTTCAACTGTTCCCCAGTCGGTCTAGCTAATGCTATCAGCGCTTGTAGTCTTTCACAAAAGGTGTTTAATTCCTGAGAAAGTAGAGGAGGAAGACGATTGGTAATCTCTTTGCTTAATAGGCACTGTTAGACAACCGTAGAAGGCGAAGAAATTTGCCCCCGAGGCACCAATTTGACCCTTCCTTTAGCCTGTACGCTTTCAAAGAGCATATCATAGAACCATAGAATGGCCTGGGTTGAAAAGCACCTTAAAGATCATCTAGTTTCAACCCCCCTGCTCTGGGCAGCGTTGCCAACCACTAGAGCAGGCTGCCCAGAGCCGCGTCCAGCCTGGCCTTGAATGCCTCCAGGGATGGGGCATCCAGAACCTCTCTGGGCAACCCGTTCCAGTGCCTCACCGCCCTCTGAGTGAAAAACTTTCTCCTAATATCTAAGCTAAATCTCCCCTGTCTTAGTTTAAAACCATTCCCCCTTGTCCTATCGCTATCAACACGTGTATTTTTACTCCTGTATATACAGATTCGTAGGGGTTGGAAGGGACCTCAAGAGATCGTCGGGTCCAACCCCCCTGCCAGAGCAGGTTCCCTAGAGCAGGCTGCCCAGGTAGGCGTCCAGACGGGCCTTGAATATCTCCGGAGAAGGAGACTCCACAACCTCCCCGGGCAGCCTGTTCCAGCGCTCCGTCACCCTCACCGTGAAGAAGTTCTTTCGCATGTTGGTGCGGAACTTCCTGTGCTCCAGTTTTTGGCCGTTGCCCCTTGTCCTATCCCCACAAACCACTGAAAAGAGGGTGGCCAAGTCCCACTGTCTCCCACACTTAAGATATTTGTAATCATTGATAAGATCCCCTCTCAGTCTTCTCTTCTCAAGGCTGAACAGGCCCAGGTCTCTCAGTCTTTGCTCATAGGGGAGATGCTCCAGGCCCCGTATCATCTTTGTTGCCCTCCGCTGGACTCTTTCCAGGAGATCCCTGTCTCTCTTTGTACTGGGGAGCCCGGAACCGGACACGGTACTCCAGGCGAGGCCTGCCCAGGGCAGAGTAGAGGGGGAGGATCACCTCCCTTGACCTGCTGGCCACGCTCCTTTTAACGCACGCCAGGATCCCGTTGGCCTTCTTGGCCACCAGGGCACGCCGCTGGCTCATGGTCAACCTGTCGTCCACCAGGACCCCCGGGTCCTTCTCCGCAGCGCTCCTCTCCAGCAGGTCATCCCCCAGCCTGTACTGATACACGCGGTTGTTCCTTCCCAGGTGCAGGACTCTACGCTTGCTCTTGTTAAACTTCATTTGGCTTCTTCCTGCCCAGCTCTCCAGCCCGCCCAGGTCTCGCTGAATGGCAGCACAGCCTTCTGGCGTGTCGGCCACTCCTCCCAGCTTTGTATCATCGGCGTACTTGCTGAGGCTGGACACTATTCCCTCGTCAAGGTCGGCGATGAAGATGTTGAACAAGACCGGACCCAGCACCGACCCCTGGGGAACACCGCTAGTCACAGGGCTGCAGCCGGACTCTGCGCCGCCGATCACCACCCTCTGAGCTCGGCCGGTCAGCCAGGTCTCAACCCACCTTACCGTCCACTCGTCTATCCCACGCTTTCTCAGCTTTGCTAGCAGGACGTCGTGGGAGACAGTATCGGAAGCCTTGCTAAAGTCAAGGTAGATGACATCCACTGCTCTCCCTCCATCAACGCAGCTGGTGATGCCATCATAGAAGGCAACGAGGTCGGTCGAGCACGATTTCCCCTTGGTGAATCCATGCTGACTACTCCTCATAACCTCCTTCTCTTCCAATGGCTTGGAGATGGCATCCAGAACAAGCTGTTCCAACACCTTTCCAGCTGTTCCAACACCTGTCCAGGGACGGAGGTGAGACTGACCTTTCCAAGAGCTCCACATCCTTCTTGTGCTGGGGGCCCCAGGCCTGCACGCAGTATTCCAGGTGGGGTCTCCCAAGAGCAGGGTAGAGGGGGATAATCACCTCCCTCTCCCTGCTGGCCACCCCTTTGTTAATGCGGCCCAGGACACAGTTGGCCTTCCGGGCTGCAAGCGCGCGCTGCTGGCTCGTGTCCAGCTTCTCGTCCATCAGGACCCCCAAGTCCTTCTCCGCAGGGCTGCTCTCAAGTTCTTCTTCTCCCAGTCTATAGAAATACCTGGGATTGCCCCAGCCCAAGGTCAACGCCTTGCACTTGGCCTTGTTGAACCTCATTAGGTTCTCATGGGCCCACTTCTCCGGCCTGTCCAGGTCCCTCCGGACGGCATCCCTTCCCTCTGTTGTATCGACTGCACCGCTCAGCTTGGTGTCATCTGCAAACTTGCTCGATTCCGTCGTCTGTGTCATTGCTAAAGATGTTGAAGAGCACCGGTCCCGAGGCCGACCCCTGAGGGACACCGCTTGTGACCGGCCTCCACCCAGACATAGAGCCGTTGACCACAACCCTTTGGCTGCGACCAGCCAACCAATTCTTTATCCGCCCAGCAGTCCATCCTTCAAATCCATACCTCTCCAATTTAGAGAGAAGAATGTGGTGAGGGACCGTATCAAAGGCTTTGCTCAGTCCAGGTGGCATATCCTATCCCAGGAGTGGTTTCAGCCGTAAACAACAAACAGTTACGAGGAGAGGTGTAGCTCTGTAAATATTTTTGTTGCCTTGGGTGAATTGGTGTCTGGTCGCACTGAGTGGCCCGCGTGGTAGCTGGGAGATGGCCGACGGGGAGGACTGAGATGTTAAAGCTGCCTGTGGTTGCCTGCCCCCAGCCCCAGCCCCAGCCCCGTCCCCGTGTGCCATCCCGATGGCAGTAGCGGCTGGAACCTCAAACTAAAGCGAGCGTATTCTGATGTCGTTACCCTCCAAGCCTGTCAGAGAGGCAGAAGCGCTGTGGCCTACTCAGGCAGGAACCGCGCGTGTGGGGACGGCCACGTCCCTGCCGCCGTGTTGGGCCAGTTTGAGCTCCGCTCTCCCTGGGGCTGCTGCAGGGCACCGCGGACCACGCTTGGGCAGCCTTGGGGGGCACTGCCTATTTTTCCAGAAGCCTCCTCCCCAGCTGAGCACAAACCCAGTTGTGATGTGCCAGGGCT
The DNA here is from genome assembly GCF_964211835.1 of Anser anser. Classification (NCBI taxonomy): domain Eukaryota; kingdom Metazoa; phylum Chordata; class Aves; order Anseriformes; family Anatidae; genus Anser; species Anser anser. The sequence goes on along the minus strand of NW_028154230.1, from coordinate 968,687 downwards.
GAGCACAGGCTTTGTATTCCTCCCCGCCACCCCGTGCGCGGGAGGTGCAGCTTTCCCCCTTAGAAACACCAGCAGTTGAAGTGGGGCTCTCAGGGAAGGTTGTGGAGCAACTTCTGAAAAGGTAAGGCCTGCCCTGGCAAAAGCGGGGATCTGCCTGCGGGGAGCAGCGCCCAAAAGCCACCAGCGTGTTTGGGGTGGAGCTGATAGGGTCATAAATAATAGTTGGGGCTACGAGCGCGAGGTCCCGCATTTGGTCCGGGGCAATCCTAAGCACGAATCCAGGCTGGGCGGAGAATGGATGGAGAGCAGCTCTGAGGAGAAGGGCCTGGGGGCGTTGGTTGATGAGAAGCTCGTCAACCGGAGCCGGCAATGCAATGGACGCTTGCAGCCCGGAAAGCCACCCGTATCCTGGGCCGCATCAAAAGGAGGGCGGCCGGCAAGTCGAGGGAGGTGATTCTCCCTCTCTGCTGCTGTGCTCTTGTGAGGCCCCACCTAGAGTAAGTACTGTGTTCAGCTCTGGGGCCCCCAGCACAAGAAGGACGGGGACGTACTAGAACGCGTCCAGAGGAGGGCCACGAAGATGACCAGGGGGCTGGGGCACCTCTCCCAGGAAGGCAGGCTGAGGGAGTTGGGGTGGTTCAGCCTGGAGAGAGAAGAGAAGGCTCCGGGGAGACCTTGGAGGGGCCTTCCAGTACCCAAAGGGGGGGCCCTACAGGAAAGCTGGGGAGGGACTCTTTGTCAGGGAGAGGAGCGATAGGGCAAGGAGTAATGGTTTTAAACTCAAAGAGGGTAGACTTAGACTGGATAGTTGGAAGAGATTCTTTCCTGAGAGGGGGGTGAGGCACTGGAACGGGTTGCCAGGAGAAGTGGCGGATGCCCCGTCCCTGGAAGTGTTTAAGGCCAGGTTGGATGGGGCTTTGAGCAACGTGGTCTAGTGGAAGGTGTCCCTGCCCAGGGCGGGGGGGTTGGAATTAGGTGATCTTTAAGTAAGGTCCCTGCCAAGCCAAGCCATGCTATGATTCTATGATCGGAGCAACCGTTCTGTGGAGCTCGTTTCCCAGCCGTGCAGGGCCCGGCTTCCCTCCGCGGAGCCGCCCAGCCCGTTTTCGGGCGCCCACTTCCTCCCTCCCGGTCGGATCCCTCCGCGCCCCGAGGGCACGCGACCTCCCTGAGCGCCGATAAGCACCGGGTCGACGGGAGCGGAGCCGCCGAGAGGGCGGGGACAAGGGAAGAGGGCAGGCGAGGCAGCCAATCGAGGCGCGGGAGCGGTCGGCGGCGATCTGTCGGCCCAATGAGCGCCGCGGAGGGCCGGGCCGAGTGCGGGAAGGGAGGGGGCGTTGTACCGAGCGGGCGCCGTCATGGCCGACGGGATCGTTAGGGCGCAGGCCGCCTGGCCCGGCGGCGGCGCTGCCGCTGCAGCCGCTTTCGGAGAGGTCGCCTGCAAGGGCAAGGAGGTCCCCGCCAACGTTCTCCGTGAGGATGAGCGGTCGTGGGCGAGGAGGTAGCCGCGGCGTCGTCGTGCGAGTCTTCTCTTTCCTTCCTTCCCTCGGCCGCTCGCAGGCCCTCTGAAACGAGGGCCCGTCGCGGGTCCCGGGAGTGCGGCAGGGCGGGTGGTGGCCTTGCTGCGGGAGGGAGGGACGGACGGACGGACGGACGGTCGGTCGGTCGGTCGGTCGGGGTCTCTCCGGCTCGTGGCGCTCTCTACTGCAGCGCCTCTAAAACCCCGCGCTTCTTCGGTGCGCGTCCCGCCTGCCCCCGGGGTGCCACGGCGCGTACTGGGTCGCCGGCGCAGTCGGTCTCCTTGGGGGTTCGGACTGCCTGCGTATAGGCAGCGAGCATCGCAGTAGTGACCGTAATCAGTCATTTCTGCGTAGCAGAAACGCAGGTCTTGATGCGCCTCGTGACAGCGTTCTAGAGACGCCCCGGCTCGGCCGTGCTAGGCTTTGGTTATGGCACCACCCCCACCGCGCACGCGAGCGCACGCTCTCTCCAAAGTGGCTTGTGAAAGGGAAGAATTGCAGCTTTTCCTAGCTTTCTTAAACATCTAGAAGCCAGTCAATCCCGCAGGCTGCTGGTCCTCACTTGAGGCAGGGGGGGAACTTAGAACTGCTTTTGGAGTGTAGTTGGCTATAGCGAATGGTCTTGAATTTGCTTAGCTCGCTGTACCGAAGGCCTGTTTCACAGTTGAGCGATGTTATAGGGGGGAGAAGTGTGAGGAAGGCTCGTAATTCTCGATTGTCGCGCAGTGAAAGGCGATGGTGAGTAAGAAGTGCAAAGCATCTGTGGAATCGAGTCTTATCGGCGCTGTTTCAGTCGCATCTAAAATAAATCAAACTGCCGGAAGTCGCTAATCTGAAGTACTCGGCTGTCTCGTTGCCCCCGTCACCTTGCGTGCTGGATCCTGCTTCTGGTGCCGTATGCAGTTTCGGTCTGCTGGTGATTTGGGGAGTTCCCTCGCAATTAGTTGCGAGTCGATGGTTTCCTACAGATCGGTGGTATTCGTGTTTCGCAGGTGATACCTTGGCCTCGGTCTGGAGGTGTCTGACGTAGAGCCGGCCGTAACGGGCTAACTTGGAATGTTCTTTCCCCTGAGTACGTGGCGTTATCGAGGACGGAGAGTTTATACAGCCTCAGCCGGATTACTCCGGGTTCTTTGAAGATGCCTTCCTACCTCTGGCCGAGGCAATATTTGGACATAACTGAAGGACAGTTAGCAATTGTTTGCCGCTTGTGTGTTTTGCGTGTAGAAGGTAGAGAACTTTGCCTATTCAAAGATCGCTTAAGAAGAATCGCTGTTTTGTCGTGCGCGTTTGGGGTACCTGATAATCTGCTTCGGTAGGACGAGTTCGGTGGGGCATAGTGATTTGCTTAAGCTGTTGCCTTTCTCTGAAGCTGACTGCGTTGTAACTGTTTACTCTTCCTCCAGCGCCTTGCGTTCCGTGATAGTTCGCCTCAGGCTCCAGTGTTTTTTCCTAGTCCTTCCTGAGAAGGCAGTTGTCCGGTTATGTGAAGCAGAAGATTCTGGCGGACCCGTGAGTACTGTGGGAGCTTTCTTTTCGCTAGGCTGGCTGTACCTGTAACTAGTTTGTAACTTCCTAGACTCTTTCCCGTCCCCTCTTTTCCTCTGGATGTTGCGGAGGGGCGCACAGTAGGCTATTTTGGGTTTTCCGATGCTGTAGCCTTTTGCCTCTAGCTTGTAATGGAGTTGAGCTTTTTGACTAAGAGCGGCGATATAAAGCGATGCTGGTCTCCGGCTACGCGCTTGTAGTGCAAAAAGCAGTGTTGTTCCGAAGTACGGTCTGATGCCCGTTTTCACGGTTTCCAGACAGCGGCGGTGGTACTTTGACTATGCAGAAGAGGGCTTGGGGTTTGGGCAGGTCAGAGGCGAGGAAAGGGAAAGCTGGTTGAGCGGCGCTGGGTGTTTGTTTCGCTGTTAGCTATGCAAGTCAAGTTCCAAGGCTTTGTGAGGCCACGCAAAAGAAAAGGCACCGTGAAGCTTTTATTTTCCGCCAGAGCGGCTTACGTTGCCCGAAGCTATGACGGGGGCTTTAACCCCCGAGACAAATTTAGCTTCTGTGACTGTTTTGTAGTCTGTTCCTGTCTAGAGGGTAATTCAAAGAGCAGCGGTTGAATCGTGAAGGATTAGCTAACCGTGTTCTGTGGATGGTTCTCCGCTCGCGTTCGTTCTGTGCGTCGTGGCACGTTATGTTAGGTAACGTTATTTCCTTTTTCCAGCTTCTTGGGCGTGTAATGGTTGTTGGCAAGAAGTGTGCTGCTAACCTGGACCTGACCAATGGATTCCGGATGGCTGTGAATGCCCACCCTCGGGCCCTTCGGGCTGTCGTGTACATCTACGTATTCTGGGTGGCGGTCAGTTGGGCCGGCCTCCTGGCTAAGGTTTTTGCACCGCAGGCGTCACTGCACGCGTACGGGTCGCCGCCGAGTAGGTTTCATATGTTGCCCGTCAATCTAGCCCCTGTTGACGTATGATTTTTTTTTTTTTTTTTTCCTGGACGGCTGTCTATGGAGGGTAATAAAGAGCTTTGAGCAGCACTTGCACAATAAAGATGGAGCATGGGGATATGACCTCTGTCTTGTGTGTCTTGCCGATGGAAATAGTTCTGCAAGTTAAAAGAATGTTTCGGTCTGTTGACAGTGTCGTGTAGATGGTGGTTTGCCCAGTCATTTGAAACGCGAAGATAGAAGCGCTCGGCGGTCCTGTGGGTCTCCATCTCCCTAAGACGATCTAGGATGTGCTGTGTGTTTGAGGCCTTGCTATCTTCCCCCTGCTCCCAAATAAAAGGGCGTGCTTTTATTGCGAAACAGCCGCATCGAGGACTGGCAGATGTAGAACCAGAGAAGAATAAGGTTGGAAGAAAGCTTCCAGGCATCGTCTGTTGTCTGCCCCTGTCCCGAGGAGGCAGAATAAACTCTACCCGGTGTGATTTCTGACAGGTGCTTGTCAGCCTGTTCTTGACTACCGTAGGAGTTTTGCTACCGCTTTCTTTTCAGTCGTGGGTTTCGCAACTTCGAGAAGTAATTTCTCCCACAGACGCTTTTCAAAGCGTAGAAGGCTCTGGGATGCTTGAGTCGGCTTCTGAACGTTCAAGACTCGGCTGCCGTTCCCTTTATTTTTTTGTATGTATTTTTAGAGTCTTTTTTTTTCCTAAACGAAGTCCGTTGTTCAGGAACTAGAAGAAGGATTAGCTAAAGGCACCATAAGGCGTTTAAATGCGATCACCTCTCGTGCTTTGTTAGACCTCTGGCTTTGCTGTGCTCCTTGTTTAATTGCGGTTACGTTCAAGGCTTACTGGAGCGTGGGAGCGTTAAAATGCTATTAAATATTTTTAGTGTTTGAAACTTGCTAATGAAATGATTTTTGTGACTCCGTTCCTCACAAAGAAACTCGATTCCTTAGCAGGAGGAATGATCTTTGTTACTGGATCTGTTTGCGGGGTTAACGATTGCAGCTGTGAATGACTAAAGTCTTTTGAAGAAGCTGAATGATAAAAACCAAACCGAAACAAGAAACAGCCCTTGTTCTACTCGAAGTAATATAGAATTTGCCGTTTGCGGGGTCAGATGAAAATAGTTGTGGAAGTCAACTACTTGGGGGGGGGGGGGGAGGGGAGGGGAAGGGAGGGGAGGGGAGGGGAGGGGTGGGTGGAGGTGGAGATGCTGTTGCCCTTTCAGGGAAAGCTTCTTAAATTGGCACTTGATCAACTGTTCTGTTTCTGTATTTGTCCTTGGTCTCTTTCATTGGTCTGTTTTGTTGACGTAGAAGAGCCGATGGAACTGCTCAAAGAAACCTGTGCAAATGGACCTTGAGTAAGTATTTACGTGTTCAACTGTTCCCCAGTCCGTCTAGCTAATGCTATCAGCGCTTGTAGTCTTTCACAAAAGGTGTTTAATTCCTGAGAAAGTAGAGGAGGAAGACGATTGGTAATCTCTTTGCTTAATAGGCACTGTTAGACAACCGTAGAAGGCGAAGAAATTTGCCCCCGAGGCACCAATTTGACCCTTCCTTTAGCCTGTACGCTTTCAAAGAGCATATCATAGAACCATAGAATGGCCTGGGTTGAAAAGCACCTTAAAGATCATCTAGTTTCAACCCCCCTGCTCTGGGCAGCGTTGCCAACCACTAGAGCAGGCTGCCCAGAGCCGCGTCCAGCCTGGCCTTGAATGCCTCCAGGGATGGGGCATCCAGAACCTCTCTGGGCAACCCGTTCCAGTGCCTCACCACCCTCTGAGTGAAAAACTTTCTCCTAATATCTAAGCTAAATCTCCCCTGTCTTAGTTTAAAACCATTCCCCCTTGTCCTATCGCTATCAACACGTGTATTTTTACTCCTGTATATACAGATTCGTAGGGGTTGGAAGGGACCTCAAGAGATCGTCGGGTCCAACCCCCCTGCCAGAGCAGGTTCCCTAGAGCAGGCTGCCCAGGTAGGCGTCCAGACGGGCCTTGAATATCTCCGGAGAAGGAGACTCCACAACCTCCCCGGGCAGCCTGTTCCAGCGCTCCGTCACCCTCACCGTGAAGAAGTTCTTTCGCGTGTTGGTGCGGAACTTCCTGTGCTCCAGTTTTTGGCCGTTGCCCCTTGTCCTATCCCCACAAACCACTGAAAAGAGGGTGGCCAAGTCCCACTGTCTCCCACACTTAAGATATTTGTAATCATTGATAAGATCCCCTCTCAGTCTTCTCTTCTCAAGGCTGAACAGGCCCAGGTCTCTCAGTCTTTGCTCATAGGGGAGATGCTCCAGGCCCCGTATCATCTTTGTTGCCCTCCGCTGGACTCTTTCCAGGAGATCCCTGTCTCTCTTTGTACTGGGGAGCCCAGAACCGGACACGGTACTCCAGGCGAGGCCTGCCCAAGGCAGAGTAGAGGGGGAGGATCACCTCCCTTGACCTGCTGGCCACGCTCCTTTTAACGCACGCCAGGATCCCGTTGGCCTTCTTGGCCACCAGGGCACGCCGCTGGCTCATGGTCAACCTGTCGTCCACCAGGACCCCCGGGTCCTTCTCCGCAGCGCTCCTCTCCAGCAGGTCATCCCCCAGCCTGTACTGATACACGCGGTTGTTCCTTCCCAGGTGCAGGACTCTACGCTTGCTCTTGTTAAACTTCATTTGGCTTCTTCCTGCCCAGCTCTCCAGCCCGCCCAGGTCTCGCTGAATGGCAGCACAGCCTTCTGGCGTGTCGGCCACTCCTCCCAGCTTTGTATCATCGGCGTACTTGCTGAGGCTGGACACTATTCCCTCGTCAAGGTCGGCGATGAAGATGTTGAACAAGACCGGACCCAGCACCGACCCCTGGGGAACACCGCTAGTCACAGGGCTGCAGCCGGACTCTGCGCCGCCGATCACCACCCTCTGAGCTCGGCCGGTCAGCCAGGTCTCAACCCACCTTACCGTCCACTCGTCTATCCCACGCTTTCTCAGCTTTGCTAGCAGGACGTCGTGGGAGACAGTATCGGAAGCCTTGCTAAAGTCAAGGTAGATGACATCCACTGCTCTCCCTCCATCAACGCAGCTGGTGATGCCATCATAGAAGGCAACGAGGTCGGTCGAGCACGATTTCCCCTTGGTGAATCCATGCTGACTACTCCTCATAACCTCCTTCTCTTCCAATGGCTTGGAGATGGCATCCAGAACAAGCTGTTCCAACACCTTTCCAGCTGTTCCAACACCTGTCCAGGGACGGAGGTGAGACTGACCTTTCCAAGAGCTCCACATCCTTCTTGTGCTGGGGGCCCCAGGCCTGCACGCAGTATTCCAGGTGGGGTCTCCCAAGAGCAGGGTAGAGGGGGATAATCACCTCCCTCTCCCTGCTGGCCACCCCTTTGTTAATGCAGCCCAGGACACAGTTGGCCTTCCGGGCTGCAAGCGCGCGCTGCTGGCTCGTGTCCAGCTTCTCGTCCATCAGGACCCCCAAGTCCTTCTCCGCAGGGCTGCTCTCAAGTTCTTCTTCTCCCAGTCTATAGAAATACCTGGGATTGCCCCAGCCCAAGGTCAACGCCTTGCACTTGGCCTTGTTGAACCTCATTAGGTTCTCATGGGCCCACTTCTCCGGCCTGTCCAGGTCCCTCCGGACGGCATCCCTTCCCTCTGTTGTATCGACTGCACCGCTCAGCTTGGTGTCATCTGCAAACTTGCTCGATTCCGTCGTCTGTGTCATTGCTAAAGATGTTGAAGAGCACCGGTCCCGAGGCCGACCCCTGAGGGACACCGCTTGTGACCGGCCTCCACCCAGACATAGAGCCGTTGACCACAACCCTTTGGCTGCGACCAGCCAACCAATTCTTTATCCGCCCAGCAGTCCATCCTTCAAATCCATACCTCTCCAATTTAGAGAGAAGAATGTGGTGAGGGACCGTATCAAAGGCTTTGCTCAGTCCAGGTGGCATATCCTATCCCAGGACTGGTTTCAGCCGTAAACAACAAACAGTTACGAGGAGAGGTGTAGCTCTGTAAATATTTTTGTTGCCTTGGGTGAATTGGTGTCTGGTCGCACTGAGTGGCCCGCGTGGTAGCTGGGAGATGGCCGACGGGGAGGACTGAGATGTTAAAGCTGCCTGTGGTTGCCTGCCCCCAGCCCCAGCCCCAGCCCCGTCCCCGTGTGCCATCCCGATGGCAGTAGCGCCTGGAACCTCAAACTAAAGCGAGCGTATTCTGATGTCGTTACCCTCCAAGCCTGTCAGAGAGGCAGAAGCGCTGTGGCCTACTCAGGCAGGAACCGCGCGTGTGGGGACGGCCACGTCCCTGCCGCCGTGTCGGGCCAGTTTGAGCTCCGCTCTCCCTGGGGCTGCTGCAGGGCACCGCGGACCACGCTTGGGCAGCCTTGGGGGGCACTGCCTATTTTTCCAGAAGCCTCCTCCCCAGCTGAGCACAAACCCAGTTGTGATGTGCCAGGGCTGAGCACAGGCTTTGTATTCCTCCCCGCCACCCCCTGCGCGGGAGGTGCAGCTTTCCCCCTTAGAAACACCAGCAGTTGAAGTGGGGCTCTCAGGGAAGGTTGTGGAGCAACTTCTGAAAAGGTAAGGCCTGCCCTGGCAAAAGCGGGGATCTGCCTGCGGGGAGCAGCGCCCAAAAGCCACCAGCGTGTTTGGGGTGGAGCTGATAGGGTCATAAATAATAGTTGGGGCTACGAGCGCGAGGTCCCGCATTTGGTCCGGGGCAATCCTAAGCACGAATCCAGGCTGGGCGGAGAATGGATGGAGAGCAGCTCTGAGGAGAAGGGCCTGGGGGCGTTGGTTGATGAGAAGCTCGTCAACCGGAGCCGGCAATGCAATGGACGCTTGCAGCCCGGAAAGCCACCCGTATCCTGGGCCGCATCAAAAGGAGGGCGGCCGGCAAGTCGAGGGAGGTGATTCTCCCTCTCTGCTGCTGTGCTCTTGTGAGGCCCCACCTAGAGTAAGTACTGTGTTCAGCTCTGGGGCCCCCAGCACAAGAAGGACGGGGACGTACTAGAACGCGTCCAGAGGAGGGCCACGAAGATGACCAGGGGGCTGGGGCACCTCTCCCAGGAAGGCAGGCTGAGGGAGTTGGGGTGGTTCAGCCTGGAGAGAGAAGAGAAGGCTCCGGGGAGACCTTGGAGGGGCCTTCCAGTACCCAAAGGGGGGGCCCTACAGGAAAGCTGGGGAGGGACTCTTTGTCAGGGAGAGGAGCGATAGGGCAAGGAGTAATGGTTTTAAACTCAAAGAGGGTAGACTTAGACTGGATAGTTGGAAGAGATTCTTTCCTGAGAGGGGGGTGAGGCACTGGAACGGGTTGCCAGGAGAAGTGGCGGATGCCCCGTCCCTGGAAGTGTTTAAGGCCAGGTTGGATGGGGCTTTGAGCAACGTGGTCTAGTGGAAGGTGTCCCTGCCCAGGGCGGGGGGGTTGGAATTAGGTGATCTTTAAGTAAGGTCCCTGCCAAGCCAAGCCATGCTATGATTCTATGATCGGAGCAACCGTTCTGTGGAGCTCGTTTCCCAGCCGTGCAGGGCCCGGCTTCCCTCCGCGGAGCCGCCCAGCCCGTTTTCGGGCGCCCACTTCCTCCCTCCCGGTCGGATCCCTCCGCGCCCCGAGGGCACGCGACCTCCCTGAGCGCCGATAAGCACCGGGTCGACGGGAGCGGAGCCGCCGAGAGGGCGGGGACAAGGGAAGAGGGCAGGCGAGGCAGCCAATCGAGGCGCGGGAGCGGTCGGCGGCGATCTGTCGGCCCAATGAGCGCCGCGGAGGGCCGGGCCGAGTGCGGGAAGGGAGGGGGCGTTGTACCGAGCGGGCGCCGTCATGGCCGACGGGATCGTTAGGGCGCAGGCCGCCTGGCCCGGCGGCGGCGCTGCCGCTGCAGCCGCTTTCGGAGAGGTCGCCTGCAAGGGCAAGGAGGTCCCCGCCAACGTTCTCCGTGAGGATGAGCGGTCGTGGGCGAGGAGGTAGCCGCGGCGTCGTCGTGCGAGTCTTCTCTTTCCTTCCTTCCCTCGGCCGCTCGCAGGCCCTCTGAAACGAGGGCCCGTCGCGGGTCCCGGGAGTGCGGCAGGGCGGGTGGTGGCCTTGCTGCGGGAGGGAGGGAGGGAGGCAGGGAGGGACGGACGGACGGACGGACGGACGGACGGTCGGTCGGTCGGTCGGTCGGTCGGTCGGTCGGGGTCTCTCCGGCTCGTGGCGCTCTCTACTGCAGCGCCTCTAAAACCCCGCGCTTCTTCGGTGCGCGTCCCGCCTGCCCCCGGGGTGCCACGGCGCGTACTGGGTCGCCGGCGCAGTCGGTCTCCTTGGGGGTTCGGACTGCCTGCGTATAGGCAGCGAGCATCGCAGTAGTGACCGTAATCAGTCATTTCTGCGTAGCAGAAACGCAGGTCTTGATGCGCCTCGTGACAGCGTTCTAGAGACGCCCCGGCTCGGCCGTGCTAGGCTTTGGTTATGGCACCACCCCCACCGCGCACGCGAGCGCACGCTCTCTCCAAAGTGGCTTGTGAAAGGGAAGAATTGCAGCTTTTCCTAGCTTTCTTAAACATCTAGAAGCCAGTCAATCCCGCAGGCTGCTGGTCCTCACTTGAGGCAGGGGGGGAACTTAGAACTGCTTTTGGAGTGTAGTTGGCTATAGCGAATGGTCTTGAATTTGCTTAGCTCGCTGTACCGAAGGCCTGTTTCACAGTTGAGCGATGTTATAGGGGGGAGAAGTGTGAGGAAGGCTCGTAATTCTCGATTGTCGCGCAGTGAAAGGCGATGGTGAGTAAGAAGTGCAAAGCATCTGTGGAATCGAGTCTTATCGGCGCTGTTTCAGTCGCATCTAAAATAAATCAAACTGCCGGAAGTCGCTAATCTGAAGTACTCGGCTGTCTCGTTGCCCCCGTCACCTTGCGTGCTGGATCCTGCTTCTGGTGCCGTATGCAGTTTCGGTCTGCTGGTGATTTGGGGAGTTCCCTCGCAATTAGTTGCGAGTCGATGGTTTCCTACAGATCGGTGGTATTCGTGTTTCGCAGGTGATACCTTGGCCTCGGTCTGGAGGTGTCTGACGTAGAGCCGGCCGTAACGGGCTAACTTGGAATGTTCTTTCCCCTGAGTACGTGGCGTTATCGAGGACGGAGAGTTTATACAGCCTCAGCCGGATTACTCCGGGTTCTTTGAAGATGCCTTCCTACCTCTGGCCGAGGCAATATTTGGACATAACTGAAGGACAGTTAGCAATTGTTTGCCGCTTGTGTGTTTTGCGTGTAGAAGGTAGAGAACTTTGCCTATTCAAAGATCGCTTAAGAAGAATCGCTGTTTTGTCGTGCGCGTTTGGGGTACCTGATAATCTGCTTCGGTAGGACGAGTTCGGTGGGGCATAGTGATTTGCTTAAGCTGTTGCCTTTCTCTGAAGCTGACTGCGTTGTAACTGTTTACTCTTCCTCCAGCGCCTTGCGTTCCGTGATAGTTCGCCTCAGGCTCCAGTGTTTTTTCCTAGTCCTTCCTGAGAAGGCAGTTGTCCGGTTATGTGAAGCAGAAGATTCTGGCGGACCCGTGAGTACTGTGGGAGCTTTCTTTTCGCTAGGCTGGCTGTACCTGTAACTAGTTTGTAACTTCCTAGACTCTTTCCCGTCCCCTCTTTTCCTCTGGATGTTGCGGAGGGGCGCACAGTAGGCTATTTTGGGTTTTCCGATGCTGTAGCCTTTTGCCTCTAGCTTGTAATGGAGTTGAGCTTTTTGACTAAGAGCGGCGATATAAAGCGATGCTGGTCTCCGGCTACGCGCTTGTAGTGCAAAAAGCAGTGTTGTTCCGAAGTACGGTCTGATGCCCGTTTTCACGGTTTCCAGACAGCGGCGGTGGTACTTTGACTATGCAGAAGAGGGCTTGGGGTTTGGGCAGGTCAGAGGCGAGGAAAGGGAAAGCTGGTTGAGCGGCGCTGGGTGTTTGTTTCGCTGTTAGCTATGCAAGTCAAGTTCCAAGGCTTTGTGAGGCCACGCAAAAGAAAAGGCACCGTGAAGCTTTTATTTTCCGCCAGAGCGGCTTACGTTGCCCGAAGCTATGACGGGGGCTTTAACCCCCGAGACAAATTTAGCTTCTGTGACTGTTTTGTAGTCTGTTCCTGTCTAGAGGGTAATTCAAAGAGCAGCGGTTGAATCGTGAAGGATTAGCTAACCGTGTTCTGTGGATGGTTCTCCGCTCGCGTTCGTTCTGTGCGTCGTGGCACGTTATGTTAGGTAACGTTATTTCCTTTTTCCAGCTTCTTGGGCGTGTAATGGTTGTTGGCAAGAAGTGTGCTGCTAACCTGGACCTGACCAATGGATTCCGGATGGCTGTGAATGCCCACCCTCGGGCCCTTCGGGCTGTCGTGTACATCTACGTATTCTGGGTGGCGGTCAGTTGGGCCGGCCTCCTGGCTAAGGTTTTTGCACCGCAGGCGTCACTGCACGCGTACGGGTCGCCGCCGAGTAGGTTTCATATGTTGCCCGTCAATCTAGCCCCTGTTGATGTATGATTTTTTTTTTTTTTTTTTTCCTGGACGGCTGTCTATGGAGGGTAATAAAGAGCTTTGAGCAGCACTTGCACAATAAAGATGGAGCATGGGGATATGACCTCTGTCTTGTGTGTCTTGCCGATGGAAATAGTTCTGCAAGTTAAAAGAATGTTTCGGTCTGTTGACAGTGTCGTGTAGATGGTGGTTTGCCCAGTCATTTGAAACGCGAAGATAGAAGCGCTCGGCGGTCCTGTGGGTCTCCATCTCCCTAAGACGATCTAGGATGTGCTGTGTGTTTGAGGCCTTGCTATCTTCCCCCTGCTCCCAAATAAAAGGGCGTGCTTTTATTGCGAAACAGCCGCATCGAGGACTGGCAGATGTAGAACCAGAGAAGAATAAGGTTGGAAGAAAGCTTCCAGGCATCGTCTGTTGTCTGCCCCTGTCCCGAGGAGGCAGAATAAACTCTACCCGGTGTGATTTCTGACAGGTGCTTGTCAGCCTGTTCTTGACTACCGTAGGAGTTTTGCTACCGCTTTCTTTTCAGTCGTGGGTTTCGCAACTTCGAGAAGTAATTTCTCCCACAGACGCTTTTCAAAGCGTAGAAGGCTCTGGGATGCTTGAGTCGGCTTCTGAACGTTCAAGACTCGGCTGCCGTTCCCTTTATTTTTTTGTATGTATTTTTAGAGTCTTTTTTTTTCCTAAACGAAGTCCGTTGTTCAGGAACTAGAAGAAGGATTAGCTAAAGGCACCATAAGGCGTTTAAATGCGATCACCTCTCGTGCTTTGTTAGACCTCTGGCTTTGCTGTGCTCCTTGTTTAATTGCGGTTACGTTCAAGGCTTACTGGAGCGTGGGAGCGTTAAAATGCTATTAAATATTTTTAGTGTTTGAAACTTGCTAATGAAATGATTTTTGTGACTCCGTTCCTCACAAAGAAACTCGATTCCTTAGCAGGAGGAATGATCTTTGTTACTGGATCTGTTTGCGGGGTTAACGATTGCAGCTGTGAATGACTAAAGTCTTTTGAAGAAGCTGAATGATAAAAACCAAACCGAAACAAGAAACAGCCCTTGTTCTACTCGAAGTAATATAGAATTTGCCGTTTGCGGGGTCAGATGAAAATAGTTGTGGAAGTCAACTACTTGGGGGGGGGGGGGGGAGGGGAGGGGAGGGGAGGGGTGGGTGGAGGTGGAGATGCTGTTGCCCTTTCAGGGAAAGCTTCTTAAATTGGCACTTGATCAACTGTTCTGTTTCTGTATTTGTCCTTGGTCTCTTTCATTGGTCTGTTTTGTTGACGTAGAAGAGCCGATGGAACTGCTCAAAGAAACCTGTGCAAATGGACCTTGAGTAAGTATTTACGTGTTCAACTGTTCCCCAGTCCGTCTAGCTAATGCTATCAGCGCTTGTAGTCTTTCACAAAAGGTGTTTAATTCCTGAGAAAGTAGAGGAGGAAGACGATTGGTAATCTCTTTGCTTAATAGGCACTGTTAGACAACCGTAGAAGGCGAAGAAATTTGCCCCCGAGGCACCAATTTGACCCTTCCTTTAGCCTGTACGCTTTCAAAGAGCATATCATAGAACCATAGAATGGCCTGGGTTGAAAAGCACCTTAAAGATCATCTAGTTTCAACCCCCCTGCTCTGGGCAGCGTTGCCAACCACTAGAGCAGGCTGCCCAGAGCCGCGTCCAGCCTGGCCTTGAATGCCTCCAGGGATGGGGCATCCAGAACCTCTCTGGGCAACCCGTTCCAGTGCCTCACCACCCTCTGAGTGAAAAACTTTCTCCTAATATCTAAGCTAAATCTCCCCTGTCTTAGTTTAAAACCATTCCCCCTTGTCCTATCGCTATCAACACGTGTATTTTTACTCCTGTATATACAGATTCGTAGGGGTTGGAAGGGACCTCAAGAGATCGTCGGGTCCAACCCCCCTGCCAGAGCAGGTTCCCTAGAGCAGGCTGCCCAGGTAGGCGTCCAGACGGGCCTTGAATATCTCCGGAGAAGGAGACTCCACAACCTCCCCGGGCAGCCTGTTCCAGCGCTCCGTCACCCTCACCGTGAAGAAGTTCTTTCGCGTGTTGGTGCGGAACTTCCTGTGCTCCAGTTTTTGGCCGTTGCCCCTTGTCCTATCCCCACAAACCACTGAAAAGAGGGTGGCCAAGTCCCACTGTCTCCCACACTTAAGATATTTGTAATCATTGATAAGATCCCCTCTCAGTCTTCTCTTCTCAAGGCTGAACAGGCCCAGGTCTCTCAGTCTTTGCTCATAGGGGAGATGCTCCAGGCCCCGTATCATCTTTGTTGCCCTCCGCTGGACTCTTTCCAGGAGATCCCTGTCTCTCTTTGTACTGGGGAGCCCGGAACCGGACACGGTACTCCAGGCGAGGCCTGCCCAGGGCAGAGTAGAGGGGGAGGATCACCTCCCTTGACCTGCTGGCCACGCTCCTTTTAACGCACGCCAGGATCCCGTTGGCCTTCTTGGCCACCAGGGCACGCCGCTGGCTCATGGTCAACCTGTCGTCCACCAGGACCCCCGGGTCCTTCTCCGCAGCGCTCCTCTCCAGCAGGTCATCCCCCAGCCTGTACTGATACACGCGGTTGTTCCTTCCCAGGTGCAGGACTCTACGCTTGCTCTTGTTAAACTTCATTTGGCTTCTTCCTGCCCAGCTCTCCAGCCCGCCCAGGTCTCGCTGAATGGCAGCACAGCCTTCTGGCGTGTCGGCCACTCCTCCCAGCTTTGTATCATCGGCGTACTTGCTGAGGCTGGACACTATTCCCTCGTCAAGGTCGGCGATGAAGATGTTGAACAAGACCGGACCCAGCACCGACCCCTGGGGAACACCGCTAGTCACAGGGCTGCAGCCGGACTCTGCGCCGCCGATCACCACCCTCTGAGCTCGGCCGGTCAGCCAGGTCTCAACCCACCTTACCGTCCACTCGTCTATCCCACGCTTTCTCAGCTTTGCTAGCAGGACGTCGTGGGAGACAGTATCGGAAGCCTTGCTAAAGTCAAGGTAGATGACATCCACTGCTCTCCCTCCATCAACGCAGCTGGTGATGCCATCATAGAAGGCAACGAGGTCGGTCGAGCACGATTTCCCCTTGGTGAATCCATGCTGACTACTCCTCATAACCTCCTTCTCTTCCAATGGCTTGGAGATGGCATCCAGAACAAGCTGTTCCAACACCTTTCCAGCTGTTCCAACACCTGTCCAGGGACGGAGGTGAGACTGACCTTTCCAAGAGCTCCACATCCTTCTTGTGCTGGGGGCCCCAGGCCTGCACGCAGTATTCCAGGTGGGGTCTCCCAAGAGCAGGGTAGAGGGGGATAATCACCTCCCTCTCCCTGCTGGCCACCCCTTTTTTAATGCGGCCCAGGACACAGTTGGCCTTCCGGGCTGCAAGCGCGCGCTGCTGGCTCGTGTCCAGCTTCTCGTCCATCAGGACCCCCAAGTCCTTCTCCGCAGGGCTGCTCTCAAGTTCTTCTTCTCCCAGTCTATAGAAATACCTGGGATTGCCCCAGCCCAAGGTCAACGCCTTGCACTTGGCCTTGTTGAACCTCATTAGGTTCTCATGGGCCCACTTCTCCGGCCTGTCCAGGTCCCTCCGGACGGCATCCCTTCCCTCTGTTGTATCGACTGCACCGCTCAGCTTGGTGTCATCTGCAAACTTGCTCGATTCCGTCGTCTGTGTCATTGCTAAAGATGTTGAAGAGCACCGGTCCCGAGGCCGACCCCTGAGGGACACCGCTTGTGACCGGCCTCCACCCAGACATAGAGCCGTTGACCACAACCCTTTGGCTGCGACCAGCCAACCAATTCTTTATCCGCCCAGCAGTCCATCCTTCAAATCCATACCTCTCCAATTTAGAGAGAAGAATGTGGTGAGGGACCGTATCAAAGGCTTTGCTCAGTCCAGGTGGCATATCCTATCCCAGGAGTGGTTTCAGCCGTAAACAACAAACAGTTACGAGGAGAGGTGTAGCTCTGTAAATATTTTTGTTGCCTTGGGTGAATTGGTGTCTGGTCGCACTGAGTGGCCCGCGTGGTAGCTGGGAGATGGCCGACGGGGAGGACTGAGATGTTAAAGCTGCCTGTGGTTGCCTGCCCCCAGCCCCAGCCCCAGCCCCGTCCCCGTGTGCCATCCCGATGGCAGTAGCGGCTGGAACCTCAAACTAAAGCGAGCGTATTCTGATGTCGTTACCCTCCAAGCCTGTCAGAGAGGCAGAAGCGCTGTGGCCTACTCAGGCAGGAACCGCGCGTGTGGGGACGGCCACGTCCCTGCCGCCGTGTCGGGCCAGTTTGAGCTCCGCTCTCCCTGGGGCTGCTGCAGGGCACCGCGGACCACGCTTGGGCAGCCTTGGGGGGCACTGCCTATTTTTCCAGAAGCCTCCTCCCCAGCTGAGCACAAACCCAGTTGTGATGTGCCAGGGCTGAGCACAGGCTTTGTATTCCTCCCCGCCACCCCGTGCGCGGGAGGTGCAGCTTTCCCCCTTAGAAACACCAGCAGTTGAAGTGGGGCTCTCAGGGAAGGTTGTGGAGCAACTTCTGAAAAGGTAAGGCCTGCCCTGGCAAAAGCGGGGATCTGCCTGCGGGGAGCAGCGCCCAAAAGCCACCAGCGTGTTTGGGGTGGAGCTGATAGGGTCATAAATAATAGTTGGGGCTACGAGCGCGAGGTCCCGCATTTGGTCCGGGGCAATCCTAAGCACGAATCCAGGCTGGGCGGAGAATGGATGGAGAGCAGCTCTGAGGAGAAGGGCCTGGGGGCGTTGGTTGATGAGAAGCTCGTCAACCGGAGCCGGCAATGCAATGGACGCTTGCAGCCCGGAAAGCCACCCGTATCCTGGGCCGCATCAAAAGGAGGGCGGCCGGCAAGTCGAGGGAGGTGATTCTCCCTCTCTGCTGCTGTGCTCTTGTGAGGCCCCACCTAGAGTAAGTACTGTGTTCAGCTCTGGGGCCCCCAGCACAAGAAGGACGGGGACGTACTAGAACGCGTCCAGAGGAGGGCCACGAAGATGACCAGGGGGCTGGGGCACCTCTCCCAGGAAGGCAGGCTGAGGGAGTTGGGGTGGTTCAGCCTGGAGAGAGAAGAGAAGGCTCCGGGGAGACCTTGGAGGGGCCTTCCAGTACCCAAAGGGGGGGCCCTACAGGAAAGCTGGGGAGGGACTCTTTGTCAGGGAGAGGAGCGATAGGGCAAGGAGTAATGGTTTTAAACTCAAAGAGGGTAGACTTAGACTGGATAGTTGGAAGAGATTCTTTCCTGAGAGGGGGGTGAGGCACTGGAACGGGTTGCCAGGAGAAGTGGCGGATGCCCCGTCCCTGGAAGTGTTTAAGGCCAGGTTGGATGGGGCTTTGAGCAACGTGGTCTAGTGGAAGGTGTCCCTGCCCAGGGCGGGGGGGTTGGAATTAGGTGATCTTTAAGTAAGGTCCCTGCCAAGCCAAGCCATGCTATGATTCTATGATCGGAGCAACCGTTCTGTGGAGCTCGTTTCCCAGCCGTGCAGGGCCCGGCTTCCCTCCGCGGAGCCGCCCAGCCCGTTTTCGGGCGCCCACTTCCTCCCTCCCGGTCGGATCCCTCCGCGCCCCGAGGGCACGCGACCTCCCTGAGCGCCGATAAGCACCGGGTCGACGGGAGCGGAGCCGCCGAGAGGGCGGGGACAAGGGAAGAGGGCAGGCGAGGCAGCCAATCGAGGCGCGGGAGCGGTCGGCGGCGATCTGTCGGCCCAATGAGCGCCGCGGAGGGCCGGGCCGAGTGCGGGAAGGGAGGGGGCGTTGTACCGAGCGGGCGCCGTCATGGCCGACGGGATCGTTAGGGCGCAGGCCGCCTGGCCCGGCGGCGGCGCTGCCGCTGCAGCCGCTTTCGGAGAGGTCGCCTGCAAGGGCAAGGAGGTCCCCGCCAACGTTCTCCGTGAGGATGAGCGGTCGTGGGCGAGGAGGTAGCCGCGGCGTCGTCGTGCGAGTCTTCTCTTTCCTTCCTTCCCTCGGCCGCTCGCAGGCCCTCTGAAACGAGGGCCCGTCGCGGGTCCCGGGAGTGCGGCAGGGCGGGTGGTGGCCTTGCTGCGGGAGGGAGGGAGGGAGGCAGGGAGGGACGGACGGACGGACGGACGGTCGGTCGGTCGGTCGGTCGGTCGGGGTCTCTCCGGCTCGTGGCGCTCTCTACTGCAGCGCCTCTAAAACCCCGCGCTTCTTCGGTGCGCGTCCCGCCTGCCCCCGGGGTGCCACGGCGCGTACTGGGTCGCCGGCGCAGTCGGTCTCCTTGGGGGTTCGGACTGCCTGCGTATAGGCAGCGAGCATCGCAGTAGTGACCGTAATCAGTCATTTCTGCGTAGCAGAAACGCAGGTCTTGATGCGCCTCGTGACAGCGTTCTAGAGACGCCCCGGCTCGGCCGTGCTAGGCTTTGGTTATGGCACCACCCCCACCGCGCACGCGAGCGCACGCTCTCTCCAAAGTGGCTTGTGAAAGGGAAGAATTGCAGCTTTTCCTAGCTTTCTTAAACATCTAGAAGCCAGTCAATCCCGCAGGCTGCTGGTCCTCACTTGAGGCAGGGGGGGAACTTAGAACTGCTTTTGGAGTGTAGTTGGCTATAGCGAATGGTCTTGAATTTGCTTAGCTCGCTGTACCGAAGGCCTGTTTCACAGTTGAGCGATGTTATAGGGGGGAGAAGTGTGAGGAAGGCTCGTAATTCTCGATTGTCGCGCAGTGAAAGGCGATGGTGAGTAAGAAGTGCAAAGCATCTGTGGAATCGAGTCTTATCGGCGCTGTTTCAGTCGCATCTAAAATAAATAAAACTGCCGGAAGTCGCTAATCTGAAGTACTCGGCTGTCTCGTTGCCCCCGTCACCTTGCGTGCTGGATCCTGCTTCTGGTGCCGTATGCAGTTTCGGTCTGCTGGTGATTTGGGGAGTTCCCTCGCAATTAGTTGCGAGTCGATGGTTTCCTACAGATCGGTGGTATTCGTGTTTCGCAGGTGATACCTTGGCCTCGGTCTGGAGGTGTCTGACGTAGAGCCGGCCGTAACGGGCTAACTTGGAATGTTCTTTCCCCTGAGTACGTGGCGTTATCGAGGACGGAGAGTTTATACAGCCTCAGCCGGATTACTCCGGGTTCTTTGAAGATGCCTTCCTACCTCTGGCCGAGGCAATATTTGGACATAACTGAAGGACAGTTAGCAATTGTTTGCCGCTTGTGTGTTTTGCGTGTAGAAGGTAGAGAACTTTGCCTATTCAAAGATCGCTTAAGAAGAATCGCTGTTTTGTCGTGCGCGTTTGGGGTACCTGATAATCTGCTTCGGTAGGACGAGTTCGGTGGGGCATAGTGATTTGCTTAAGCTGTTGCCTTTCTCTGAAGCTGACTGCGTTGTAACTGTTTACTCTTCCTCCAGCGCCTTGCGTTCCGTGATAGTTCGCCTCAGGCTCCAGTGTTTTTTCCTAGTCCTTCCTGAGAAGGCAGTTGTCCGGTTATGTGAAGCAGAAGATTCTGGCGGACCCGTGAGTACTGTGGGAGCTTTCTTTTCGCTAGGCTGGCTGTACCTGTAACTAGTTTGTAACTTCCTAGACTCTTTCCCGTCCCCTCTTTTCCTCTGGATGTTGCGGAGGGGCGCACAGTAGGCTATTTTGGGTTTTCCGATGCTGTAGTCTTTTGCCTCTAGCTTGTAATGGAGTTGAGCTTTTTGACTAAGAGCGGCGATATAAAGCGATGCTGGTCTCCGGCTACGCGCTTGTAGTGCAAAAAGCAGTGTTGTTCCGAAGTACGGTCTGATGCCCGTTTTCACGGTTTCCAGACAGCGGCGGTGGTACTTTGACTATGCAGAAGAGGGCTTGGGGTTTGGGCAGGTCAGAGGCGAGGAAAGGGAAAGCTGGTTGAGCGGCGCTGGGTGTTTGTTTCGCTGTTAGCTATGCAAGTCAAGTTCCAAGGCTTTGTGAGGCCACGCAAAAGAAAAGGCACCGTGAAGCTTTTATTTTCCGCCAGAGCGGCTTACGTTGCCCGAAGCTATGACGGGGGCTTTAACCCCCGAGACAAATTTAGCTTCTGTGACTGTTTTGTACTCTGTTCCTGTCTAGAGGGTAATTCAAAGAGCAGCGGTTGAATCGTGAAGGATTAGCTAACCGTGTTCTGTGGATGGTTCTCCGCTCGCGTTCGTTCTGTGCGTCGTGGCACGTTATGTTAGGTAACGTTATTTCCTTTTTCCAGCTTCTTGGGCGTGTAATGGTTGTTGGCAAGAAGTGTGCTGCTAACCTGGACCTGACCAATGGATTCCGGATGGCTGTGAATGCCCACCCTCGGGCCCTTCGGGCTGTCGTGTACATCTACGTATTCTGGGTGGCGGTCAGTTGGGCCGGCCTCCTGGCTAAGGTTTTTGCACCGCAGGCGTCACTGCACGCGTACGGGTCGCCGCCGAGTAGGTTTCATATGTTGCCCGTCAATCTAGCCCCTGTTGACGTATGATTTTTTTTGTTTTTTTTTTCCTGGACGGCTGTCTATGGAGGGTAATAAAGAGCTTTGAGCAGCACTTGCACAATAAAGATGGAGCATGGGGATATGACCTCTGTCTTGTGTGTCTTGCCGATGGAAATAGTTCTGCAAGTTAAAAGAATGTTTCGGTCTGTTGACAGTGTCGTGTAGATGGTGGTTTGCCCAGTCATTTGAAACGCGAAGATAGAAGCGCTCGGCGGTCCTGTGGGTCTCCATCTCCCTAAGACGATCTAGGATGTGCTGTGTGTTTGAGGCCTTGCTATCTTCCCCCTGCTCCCAAATAAAAGGGCGTGCTTTTATTGCGAAACAGCCGCATCGAGGACTGGCAGATGTAGAACCAGAGAAGAATAAGGTTGGAAGAAAGCTTCCAGGCATCGTCTGTTGTCTGCCCCTGTCCCGAGGAGGCAGAATAAACTCTACCCGGTGTGATTTCTGACAGGTGCTTGTCAGCCTGTTCTTGACTACCGTAGGAGTTTTGCTACCGCTTTCTTTTCAGTCGTGGGTTTCGCAACTTCGAGAAGTAATTTCTCCCACAGACGCTTTTCAAAGCGTAGAAGGCTCTGGGATGCTTGAGTCGGCTTCTGAACGTTCAAGACTCGGCTGCCGTTCCCTTTATTTTTTTGTATGTATTTTTAGAGTCTTTTTTTTTCCTAAACGAAGTCCGTTGTTCAGGAACTAGAAGAAGGATTAGCTAAAGGCACCATAAGGCGTTTAAATGCGATCACCTCTCGTGCTTTGTTAGACCTCTGGCTTTGCTGTGCTCCTTGTTTAATTGCGGTTACGTTCAAGGCTTACTGGAGCGTGGGAGCGTTAAAATGCTATTAAATATTTTTAGTGTTTGAAACTTGCTAATGAAATGATTTTTGTGACTCCGTTCCTCACAAAGAAACTCGATTCCTTAGCAGGAGGAATGATCTTTGTTACTGGATCTGTTTGCGGGGTTAACGATTGCAGCTGTGAATGACTAAAGTCTTTTGAAGAAGCTGAATGATAAAAACCAAACCGAAACAAGAAACAGCCCTTGTTCTACTCGAAGTAATATAGAATTTGCCGTTTGCGGGGTCAGATGAAAATAGTTGTGGAAGTCAACTACTTGGGGGGGGGGGGGGGAGGGGAGGGGAGGGGAGGGGTGGGTGGAGGTGGAGATGCTGTTGCCCTTTCAGGGAAAGCTTCTTAAATTGGCACTTGATCAACTGTTCTGTTTCTGTATTTGTCCTTGGTCTCTTTCATTGGTCTGTTTTGTTGACGTAGAAGAGCCCATGGAACTGCTCAAAGAAACCTGTGCAAATGGACCTTGAGTAAGTATTTACGTGTTCAACTGTTCCCCAGTCCGTCTAGCTAATGCTATCAGCGCTTGTAGTCTTTCACAAAAGGTGTTTAATTCCTGAGAAAGTAGAGGAGGAAGACGATTGGTAATCTCTTTGCTTAATAGGCACTGTTAGACAACCGTAGAAGGCGAAGAAATTTGCCCCCGAGGCACCAATTTGACCCTTCCTTTAGCCTGTACGCTTTCAAAGAGCATATCATAGAACCATAGAATGGCCTGGGTTGAAAAGCACCTTAAAGATCATCTAGTTTCAACCCCCCTGCTCTGGGCAGCGTTGCCAACCACTAGAGCAGGCTGCCCAGAGCCGCGTCCAGCCTGGCCTTGAATGCCTCCAGGGATGGGGCATCCAGAACCTCTCTGGGCAACCCGTTCCAGTGCCTCACCGCCCTCTGAGTGAAAAACTTTCTCCTAATATCTAAGCTAAATCTCCCCTGTCTTAGTTTAAAACCATTCCCCCTTGTCCTATCGCTATCAACACGTGTATTTTTACTCCTGTATATACAGATTCGTAGGGGTTGGAAGGGACCTCAAGAGATCGTCGGGTCCAACCCCCCTGCCAGAGCAGGTTCCCTAGAGCAGGCTGCCCAGGTAGGCGTCCAGACGGGCCTTGAATATCTCCGGAGAAGGAGACTCCACAACCTCCCCGGGCAGCCTGTTCCAGCGCTCCGTCACCCTCACCGTGAAGAAGTTCTTTCGCGTGTTGGTGCGGAACTTCCTGTGCTCCAGTTTTTGGCCGTTGCCCCTTGTCCTATCCCCACAAACCACTGAAAAGAGGGTGGCCAAGTCCCACTGTCTCCCACACTTAAGATATTTGTAATCATTGATAAGATCCCCTCTCAGTCTTCTCTTCTCAAGGCTGAACAGGCCCAGGTCTCTCAGTCTTTGCTCATAGGGGAGATGCTCCAGGCCCCGTATCATCTTTGTTGCCCTCCGCTGGACTCTTTCCAGGAGATCCCTGTCTCTCTTTGTACTGGGGAGCCCGGAACCGGACACGGTACTCCAGGCGAGGCCTGCCCAGGGCAGAGTAGAGGGGGAGGATCACCTCCCTTGACCTGCTGGCCACGCTCCTTTTAACGCACGCCAGGATCCCGTTGGCCTTCTTGGCCACCAGGGCACGCCGCTGGCTCATGGTCAACCTGTCGTCCACCAGGACCCCCGGGTCCTTCTCCGCAGCGCTCCTCTCCAGCAGGTCATCCCCCAGCCTGTACTGATACACGCGGTTGTTCCTTCCCAGGTGCAGGACTCTACGCTTGCTCTTGTTAAACTTCATTTGGCTTCTTCCTGCCCAGCTCTCCAGCCCGCCCAGGTCTCGCTGAATGGCAGCACAGCCTTCTGGCGTGTCGGCCACTCCTCCCAGCTTTGTATCATCGGCGTACTTGCTGAGGCTGGACACTATTCCCTCGTCAAGGTCGGCGATGAAGATGTTGAACAAGACCGGACCCAGCACCGACCCCTGGGGAACACCGCTAGTCACAGGGCTGCAGCCGGACTCTGCGCCGCCGATCACCACCCTCTGAGCTCGGCCGGTCAGCCAGGTCTCAACCCACCTTACCGTCCACTCGTCTATCCCACGCTTTCTCAGCTTTGCTAGCAGGACGTCGTGGGAGACAGTATCGGAAGCCTTGCTAAAGTCAAGGTAGATGACATCCACTGCTCTCCCTCCATCAACGCAGCTGGTGATGCCATCATAGAAGGCAACGAGGTCGGTCGAGCACGATTTCCCCTTGGTGAATCCATGCTGACTACTCCTCATAACCTCCTTCTCTTCCAATGGCTTGGAGATTGTTGAGGACTGGTTCGCTGCGCGTAATCACATTGATCTCGTGCAGCTGAAAGATAAAGAAATGGCGGATTACCGCACCCAGCTGGTCTAGAAAAACAAGAGCAAAGGCACGTACGCAAGGCTTGTCCGGGAACTCTTGCGAAAAATCCCAGGCAGTTAGAACCAATGATAATAGGGGGCACATTGCCCTTGAAGCTATAATTAAACTGTAAAAGGGAACTAGCGGGTAAAAGAATGCGGAACTAACAGTTAGGGCAGGAGATGACGCTTACCAATAAGGAGCTTGGCTTTTGCAATATGTATGAGCTAATTATCCTGTACACGATAAAAGACAATTGAGCTATCCATTAAAGCTGAAGCATACTTAACACTCACATTGAGCGTCTGTGTCTTCCCTCCGTCGACAACAAATGGCGCCCGAACAGGGACCCTTGCTGGACGAGGACCCGAAACGAGTAAGCCGGTCTTAGTCGACGGAGAAAAAGGGAAAGCCGGTTCTGACTACGTAACCCGGACTCCGGAGTACAAGATTGGGGCGAGCAGAAGGCGACTCGGGAAGAGCGCCCGGGACGAACCCATAGTGGGTCCCGCCGGAACGCCGCGAACAGAAGCTTTACACGGGGGCAACGGCACCGTAAGTAAGAATGGAGAAACAAGCGGCAGTTGATTTACTTAAGTGCTTTTTAGAAAAGCGTAAGACGCCAGATATAGATTGTCGTAAAGAATTACCGGGGCTGGGACGTTTGACTTTGTTTGCCCCTGATCTACATACTCAAGAGTTGCGAAACATTACTCGACAATGGCAACGCCGGACGAGACGCAGTTTAAAAACCTTGGGGAGTGACTGCGATGACCAGGTCGAACTCTGGGGTCCGGCTGAAAGGTTCTTTTCGGCGGCACTTGTGCCTGGAGTAGCGGTGGCTCATGCTATGGCTAGTCTTGGGAAACTAGCTTGTTGGGCTGTAAAACAAGCAAATGTGACTACGCAGATACTCACAGAAATGGCCCAGGACCTGGACAGCCTGCGACACGCTGTGTTACAGAACAGAGCGGCGATTGATTTTCTGCTGCTGGCACAGGGCCACGGGTGTGAAGAGCTCGAAGGAATGTGCTGTTTTAATCTCTCGGACCATGGCGAGTCAATCCACGAGCAGCTGAAATGGCTGAGAGACCACAACAAGAAGATAGTGGTCCAGAATAATTGGCTTGATGAACTATTTGCAAGTTGGTTTGGGAACATGGGAGGCTGGATATTGGGTCTAATAAAAGAAGGGCTACGCTTACTGCTAATAATCGCACTAATCATAGTAGCGGCGCGAGTAGTATTTAGTTGCCTAACAAAAAGGCTCGAGCAACTAACAAGTAAGGTTTTTCTAGCACAAAATAAAAACGGGGGAATTGTTGAGGACTGGTTCGCTGCGCGTAATCACATTGATCTCGTGCAGCTGAAAGATAAAGAAATGGCGGATTACCGCACCCAGCTGGTCTAGAAAAACAAGAGCAAAGGCACGTACGCAAGGCTTGTCCGGGAACTCTTGCGAAAAATCCCAGGCAGTTAGAACCAATGATAATAGGGGGCACATTGCCCTTGAAGCTATAATTAAACTGTAAAAGGGAACTAGCGGGTAAAAGAATGCGGAACTAACAGTTAGGGCAGGAGATGACGCTTACCAATAAGGAGCTTGGCTTTTGCAATATGTATGAGCTAATTATCCTGTACACGATAAAAGACAACTGAGCTATCCATTAAAGCTGAAGCATACTTAACACTCATATTGAGCGTCTGTGTCTTCCCTCCGTCGACAACAGGAGATGGCATCCAGAACAAGCTGTTCCAACACCTTTCCAGCTGTTCCAACACCTGTCCAGGGACGGAGGTGAGACTGACCTTTCCAAGAGCTCCACATCCTTCTTGTGCTGGGGGCCCCAGGCCTGCACGCAGTATTCCAGGTGGGGTCTCCCAAGAGCAGGGTAGAGGGGGATAATCACCTCCCTCTCCCTGCTGGCCACCCCTTTGTTAATGCGGCCCAGGACACAGTTGGCCTTCCGGGCTGCAAGCGCGCGCTGCTGGCTCGTGTCCAGCTTCTCGTCCATCAGGACCCCCAAGTCCTTCTCCGCAGGGCTGCTCTCAAGTTCTTCTTCTCCCAGTCTATAGAAATACCTGGGATTGCCCCAGCCCAAGGTCAACGCCTTGCACTTGGCCTTGTTGAACCTCATTAGGTTCTCATGGGCCCACTTCTCCGGCCTGTCCAGGTCCCTCCGGACGGCATCCCTTCCCTCTGTTGTATCGACTGCACCGCTCAGCTTGGTGTCATCTGCAAACTTGCTCGATTCCGTCGTCTGTGTCATTGCTAAAGATGTTGAAGAGCACCGGTCCCGAGGCCGACCCCTGAGGGACACCGCTTGTGACCGGCCTCCACCCAGACATAGAGCCGTTGACCACAACCCTTTGGCTGCGACCAGCCAACCAATTCTTTATCCGCCCAGCAGTCCATCCTTCAAATCCATACCTCTCCAATTTAGAGAGAAGAATGTGGTGAGGGACCGTATCAAAGGCTTTGCTCAGTCCAGGTGGCATATCCTATCCCAGGAGTGGTTTCAGCCGTAAACAACAAACAGTTACGAGGAGAGGTGTAGCTCTGTAAATATTTTTGTTGCCTTGGGTGAATTGGTGTCTGGTCGCACTGAGTGGCCCGCGTGGTAGCTGGGAGATGGCCGACGGGGAGGACTGAGATGTTAAAGCTGCCTGTGGTTGCCTGCCCCCAGCCCCAGCCCCAGCCCCGTCCCCGTGTGCCATCCCGATGGCAGTAGCGCCTGGAACCTCAAACTAAAGCGAGCGTATTCTGATGTCGTTACCCTCCAAGCCTGTCAGAGAGGCAGAAGCGCTGTGGCCTACTCAGGCAGGAACCGCGCGTGTGGGGACGGCCACGTCCCTGCCGCCGTGTCGGGCCAGTTTGAGCTCCGCTCTCCCTGGGGCTGCTGCAGGGCACCGCGGACCACGCTTGGGCAGCCTTGGGGGGCACTGCCTATTTTTCCAGAAGCCTCCTCCCCAGCTGAGCACAAACCCAGTTGTGATGTGCCAGGGCTGAGCACAGGCTTTGTATTCCTCCCCGCCACCCCGTGCGCGGGAGGTGCAGCTTTCCCCCTTAGAAACACCAGCAGTTGAAGTGGGGCTCTCAGGGAAGGTTGTGGAGCAACTTCTGAAAAGGTAAGGCCTGCCCTGGCAAAAGCGGGGATCTGCCTGCGGGGAGCAGCGCCCAAAAGCCACCAGCGTGTTTGGGGTGGAGCTGATAGGGTCATAAATAATAGTTGGGGCTACGAGCGCGAGGTCCCGCATTTGGTCCGGGGCAATCCTAAGCACGAATCCAGGCTGGGCGGAGAATGGATGGAGAGCAGCTCTGAGGAGAAGGGCCTGGGGGCGTTGGTTGATGAGAAGCTCGTCAACCGGAGCCGGCAATGCAATGGACGCTTGCAGCCCGGAAAGCCACCCGTATCCTGGGCCGCATCAAAAGGAGGGCGGCCGGCAAGTCGAGGGAGGTGATTCTCCCTCTCTGCTGCTGTGCTCTTGTGAGGCCCCACCTAGAGTAAGTACTGTGTTCAGCTCTGGGGCCCCCAGCACAAGAAGGACGGGGACGTACTAGAACGCGTCCAGAGGAGGGCCACGAAGATGACCAGGGGGCTGGGGCACCTCTCCCAGGAAGGCAGGCTGAGGGAGTTGGGGTGGTTCAGCCTGGAGAGAGAAGAGAAGGCTCCGGGGAGACCTTGGAGGGGCCTTCCAGTACCCAAAGGGGGGGCCCTACAGGAAAGCTGGGGAGGGACTCTTTGTCAGGGAGAGGAGCGATAGGGCAAGGAGTAATGGTTTTAAACTCAAAGAGGGTAGACTTAGACTGGATAGTTGGAAGAGATTCTTTCCTGAGAGGGGGGTGAGGCACTGGAACGGGTTGCCAGGAGAAGTGGCGGATGCCCCGTCCCTGGAAGTGTTTAAGGCCAGGTTGGATGGGGCTTTGAGCAACGTGGTCTAGTGGAAGGTGTCCCTGCCCAGGGCGGGGGGGTTGGAATTAGGTGATCTTTAAGTAAGGTCCCTGCCAAGCCAAGCCATGCTATGATTCTATGATCGGAGCAACCGTTCTGTGGAGCTCGTTTCCCAGCCGTGCAGGGCCCGGCTTCCCTCCGCGGAGCCGCCCAGCCCGTTTTCGGGCGCCCACTTCCTCCCTCCCGGTCGGATCCCTCCGCGCCCCGAGGGCACGCGACCTCCCTGAGCGCCGATAAGCACCGGGTCGACGGGAGCGGAGCCGCCGAGAGGGCGGGGACAAGGGAAGAGGGCAGGCGAGGCAGCCAATCGAGGCGCGGGAGCGGTCGGCGGCGATCTGTCGGCCCAATGAGCGCCGCGGAGGGCCGGGCCGAGTGCGGGAAGGGAGGGGGCGTTGTACCGAGCGGGCGCCGTCATGGCCGACGGGATCGTTAGGGCGCAGGCCGCCTGGCCCGGCGGCGGCGCTGCCGCTGCAGCCGCTTTCGGAGAGGTCGCCTGCAAGGGCAAGGAGGTCCCCGCCAACGTTCTCCGTGAGGATGAGCGGTCGTGGGCGAGGAGGTAGCCGCGGCGTCGTCGTGCGAGTCTTCTCTTTCCTTCCTTCCCTCGGCCGCTCGCAGGCCCTCTGAAACGAGGGCCCGTCGCGGGTCCCGGGAGTGCGGCAGGGCGGGTGGTGGCCTTGCTGCGGGAGGGAGGGAGGGAGGCAGGGAGGGACGGACGGACGGACGGTCGGTCGGTCGGTCGGTCGGTCGGGGTCTCTCCGGCTCGTGGCGCTCTCTACTGCAGCGCCTCTAAAACCCCGCGCTTCTTCGGTGCGCGTCCCGCCTGCCCCCGGGGTGCCACGGCGCG
Organism: Anser anser; assembly: GCF_964211835.1. Lineage (NCBI taxonomy): Eukaryota > Metazoa > Chordata > Aves > Anseriformes > Anatidae > Anser > Anser anser. Next base: position 939,815 of record NW_028154230.1, on the reverse strand, counting down.
TACTGGGTCGCCGGCGCAGTCGGTCTCCTTGGGGGTTCGGACTGCCTGCGTATAGGCAGCGAGCATCGCAGTAGTGACCGTAATCAGTCATTTCTGCGTAGCAGAAACGCAGGTCTTGATGCGCCTCGTGACAGCGTTCTAGAGACGCCCCGGCTCGGCCGTGCTAGGCTTTGGTTATGGCACCACCCCCACCGCGCACGCGAGCGCACGCTCTCTCCAAAGTGGCTTGTGAAAGGGAAGAATTGCAGCTTTTCCTAGCTTTCTTAAACATCTAGAAGCCAGTCAATCCCGCAGGCTGCTGGTCCTCACTTGAGGCGGGGGGGGAACTTAGAACTGCTTTTGGAGTGTAGTTGGCTATAGCGAATGGTCTTGAATTTGCTTAGCTCGCTGTACCGAAGGCCTGTTTCACAGTTGAGCGATGTTATAGGGGGGAGAAGTGTGAGGAAGGCTCGTAATTCTCGATTGTCGCGCAGTGAAAGGCGATGGTGAGTAAGAAGTGCAAAGCATCTGTGGAATCGAGTCTTATCGGCGCTGTTTCAGTCGCATCTAAAATAAATAAAACTGCCGGAAGTCGCTAATCTGAAGTACTCGGCTGTCTCGTTGCCCCCGTCACCTTGCGTGCTGGATCCTGCTTCTGGTGCCGTATGCAGTTTCGGTCTGCTGGTGATTTGGGGAGTTCCCTCGCAATTAGTTGCGAGTCGATGGTTTCCTACAGATCGGTGGTATTCGTGTTTCGCAGGTGATACCTTGGCCTCGGTCTGGAGGTGTCTGACGTAGAGCCGGCCGTAACGGGCTAACTTGGAATGTTCTTTCCCCTGAGTACATGGCGTTATCGAGGACGGAGAGTTTATACAGCCTCAGCCGGATTACTCCGGGTTCTTTGAAGATGCCTTCCTACCTCTGGCCGAGGCAATATTTGGACATAACTGAAGGACAGTTAGCAATTGTTTGCCGCTTGTGTGTTTTGCGTGTAGAAGGTAGAGAACTTTGCCTATTCAAAGATCGCTTAAGAAGAATCGCTGTTTTGTCGTGCGCGTTTGGGGTACCTGATAATCTGCTTCGGTAGGACGAGTTCGGTGGGGCATAGTGATTTGCTTAAGCTGTTGCCTTTCTCTGAAGCTGACTGCGTTGTAACTGTTTACTCTTCCTCCAGCGCCTTGCGTTCCGTGATAGTTCGCCTCAGGCTCCAGTGTTTTTTCCTAGTCCTTCCTGAGAAGGCAGTTGTCCGGTTATGTGAAGCAGAAGATTCTGGCGGACCCGTGAGTACTGTGGGAGCTTTCTTTTCGCTAGGCTGGCTGTACCTGTAACTAGTTTGTAACTTCCTAGACTCTTTCCCGTCCCCTCTTTTCCTCTGGGTGTTGCGGAGGGGCGCACAGTAGGCTATTTTGGGTTTTCCGATGCTGTAGTCTTTTGCCTCTAGCTTGTAATGGAGTTGAGCTTTTTGACTAAGAGCGGCGATATAAAGCGATGCTGGTCTCCGGCTACGCGCTTGTAGTGCAAAAAGCAGTGTTGTTCCGAAGTACGGTCTGATGCCCGTTTTCACGGTTTCCAGACAGCGGCGGTGGTACTTTGACTATGCAGAAGAGGGCTTGGGGTTTGGGCAGGTCAGAGGCGAGGAAAGGGAAAGCTGGTTGAGCGGCGCTGGGTGTTTGTTTCGCTGTTAGCTATGCAAGTCAAGTTCCAAGGCTTTGTGAGGCCACGCAAAAGAAAAGGCACCGTGAAGCTTTTATTTTCCGCCAGAGCGGCTTACGTTGCCCGAAGCTATGACGGGGGCTTTAACCCCCGAGACAAATTTAGCTTCTGTGACTGTTTTGTACTCTGTTCCTGTCTAGAGGGTAATTCAAAGAGCAGCGGTTGAATCGTGAAGGATTAGCTAACCGTGTTCTGTGGATGGTTCTCCGCTCGCGTTCGTTCTGTGCGTCGTGGCACGTTATGTTAGGTAACGTTATTTCCTTTTTCCAGCTTCTTGGGCGTGTAATGGTTGTTGGCAAGAAGTGTGCTGCTAACCTGGACCTGACCAATGGATTCCGGATGGCTGTGAATGCCCACCCTCGGGCCCTTCGGGCTGTCGTGTACATCTACGTATTCTGGGTGGCGGTCAGTTGGGCCGGCCTCCTGGCTAAGGTTTTTGCACCGCAGGCGTCACTGCACGCGTACGGGTCGCCGCCGAGTAGGTTTCATATGTTGCCCGTCAATCTAGCCCCTGTTGACGTATGATTTTTTTTTTTTTTTTTTTTCCTGGACGGCTGTCTATGGAGGGTAATAAAGAGCTTTGAGCAGCACTTGCACAATAAAGATGGAGCATGGGGATATGACCTCTGTCTTGTGTGTCTTGCCGATGGAAATAGTTCTGCAAGTTAAAAGAATGTTTCGGTCTGTTGACAGTGTCGTGTAGATGGTGGTTTGCCCAGTCATTTGAAACGCGAAGATAGAAGCGCTCGGCGGTCCTGTGGGTCTCCATCTCCCTAAGACGATCTAGGATGTGCTGTGTGTTTGAGGCCTTGCTATCTTCCCCCTGCTCCCAAATAAAAGGGCGTGCTTTTATTGCGAAACAGCCGCATCGAGGACTGGCAGATGTAGAACCAGAGAAGAATAAGGTTGGAAGAAAGCTTCCAGGCATCGTCTGTTGTCTGCCCCTGTCCCGAGGAGGCAGAATAAACTCTACCCGGTGTGATTTCTGACAGGTGCTTGTCAGCCTGTTCTTGACTACCGTAGGAGTTTTGCTACCGCTTTCTTTTCAGTCGTGGGTTTCGCAACTTCGAGAAGTAATTTCTCCCACAGACGCTTTTCAAAGCGTAGAAGGCTCTGGGATGCTTGAGTCGGCTTCTGAACGTTCAAGACTCGGCTGCCGTTCCCTTTATTTTTTTGTATGTATTTTTAGAGTCTTTTTTTTTCCTAAACGAAGTCCGTTGTTCAGGAACTAGAAGAAGGATTAGCTAAAGGCACCATAAGGCGTTTAAATGCGATCACCTCTCGTGCTTTGTTAGACCTCTGGCTTTGCTGTGCTCCTTGTTTAATTGCGGTTACGTTCAAGGCTTACTGGAGCGTGGGAGCGTTAAAATGCTATTAAATATTTTTAGTGTTTGAAACTTGCTAATGAAATGATTTTTGTGACTCCGTTCCTCACAAAGAAACTCGATTCCTTAGCAGGAGGAATGATCTTTGTTACTGGATCTGTTTGCGGGGTTAACGATTGCAGCTGTGAATGACTAAAGTCTTTTGAAGAAGCTGAATGATAAAAACCAAACCGAAACAAGAAACAGCCCTTGTTCTACTCGAAGTAATATAGAATTTGCCGTTTGCGGGGTCAGATGAAAATAGTTGTGGAAGTCAACTACTTGGGGGGGGGGGGGGGAGGGGAGGGGAAGGGAGGGGAGGGGAGGGGAGGGGAGGGGTGGGTGGAGGTGGAGATGCTGTTGCCCTTTCAGGGAAAGCTTCTTAAATTGGCACTTGATCAACTGTTCTGTTTCTGTATTTGTCCTTGGTCTCTTTCATTGGTCTGTTTTGTTGACGTAGAAGAGCCCATGGAACTGCTCAAAGAAACCTGTGCAAATGGACCTTGAGTAAGTATTTACGTGTTCAACTGTTCCCCAGTCCGTCTAGCTAATGCTATCAGCGCTTGTAGTCTTTCACAAAAGGTGTTTAATTCCTGAGAAAGTAGAGGAGGAAGACGATTGGTAATCTCTTTGCTTAATAGGCACTGTTAGACAACCGTAGAAGGCGAAGAAATTTGCCCCCGAGGCACCAATTTGACCCTTCCTTTAGCCTGTACGCTTTCAAAGAGCATATCATAGAACCATAGAATGGCCTGGGTTGAAAAGCACCTTAAAGATCATCTAGTTTCAACCCCCCTGCTCTGGGCAGCGTTGCCAACCACTAGAGCAGGCTGCCCAGAGCCGCGTCCAGCCTGGCCTTGAATGCCTCCAGGGATGGGGCATCCAGAACCTCTCTGGGCAACCCGTTCCAGTGCCTCACCGCCCTCTGAGTGAAAAACTTTCTCCTAATATCTAAGCTAAATCTCCCCTGTCTTAGTTTAAAACCATTCCCCCTTGTCCTATCGCTATCAACACGTGTATTTTTACTCCTGTATATACAGATTCGTAGGGGTTGGAAGGGACCTCAAGAGATCGTCGGGTCCAACCCCCCTGCCAGAGCAGGTTCCCTAGAGCAGGCTGCCCAGGTAGGCGTCCAGACGGGCCTTGAATATCTCCGGAGAAGGAGACTCCACAACCTCCCCGGGCAGCCTGTTCCAGCGCTCCGTCACCCTCACCGTGAAGAAGTTCTTTCGCATGTTGGTGCGGAACTTCCTGTGCTCCAGTTTTTGGCCGTTGCCCCTTGTCCTATCCCCACAAACCACTGAAAAGAGGGTGGCCAAGTCCCACTGTCTCCCACACTTAAGATATTTGTAATCATTGATAAGATCCCCTCTCAGTCTTCTCTTCTCAAGGCTGAACAGGCCCAGGTCTCTCAGTCTTTGCTCATAGGGGAGATGCTCCAGGCCCCGTATCATCTTTGTTGCCCTCCGCTGGACTCTTTCCAGGAGATCCCTGTCTCTCTTTGTACTGGGGAGCCCGGAACCGGACACGGTACTCCAGGCGAGGCCTGCCCAGGGCAGAGTAGAGGGGGAGGATCACCTCCCTTGACCTGCTGGCCACGCTCCTTTTAACGCACGCCAGGATCCCGTTGGCCTTCTTGGCCACCAGGGCACGCCGCTGGCTCATGGTCAACCTGTCGTCCACCAGGACCCCCGGGTCCTTCTCCGCAGCGCTCCTCTCCAGCAGGTCATCCCCCAGCCTGTACTGATACACGCGGTTGTTCCTTCCCAGGTGCAGGACTCTACGCTTGCTCTTGTTAAACTTCATTTGGCTTCTTCCTGCCCAGCTCTCCAGCCCGCCCAGGTCTCGCTGAATGGCAGCACAGCCTTCTGGCGTGTCGGCCACTCCTCCCAGCTTTGTATCATCGGCGTACTTGCTGAGGCTGGACACTATTCCCTCGTCAAGGTCGGCGATGAAGATGTTGAACAAGACCGGACCCAGCACCGACCCCTGGGGAACACCGCTAGTCACAGGGCTGCAGCCGGACTCTGCGCCGCCGATCACCACCCTCTGAGCTCGGCCGGTCAGCCAGGTCTCAACCCACCTTACCGTCCACTCGTCTATCCCACGCTTTCTCAGCTTTGCTAGCAGGACGTCGTGGGAGACAGTATCGGAAGCCTTGCTAAAGTCAAGGTAGATGACATCCACTGCTCTCCCTCCATCAACGCAGCTGGTGATGCCATCATAGAAGGCAACGAGGTCGGTCGAGCACGATTTCCCCTTGGTGAATCCATGCTGACTACTCCTCATAACCTCCTTCTCTTCCAATGGCTTGGAGATGGCATCCAGAACAAGCTGTTCCAACACCTTTCCAGCTGTTCCAACACCTGTCCAGGGACGGAGGTGAGACTGACCTTTCCAAGAGCTCCACATCCTTCTTGTGCTGGGGGCCCCAGGCCTGCACGCAGTATTCCAGGTGGGGTCTCCCAAGAGCAGGGTAGAGGGGGATAATCACCTCCCTCTCCCTGCTGGCCACCCCTTTGTTAATGCGGCCCAGGACACAGTTGGCCTTCCGGGCTGCAAGCGCGCGCTGCTGGCTCGTGTCCAGCTTCTCGTCCATCAGGACCCCCAAGTCCTTCTCCGCAGGGCTGCTCTCAAGTTCTTCTTCTCCCAGTCTATAGAAATACCTGGGATTGCCCCAGCCCAAGGTCAACGCCTTGCACTTGGCCTTGTTGAACCTCATTAGGTTCTCATGGGCCCACTTCTCCGGCCTGTCCAGGTCCCTCCGGACGGCATCCCTTCCCTCTGTTGTATCGACTGCACCGCTCAGCTTGGTGTCATCTGCAAACTTGCTCGATTCCGTCGTCTGTGTCATTGCTAAAGATGTTGAAGAGCACCGGTCCCGAGGCCGACCCCTGAGGGACACCGCTTGTGACCGGCCTCCACCCAGACATAGAGCCGTTGACCACAACCCTTTGGCTGCGACCAGCCAACCAATTCTTTATCCGCCCAGCAGTCCATCCTTCAAATCCATACCTCTCCAATTTAGAGAGAAGAATGTGGTGAGGGACCGTATCAAAGGCTTTGCTCAGTCCAGGTGGCATATCCTATCCCAGGAGTGGTTTCAGCCGTAAACAACAAACAGTTACGAGGAGAGGTGTAGCTCTGTAAATATTTTTGTTGCCTTGGGTGAATTGGTGTCTGGTCGCACTGAGTGGCCCGCGTGGTAGCTGGGAGATGGCCGACGGGGAGGACTGAGATGTTAAAGCTGCCTGTGGTTGCCTGCCCCCAGCCCCAGCCCCAGCCCCGTCCCCGTGTGCCATCCCGATGGCAGTAGCGCCTGGAACCTCAAACTAAAGCGAGCGTATTCTGATGTCGTTACCCTCCAAGCCTGTCAGAGAGGCAGAAGCGCTGTGGCCTACTCAGGCAGGAACCGCGCGTGTGGGGACGGCCACGTCCCTGCCGCCGTGTCGGGCCAGTTTGAGCTCCGCTCTCCCTGGGGCTGCTGCAGGGCACCGCGGACCACGCTTGGGCAGCCTTGGGGGGCACTGCCTATTTTTCCAGAAGCCTCCTCCCCAGCTGAGCACAAACCCAGTTGTGATGTGCCAGGGCTGAGCACAGGCTTTGTATTCCTCCCCGCCACCCCGTGCGCGGGAGGTGCAGCTTTCCCCCTTAGAAACACCAGCAGTTGAAGTGGGGCTCTCAGGGAAGGTTGTGGAGCAACTTCTGAAAAGGTAAGGCCTGCCCTGGCAAAAGCGGGGATCTGCCTGCGGGGAGCAGCGCCCAAAAGCCACCAGCGTGTTTGGGGTGGAGCTGATAGGGTCATAAATAATAGTTGGGGCTACGAGCGCGAGGTCCCGCATTTGGTCCGGGGCAATCCTAAGCACGAATCCAGGCTGGGCGGAGAATGGATGGAGAGCAGCTCTGAGGAGAAGGGCCTGGGGGCGTTGGTTGATGAGAAGCTCGTCAACCGGAGCCGGCAATGCAATGGACGCTTGCAGCCCGGAAAGCCACCCGTATCCTGGGCCGCATCAAAAGGAGGGCGGCCGGCAAGTCGAGGGAGGTGATTCTCCCTCTCTGCTGCTGTGCTCTTGTGAGGCCCCACCTAGAGTAAGTACTGTGTTCAGCTCTGGGGCCCCCAGCACAAGAAGGACGGGGACGTACTAGAACGCGTCCAGAGGAGGGCCACGAAGATGACCAGGGGGCTGGGGCACCTCTCCCAGGAAGGCAGGCTGAGGGAGTTGGGGTGGTTCAGCCTGGAGAGAGAAGAGAAGGCTCCGGGGAGACCTTGGAGGGGCCTTCCAGTACCCAAAGGGGGGGCCCTACAGGAAAGCTGGGGAGGGACTCTTTGTCAGGGAGAGGAGCGATAGGGCAAGGAGTAATGGTTTTAAACTCAAAGAGGGTAGACTTAGACTGGATAGTTGGAAGAGATTCTTTCCTGAGAGGGGGGTGAGGCACTGGAACGGGTTGCCAGGAGAAGTGGCGGATGCCCCGTCCCTGGAAGTGTTTAAGGCCAGGTTGGATGGGGCTTTGAGCAACGTGGTCTAGTGGAAGGTGTCCCTGCCCAGGGCGGGGGGGTTGGAATTAGGTGATCTTTAAGTAAGGTCCCTGCCAAGCCAAGCCATGCTATGATTCTATGATCGGAGCAACCGTTCTGTGGAGCTCGTTTCCCAGCCGTGCAGGGCCCGGCTTCCCTCCGCGGAGCCGCCCAGCCCGTTTTCGGGCGCCCACTTCCTCCCTCCCGGTCGGATCCCTCCGCGCCCCGAGGGCACGCGACCTCCCTGAGCGCCGATAAGCACCGGGTCGACGGGAGCGGAGCCGCCGAGAGGGCGGGGACAAGGGAAGAGGGCAGGCGAGGCAGCCAATCGAGGCGCGGGAGCGGTCGGCGGCGATCTGTCGGCCCAATGAGCGCCGCGGAGGGCCGGGCCGAGTGCGGGAAGGGAGGGGGCGTTGTACCGAGCGGGCGCCGTCATGGCCGACGGGATCGTTAGGGCGCAGGCCGCCTGGCCCGGCGGCGGCGCTGCCGCTGCAGCCGCTTTCGGAGAGGTCGCCTGCAAGGGCAAGGAGGTCCCCGCCAACGTTCTCCGTGAGGATGAGCGGTCGTGGGCGAGGAGGTAGCCGCGGCGTCGTCGTGCGAGTCTTCTCTTTCCTTCCTTCCCTCGGCCGCTCGCAGGCCCTCTGAAACGAGGGCCCGTCGCGGGTCCCGGGAGTGCGGCAGGGCGGGTGGTGGCCTTGCTGCGGGAGGGAGGGACGGACGGACGGACGGTCGGTCGGTCGGTCGGGGTCTCTCCGGCTCGTGGCGCTCTCTACTGCAGCGCCTCTAAAACCCCGCGCTTCTTCGGTGCGCGTCCCGCCTGCCCCCGGGGTGCCACGGCGCGTACTGGGTCGCCGGCGCAGTCGGTCTCCTTGGGGGTTCGGACTGCCTGCGTATAGGCAGCGAGCATCGCAGTAGTGACCGTAATCAGTCATTTCTGCGTAGCAGAAACGCAGGTCTTGATGCGCCTCGTGACAGCGTTCTAGAGACGCCCCGGCTCGGCCGTGCTAGGCTTTGGTTATGGCACCACCCCCACCGCGCACGCGAGCGCACGCTCTCTCCAAAGTGGCTTGTGAAAGGGAAGAATTGCAGCTTTTCCTAGCTTTCTTAAACATCTAGAAGCCAGTCAATCCCGCAGGCTGCTGGTCCTCACTTGAGGCGGGGGGGGAACTTAGAACTGCTTTTGGAGTGTAGTTGGCTATAGCGAATGGTCTTGAATTTGCTTAGCTCGCTGTACCGAAGGCCTGTTTCACAGTTGAGCGATGTTATAGGGGGGAGAAGTGTGAGGAAGGCTCGTAATTCTCGATTGTCGCGCAGTGAAAGGCGATGGTAAGAAGTGCAAAGCATCTGTGGAATCGAGTCTTATCGGCGCTGTTTCAGTCGCATCTAAAATAAATAAAACTGCCGGAAGTCGCTAATCTGAAGTACTCGGCTGTCTCGTTGCCCCCGTCACCTTGCGTGCTGGATCCTGCTTCTGGTGCCGTATGCAGTTTCGGTCTGCTGGTGATTTGGGGAGTTCCCTCGCAATTAGTTGCGAGTCGATGGTTTCCTACAGATCGGTGGTATTCGTGTTTCGCAGGTGATACCTTGGCCTCGGTCTGGAGGTGTCTGACGTAGAGCCGGCCGTAACGGGCTAACTTGGAATGCTCTTTCCCCTGAGTACGTGGCGTTATCGAGGACGGAGAGTTTATACAGCCTCAGCCGGATTACTCCGGGTTCTTTGAAGATGCCTTCCTACCTCTGGCCGAGGCAATATTTGGACATAACTGAAGGACAGTTAGCAATTGTTTGCCGCTTGTGTGTTTTGCGTGTAGAAGGTAGAGAACTTTGCCTATTCAAAGATCGCTTAAGAAGAATCGCTGTTTTGTCGTGCGCGTTTGGGGTACCTGATAATCTGCTTCGGTAGGACGAGTTCGGTGGGGCATAGTGATTTGCTTAAGCTGTTGCCTTTCTCTGAAGCTGACTGCGTTGTAACTGTTTACTCTTCCTCCAGCGCCTTGCGTTCCGTGATAGTTCGCCTCAGGCTCCAGTGTTTTTTCCTAGTCCTTCCTGAGAAGGCAGTTGTCCGGTTATGTGAAGCAGAAGATTCTGGCGGACCCGTGAGTACTGTGGGAGCTTTCTTTTCGCTAGGCTGGCTGTACCTGTAACTAGTTTGTAACTTCCTAGACTCTTTCCCGTCCCCTCTTTTCCTCTGGATGTTGCGGAGGGGCGCACAGTAGGCTATTTTGGGTTTTCCGATGCTGTAGCCTTTTGCCTCTAGCTTGTAATGGAGTTGAGCTTTTTGACTAAGAGCGGCGATATAAAGCGATGCTGGTCTCCGGCTACGCGCTTGTAGTGCAAAAAGCAGTGTTGTTCCGAAGTACGGTCTGATGCCCGTTTTCACGGTTTCCAGACAGCGGCGGTGGTACTTTGACTATGCAGAAGAGGGCTTGGGGTTTGGGCAGGTCAGAGGCGAGGAAAGGGAAAGCTGGTTGAGCGGCGCTGGGTGTTTGTTTCGCTGTTAGCTATGCAAGTCAAGTTCCAAGGCTTTGTGAGGCCACGCAAAAGAAAAGGCACCGTGAAGCTTTTATTTTCCGCCAGAGCGGCTTACGTTGCCCGAAGCTATGACGGGGGCTTTAACCCCCGAGACAAATTTAGCTTCTGTGACTGTTTTGTAGTCTGTTCCCGTCTAGAGGGTAATTCAAAGAGCAGCGGTTGAATCGTGAAGGATTAGCTAACCGTGTTCTGTGGATGGTTCTCCGCTCGCGTTCGTTCTGTGCGTCGTGGCACGTTATGTTAGGTAACGCTATTTCCTTTTTCCAGCTTCTTGGGCGTGTAATGGTTGTTGGCAAGAAGTGTGCTGCTAACCTGGACCTGACCAATGGATTCCGGATGGCTGTGAATGCCCACCCTCGGGCCCTTCAGGCTGTCGTGTACATCTACGTATTCTGGGTGGCGGTCAGTTGGGCCGGCCTCCTGGCTAAGGTTTTTGCACCGCAGGCGTCACTGCACGCGTACGGGTCGCCGCCGAGTAGGTTTCATATGTTGCCCGTCAATCTAGCCCCTGTTGACGTATGATTTTTTTTTTTTTTTCCTGGACGGCTGTCTATGGAGGGTAATAAAGAGCTTTGAGCAGCACTTGCACAATAAAGATGGAGCATGGGGATATGACCTCTGTCTTGTGTGTCTTGCCGATGGAAATAGTTCTGCAAGTTAAAAGAATGTTTCGGTCTGTTGACAGTGTCGTGTAGATGGTGGTTTGCCCAGTCATTTGAAACGCGAAGATAGAAGCGCTCGGCGGTCCTGTGGGTCTCCATCTCCCTAAGACGATCTAGGATGTGCTGTGTGTTTGAGGCCTTGCTATCTTCCCCCTGCTCCCAAATAAAAGGGCGTGCTTTTATTGCGAAACAGCCGCATCGAGGACTGGCAGATGTAGAACCAGAGAAGAATAAGGTTGGAAGAAAGCTTCCAGGCATCGTCTGTTGTCTGCCCCTGTCCCGAGGAGGCAGAATAAACTCTACCCGGTGTGATTTCTGACAGGTGCTTGTCAGCCTGTTCTTGACTACCGTAGGAGTTTTGCTACCGCTTTCTTTTCAGTCGTGGGTTTCGCAACTTCGAGAAGTAATTTCTCCCACAGACGCTTTTCAAAGCGTAGAAGGCTCTGGGATGCTTGAGTCGGCTTCTGAACGTTCAAGACTCGGCTGCCGTTCCCTTTATTTTTTTGTATGTATTTTTAGAGTCTTTTTTTTTCCTAAACGAAGTCCGTTGTTCAGGAACTAGAAGAAGGATTAGCTAAAGGCACCATAAGGCGTTTAAATGCGATCACCTCTCGTGCTTTGTTAGACCTCTGGCTTTGCTGTGCTCCTTGTTTAATTGCGGTTACGTTCAAGGCTTACTGGAGCGTGGGAGCGTTAAAATGCTATTAAATATTTTTAGTGTTTGAAACTTGCTAATGAAATGATTTTTGTGACTCCGTTCCTCACAAAGAAACTCGATTCCTTAGCAGGAGGAATGATCTTTGTTACTGGATCTGTTTGCGGGGTTAACGATTGCAGCTGTGAATGACTAAAGTCTTTTGAAGAAGCTGAATGATAAAAACCAAACCGAAACAAGAAACAGCCCTTGTTCTACTCGAAGTAATATAGAATTTGCCGTTTGCGGGGTCAGATGAAAATAGTTGTGGAAGTCAACTACTTGGGGGGGGGGGGGGGGGAGGGGAAGGGAAGGGAGGGGAGGGGAGGGGTGGGTGGAGGTGGAGATGCTGTTGCCCTTTCAGGGAAAGCTTCTTAAATTGGCACTTGATCAACTGTTCTGTTTCTGTATTTGTCCTTGGTCTCTTTCATTGGTCTGTTTTGTTGACGTAGAAGAGCCCATGGAACTGCTCAAAGAAACCTGTGCAAATGGACCTTGAGTAAGTATTTACGTGTTCAACTGTTCCCCAGTCGGTCTAGCTAATGCTATCAGCGCTTGTAGTCTTTCACAAAAGGTGTTTAATTCCTGAGAAAGTAGAGGAGGAAGACGATTGGTAATCTCTTTGCTTAATAGGCACTGTTAGACAACCGTAGAAGGCGAAGAAATTTGCCCCCGAGGCACCAATTTGACCCTTCCTTTAGCCTGTACGCTTTCAAAGAGCATATCATAGAACCATAGAATGGCCTGGGTTGAAAAGCACCTTAAAGATCATCTAGTTTCAACCCCCCTGCTCTGGGCAGCGTTGCCAACCACTAGAGCAGGCTGCCCAGAGCCGCGTCCAGCCTGGCCTTGAATGCCTCCAGGGATGGGGCATCCAGAACCTCTCTGGGCAACCCGTTCCAGTGCCTCACCGCCCTCTGAGTGAAAAACTTTCTCCTAATATCTAAGCTAAATCTCCCCTGTCTTAGTTTAAAACCATTCCCCCTTGTCCTATCGCTATCAACACGTGTATTTTTACTCCTGTATATACAGATTCGTAGGGGTTGGAAGGGACCTCAAGAGATCGTCGGGTCCAACCCCCCTGCCAGAGCAGGTTCCCTAGAGCAGGCTGCCCAGGTAGGCGTCCAGACGGGCCTTGAATATCTCCGGAGAAGGAGACTCCACAACCTCCCCGGGCAGCCTGTTCCAGCGCTCCGTCACCCTCACCGTGAAGAAGTTCTTTCGCGTGTTGGTGCGGAACTTCCTGTGCTCCAGTTTTTGGCCGTTGCCCCTTGTCCTATCCCCACAAACCACTGAAAAGAGGGTGGCCAAGTCCCACTGTCTCCCACACTTAAGATATTTGTAATCATTGATAAGATCCCCTCTCAGTCTTCTCTTCTCAAGGCTGAACAGGCCCAGGTCTCTCAGTCTTTGCTCATAGGGGAGATGCTCCAGGCCCCGTATCATCTTTGTTGCCCTCCGCTGGACTCTTTCCAAGAGATCCCTGTCTTTTTTGTACTGGGGAGCCCAGAACCGGACACGGTACTCCAGGCGAGGCCTGCCCAGGGCAGAGTAGAGGGGGAGGATCACCTCCCTTGACCTGCTGGCCACGCTCCTTTTAACGCACGCCAGGATCCCGTGGCCTTCTTGGCCACCAGGGCACGCCGCTGGCTCATGGTCAACCTGTCGTCCACCAGGACCCCCGGGTCCTTCTCCGCAGCGCTCCTCTCCAGCAGGTCATCCCCCAGCCTGTACTGATACACGCGGTTGTTCCTTCCCAGGTGCAGGACTCTACGCTTGCTCTTGTTAAACTTCATTTGGCTTCTTCCTGCCCAGCTCTCCAGCCCGCCCAGGTCTCGCTGAATGGCAGCACAGCCTTCTGGCGTGTCGGCCACTCCTCCCAGCTTTGTATCATCGGCGTACTTGCTGAGGCTGGACACTATTCCCTCGTCAAGGTCGGCGATGAAGATGTTGAACAAGACCGGACCCAGCACCGACCCCTGGGGAACACCGCTAGTCACAGGGCTGCAGGCGGACTCTGCGCCGCCGATCACCACCCTCTGAGCTCGGCCGGTCAGCCAGGTCTCAACCCACCTTACCGTCCACTCGTCTATCCCACGCTTTCTCAGCTTTGCTAGCAGGACGTCGTGGGAGACAGTATCGGAAGCCTTGCTAAAGTCAAGGTAGATGACATCCACTGCTCTCCCTCCATCAACGCAGCTGGTGATGCCATCATAGAAGGCAACGAGGTCGGTCGAGCACGATTTCCCCTTGGTGAATCCATGCTGACTACTCCTCATAACCTCCTTCTCTTCCAATGGCTTGGAGATGGCATCCAGAACAAGCTGTTCCAACACCTTTCCAGCTGTTCCAACACCTGTCCAGGGACGGAGGGGAGACTGACCTTTCCAAGAGCTCCACATCCTTCTTGTGCTGGGGGCCCCAGGCCTGCACGCAGTATTCCAGGTGGGGTCTCCCAAGAGCAGGGTAGAGGGGGATAATCACCTCCCTCTCCCTGCTGGCCACCCCTTTGTTAATGCGGCCCAGGACACAGTTGGCCTTCCGGGCTGCAAGCGCGCGCTGCTGGCTCGTGTCCAGCTTCTCGTCCATCAGGACCCCCAAGTCCTTCTCCGCAGGGCTGCTCTCAAGTTCTTCTTCTCCCAGTCTATAGAAATACCTGGGATTGCCCCAGCCCAAGGTCAACGCCTTGCACTTGGCCTTGTTGAACCTCATTAGGTTCTCATGGGCCCACTTCTCCGGCCTGTCCAGGTCCCTCCGGACGGCATCCCTTCCCTCTGTTGTATCGACTGCACCGCTCAGCTTGGTGTCATCTGCAAACTTGCTCGATTCCGTCGTCTGTGTCATTGCTAAAGATGTTGAAGAGCACCGGTCCCGAGGCCGACCCCTGAGGGACACCGCTTGTGACCGGCCTCCACCCAGACATAGAGCCGTTGACCACAACCCTTTGGCTGCGACCAGCCAACCAATTCTTTATCCGCCCAGCAGTCCATCCTTCAAATCCATACCTCTCCAATTTAGAGAGAAGAATGTGGTGAGGGACCGTATCAAAGGCTTTGCTCAGTCCAGGTGGCATATCCTATCCCAGGAGTGGTTTCAGCCGTAAACAACAAACAGTTACGAGGAGAGGTGTAGCTCTGTAAATATTTTTGTTGCCTTGGGTGAATTGGTGTCTGGTCGCACTGAGTGGCCCGCGTGGTAGCTGGGAGATGGCCGACGGGGAGGACTGAGATGTTAAAGCTGCCTGTGGTTGCCTGCCCCCAGCCCCAGCCCCAGCCCCGTCCCCGTGTGCCATCCCGATGGCAGTAGCGCCTGGAACCTCAAACTAAAGCGAGCGTATTCTGATGTCGTTACCCTCCAAGCCTGTCAGAGAGGCAGAAGCGCTGTGGCCTACTCAGGCAGGAACCGCGCGTGTGGGGACGGCCACGTCCCTGCCGCCGTGTCGGGCCAGTTTGAGCTCCGCTCTCCCTGGGGCTGCTGCAGGGCACCGCGGACCACGCTTGGGCAGCCTTGGGGGGCACTGCCTATTTTTCCAGAAGCCTCCTCCCCAGCTGAGCACAAACCCAGTTGTGATGTGCCAGGGCTGAGCACAGGCTTTGTATTCCTCCCCGCCACCCCGTGCGCGGGAGGTGCAGCTTTCCCCCTTAGAAACACCAGCAGTTGAAGTGGGGCTCTCAGGGAAGGTTGTGGAGCAACTTCTGAAAAGGTAAGGCCTGCCCTGGCAAAAGCGGGGATCTGCCTGCGGGGAGCAGCGCCCAAAAGCCACCAGCGTGTTTGGGGTGGAGCTGATAGGGTCATAAATAATAGTTGGGGCTACGAGCGCGAGGTCCCGCATTTGGTCCGGGGCAATCCTAAGCACGAATCCAGGCTGGGCGGAGGATGGATGGAGAGCAGCTCTGAGGAGAAGGGCCTGGGGGCGTTGGTTGATGAGAAGCTCGTCAACCGGAGCCGGCAATGCAATGGACGCTTGCAGCCCGGAAAGCCACCCGTATCCTGGGCCGCATCAAAAGGAGGGCGGCCGGCAAGTCGAGGGAGGTGATTCTCCCTCTCTGCTGCTGTGCTCTTGTGAGGCCCCACCTAGAGTAAGTACTGTGTTCAGCTCTGGGGCCCCCAGCACAAGAAGGACGGGGACGTACTAGAACGCGTCCAGAGGAGGGCCACGAAGATGACCAGGGGGCTGGGGCACCTCTCCCAGGAAGGCAGGCTGAGGGAGTTGGGGTGGTTCAGCCTGGAGAGAGAAGAGAAGGCTCCGGGGAGACCTTGGAGGGGCCTTCCAGTACCCAAAGGGGGGGCCCTACAGGAAAGCTGGGGAGGGACTCTTTGTCAGGGAGAGGAGCGATAGGGCAAGGAGTAATGGTTTTAAACTCAAAGAGGGTAGACTTAGACTGGATAGTTGGAAGAGATTCTTTCCTGAGAGGGGGGTGAGGCACTGGAACGGGTTGCCAGGAGAAGTGGCGGATGCCCCGTCCCTGGAAGTGTTTAAGGCCAGGTTGGATGGGGCTTTGAGCAACGTGGTCTAGTGGAAGGTGTCCCTGCCCAGGGCGGGGGGGTTGGAATTAGGTGATCTTTAAGTAAGGTCCCTGCCAAGCCAAGCCATGCTATGATTCTATGATCGGAGCAACCGTTCTGTGGAGCTCGTTTCCCAGCCGTGCAGGGCCCGGCTTCCCTCCGCGGAGCCGCCCAGCCCGTTTTCGGGCGCCCACTTCCTCCCTCCCGGTCGGATCCCTCCGCGCCCCGAGGGCACGCGACCTCCCTGAGCGCCGATAAGCACCGGGTCGACGGGAGCGGAGCCGCCGAGAGGGCGGGGACAAGGGAAGAGGGCAGGCGAGGCAGCCAATCGAGGCGCGGGAGCGGTCGGCGGCGATCTGTCGGCCCAATGAGCGCCGCGGAGGGCCGGGCCGAGTGCGGGAAGGGAGGGGGCGTTGTACCGAGCGGGCGCCGTCATGGCCGACGGGATCGTTAGGGCGCAGGCCGCCTGGCCCGGCGGCGGCGCTGCCGCTGCAGCCGCTTTCGGAGAGGTCGCCTGCAAGGGCAAGGAGGTCCCCGCCAACGTTCTCCGTGAGGATGAGCGGTCGTGGGCGAGGAGGTAGCCGCGGCGTCGTCGTGCGAGTCTTCTCTTTCCTTCCTTCCCTCGGCCGCTCGCAGGCCCTCTGAAACGAGGGCCCGTCGCGGGTCCCGGGAGTGCGGCAGGGCGGGTGGTGGCCTTGCTGCGGGAGGGAGGGAGGCAGGGAGGGACGGACGGACGGACGGACGGACGGTCGGTCGGTCGGTCGGGGTCTCTCCGGCTCGTGGCGCTCTCTACTGCAGCGCCTCTAAAACCCCGCGCTTCTTCGGTGCGCGTCCCGCCTGCCCCCGGGGTGCCACGGCGCGTACTGGGTCGCCGGCGCAGTCGGTCTCCTTGGGGGTTCGGACTGCCTGCGTATAGGCAGCGAGCATCGCAGTAGTGACCGTAATCAGTCATTTCTGCGTAGCAGAAACGCAGGTCTTGATGCGCCTCGTGACAGCGTTCTAGAGACGCCCCGGCTCGGCCGTGCTAGGCTTTGGTTATGGCACCACCCCCACCGCGCACGCGAGCGCACGCTCTCTCCAAAGTGGCTTGTGAAAGGGAAGAATTGCAGCTTTTCCTAGCTTTCTTAAACATCTAGAAGCCAGTCAATCCCGCAGGCTGCTGGTCCTCACTTGAGGCGGGGGGGGAACTTAGAACTGCTTTTGGAGTGTAGTTGGCTATAGCGAATGGTCTTGAATTTGCTTAGCTCGCTGTACCGAAGGCCTGTTTCACAGTTGAGCGATGTTATAGGGGGGAGAAGTGTGAGGAAGGCTCGTAATTCTCGATTGTCGCGCAGTGAAAGGCGATGGTGAGTAAGAAGTGCAAAGCATCTGTGGAATCGAGTCTTATCGGCGCTGTTTCAGTCGCATCTAAAATAAATAAAACTGCCGGAAGTCGCTAATCTGAAGTACTCGGCTGTCTCGTTGCCCCCGTCACCTTGCGTGCTGGATCCTGCTTCTGGTGCCGTATGCAGTTTCGGTCTGCTGGTGATTTGGGGAGTTCCCTCGCAATTAGTTGCGAGTCGATGGTTTCCTACAGATCGGTGGTATTCGTGTTTCGCAGGTGATACCTTGGCCTCGGTCTGGAGGTGTCTGACGTAGAGCCGGCCGTAACGGGCTAACTTGGAATGTTCTTTCCCCTGAGTACGTGGCGTTATCGAGGACGGAGAGTTTATACAGCCTCAGCCGGATTACTCCGGGTTCTTTGAAGATGCCTTCCTACCTCTGGCCGAGGCAATATTTGGACATAACTGAAGGACAGTTAGCAATTGTTTGCCGCTTGTGTGTTTTGCGTGTAGAAGGTAGAGAACTTTGCCTATTCAAAGATCGCTTAAGAAGAATCGCTGTTTTGTCGTGCGCGTTTGGGGTACCTGATAATCTGCTTCGGTAGGACGAGTTCGGTGGGGCATAGTGATTTGCTTAAGCTGTTGCCTTTCTCTGAAGCTGACTGCGTTGTAACTGTTTACTCTTCCTCCAGCGCCTTGCGTTCCGTGATAGTTCGCCTCAGGCTCCAGTGTTTTTTCCTAGTCCTTCCTGAGAAGGCAGTTGTCCGGTTATGTGAAGCAGAAGATTCTGGCGGACCCGTGAGTACTGTGGGAGCTTTCTTTTCGCTAGGCTGGCTGTACCTGTAACTAGTTTGTAACTTCCTAGACTCTTTCCCGTCCCCTCTTTTCCTCTGGATGTTGCGGAGGGGCGCACAGTAGGCTATTTTGGGTTTTCCGATGCTGTAGTCTTTTGCCTCTAGCTTGTAATGGAGTTGAGCTTTTTGACTAAGAGCGGCGATATAAAGCGATGCTGGTCTCCGGCTACGCGCTTGTAGTGCAAAAAGCAGTGTTGTTCCGAAGTACGGTCTGATGCCCGTTTTCACGGTTTCCAGACAGCGGCGGTGGTACTTTGACTATGCAGAAGAGGGCTTGGGGTTTGGGCAGGTCAGAGGCGAGGAAAGGGAAAGCTGGTTGAGCGGCGCTGGGTGTTTGTTTCGCTGTTAGCTATGCAAGTCAAGTTCCAAGGCTTTGTGAGGCCACGCAAAAGAAAAGGCACCGTGAAGCTTTTATTTTCCGCCAGAGCGGCTTACGTTGCCCGAAGCTATGACGGGGGCTTTAACCCCCGAGACAAATTTAGCTTCTGTGACTGTTTTGTAGTCTGTTCCCGTCTAGAGGGTAATTCAAAGAGCAGCGGTTGAATCGTGAAGGATTAGCTAACCGTGTTCTGTGGATGGTTCTCCGCTCGCGTTCGTTCTGTGCGTCGTGGCACGTTATGTTAGGTAACGTTATTTCCTTTTTCCAGCTTCTTGGGCGTGTAATGGTTGTTGGCAAGAAGTGTGCTGCTAACCTGGACCTGACCAATGGATTCCGGATGGCTGTGAATGCCCACCCTCGGGCCCTTCGGGCTGTCGTGTACATCTACGTATTCTGGGTGGCGGTCAGTTGGGCCGGCCTCCTGGCTAAGGTTTTTGCACCGCAGGCGTCACTGCACGCGTACGGGTCGCCGCCGAGTAGGTTTCATATGTTGCCCGTCAATCTAGCCCCTGTTGACGTATGATTTTTTTTTTTTTTTTCCTGGACGGCTGTCTATGGAGGGTAATAAAGAGCTTTGAGCAGCACTTGCACAATAAAGATGGAGCATGGGGATATGACCTCTGTCTTGTGTGTCTTGCCGATGGAAATAGTTCTGCAAGTTAAAAGAATGTTTCGGTCTGTTGACAGTGTCGTGTAGATGGTGGTTTGCCCAGTCATTTGAAACGCGAAGATAGAAGCGCTCGGCGGTCCTGTGGGTCTCCATCTCCCTAAGACGATCTAGGATGTGCTGTGTGTTTGAGGCCTTGCTATCTTCCCCCTGCTCCCAAATAAAAGGGCGTGCTTTTATTGCGAAACAGCCGCATCGAGGACTGGCAGATGTAGAACCAGAGAAGAATAAGGTTGGAAGAAAGCTTCCAGGCATCGTCTGTTGTCTGCCCCTGTCCCGAGGAGGCAGAATAAACTCTACCCGGTGTGATTTCTGACAGGTGCTTGTCAGCCTGTTCTTGACTACCGTAGGAGTTTTGCTACCGCTTTCTTTTCAGTCGTGGGTTTCGCAACTTCGAGAAGTAATTTCTCCCACAGACGCTTTTCAAAGCGTAGAAGGCTCTGGGATGCTTGAGTCGGCTTCTGAACGTTCAAGACTCGGCTGCCGTTCCCTTTATTTTTTTGTATGTATTTTTAGAGTCTTTTTTTTTCCTAAACGAAGTCCGTTGTTCAGGAACTAGAAGAAGGATTAGCTAAAGGCACCATAAGGCGTTTAAATGCGATCACCTCTCGTGCTTTGTTAGACCTCTGGCTTTGCTGTGCTCCTTGTTTAATTGCGGTTACGTTCAAGGCTTACTGGAGCGTGGGAGCGTTAAAATGCTATTAAATATTTTTAGTGTTTGAAACTTGCTAATGAAATGATTTTTGTGACTCCGTTCCTCACAAAGAAACTCGATTCCTTAGCAGGAGGAATGATCTTTGTTACTGGATCTGTTTGCGGGGTTAACGATTGCAGCTGTGAATGACTAAAGTCTTTTGAAGAAGCTGAATGATAAAAACCAAACCGAAACAAGAAACAGCCCTTGTTCTACTCGAAGTAATATAGAATTTGCCGTTTGCGGGGTCAGATGAAAATAGTTGTGGAAGTCAACTACTTGGGGGGGGGGGGGGGGAGGGGAGGGGAGGGGAGGGGAGGGGAAGGGAGGGGTGGGTGGAGGTGGAGATGCTGTTGCCCTTTCAGGGAAAGCTTCTTAAATTGGCACTTGATCAACTGTTCTGTTTCTGTATTTGTCCTTGGTCTCTTTCATTGGTCTGTTTTGTTGACGTAGAAGAGCCCATGGAACTGCTCAAAGAAACCTGTGCAAATGGACCTTGAGTAAGTATTTACGTGTTCAACTGTTCCCCAGTCGGTCTAGCTAATGCTATCAGCGCTTGTAGTCTTTCACAAAAGGTGTTTAATTCCTGAGAAAGTAGAGGAGGAAGACGATTGGTAATCTCTTTGCTTAATAGGCACTGTTAGACAACCGTAGAAGGCGAAGAAATTTGCCCCCGAGGCACCAATTTGACCCTTCCTTTAGCCTGTACGCTTTCAAAGAGCATATCATAGAACCATAGAATGGCCTGGGTTGAAAAGCACCTTAAAGATCATCTAGTTTCAACCCCCCTGCTCTGGGCAGCGTTGCCAACCACTAGAGCAGGCTGCCCAGAGCCGCGTCCAGCCTGGCCTTGAATGCCTCCAGGGATGGGGCATCCAGAACCTCTCTGGGCAACCCGTTCCAGTGCCTCACCACCCTCTGAGTGAAAAACTTTCTCCTAATATCTAAGCTAAATCTCCCCTGTCTTAGTTTAAAACCATTCCCCCTTGTCCTATCGCTATCAACACGTGTATTTTTACTCCTGTATATACAGATTCGTAGGGGTTGGAAGGGACCTCAAGAGATCGTCGGGTCCAACCCCCCTGCCAGAGCAGGTTCCCTAGAGCAGGCTGCCCAGGTAGGCGTCCAGACGGGCCTTGAATATCTCCGGAGAAGGAGACTCCACAACCTCCCCGGGCAGCCTGTTCCAGCGCTCCGTCACCCTCACCGTGAAGAAGTTCTTTCGCGTGTTGGTGCGGAACTTCCTGTGCTCCAGTTTTTGGCCGTTGCCCCTTGTCCTATCCCCACAAACCACTGAAAAGAGGGTGGCCAAGTCCCACTGTCTCCCACACTTAAGATATTTGTAATCATTGATAAGATCCCCTCTCAGTCTTCTCTTCTCAAGGCTGAACAGGCCCAGGTCTCTCAGTCTTTGCTCATAGGGGAGATGCTCCAGGCCCCGTATCATCTTTGTTGCCCTCCGCTGGACTCTTTCCAGGAGATCCCTGTCTCTCTTTTTGTACTGGGGAGCCCGGAACCGGACACGGTACTCCAGGCGAGGCCTGCCCAGGGCAGAGTAGAGGGGGAGGATCACCTCCCTTGACCTGCTGGCCACGCTCCTTTTAACGCACGCCAGGATCCCGTTGGCCTTCTTGGCCACCAGGGCACGCCGCTGGCTCATGGTCAACCTGTCGTCCACCAGGACCCCCGGGTCCTTCTCCGCAGCGCTCCTCTCCAGCAGGTCATCCCCCAGCCTGTACTGATACACGCGGTTGTTCCTTCCCAGGTGCAGGACTCTACGCTTGCTCTTGTTAAACTTCATTTGGCTTCTTCCTGCCCAGCTCTCCAGCCCGCCCAGGTCTCGCTGAATGGCAGCACAGCCTTCTGGCGTGTCGGCCACTCCTCCCAGCTTTGTATCATCGGCGTACTTGCTGAGGCTGGACACTATTCCCTCGTCAAGGTCGGCGATGAAGATGTTGAACAAGACCGGACCCAGCACCGACCCCTGGGGAACACCGCTAGTCACAGGGCTGCAGCCGGACTCTGCGCCGCCGATCACCACCCTCTGAGCTCGGCCGGTCAGCCAGGTCTCAACCCACCTTACCGTCCACTCGTCTATCCCACGCTTTCTCAGCTTTGCTAGCAGGACGTCGTGGGAGACAGTATCGGAAGCCTTGCTAAAGTCAAGGTAGATGACATCCACTGCTCTCCCTCCATCAACGCAGCTGGTGATGCCATCATAGAAGGCAACGAGGTCGGTCGAGCACGATTTCCCCTTGGTGAATCCATGCTGACTACTCCTCATAACCTCCTTCTCTTCCAATGGCTTGGAGATGGCATCCAGAACAAGCTGTTCCAACACCTTTCCAGCTGTTCCAACACCTGTCCAGGGACGGAGGTGAGACTGACCTTTCCAAGAGCTCCACATCCTTCTTGTGCTGGGGGCCCCAGGCCTGCACGCAGTATTCCAGGTGGGGTCTCCCAAGAGCAGGGTAGAGGGGGATAATCACCTCCCTCTCCCTGCTGGCCACCCCTTTGTTAATGCAGCCCAGGACACAGTTGGCCTTCCGGGCTGCAAGCGCGCGCTGCTGGCTCGTGTCCAGCTTCTCGTCCATCAGGACCCCCAAGTCCTTCTCCGCAGGGCTGCTCTCAAGTTCTTCTTCTCCCAGTCTATAGAAATACCTGGGATTGCCCCAGCCCAAGGTCAACGCCTTGCACTTGGCCTTGTTGAACCTCATTAGGTTCTCATGGGCCCACTTCTCCGGCCTGTCCAGGTCCCTCCGGACGGCATCCCTTCCCTCTGTTGTATCGACTGCACCGCTCAGCTTGGTGTCATCTGCAAACTTGCTCGATTCCGTCGTCTGTGTCATTGCTAAAGATGTTGAAGAGCACCGGTCCCGAGGCCGACCCCTGAGGGACACCGCTTGTGACCGGCCTCCACCCAGACATAGAGCCGTTGACCACAACCCTTTGGCTGCGACCAGCCAACCAATTCTTTATCCGCCCAGCAGTCCATCCTTCAAATCCATACCTCTCCAATTTAGAGAGAAGAATGTGGTGAGGGACCGTATCAAAGGCTTTGCTCAGTCCAGGTGGCATATCCTATCCCAGGAGTGGTTTCAGCCGTAAACAACAAACAGTTACGAGGAGAGGTGTAGCTCTGTAAATATTTTTGTTGCCTTGGGTGAATTGGTGTCTGGTCGCACTGAGTGGCCCGCGTGGTAGCTGGGAGATGGCCGACGGGGAGGACTGAGATGTTAAAGCTGCCTGTGGTTGCCTGCCCCCAGCCCCAGCCCCAGCCCCGTCCCCGTGTGCCATCCCGATGGCAGTAGCGCCTGGAACCTCAAACTAAAGCGAGCGTATTCTGATGTCGTTACCCTCCAAGCCTGTCAGAGAGGCAGAAGCGCTGTGGCCTACTCAGGCAGGAACCGCGCGTGTGGGGACGGCCACGTCCCTGCCGCCGTGTCGGGCCAGTTTGAGCTCCGCTCTCCCTGGGGCTGCTGCAGGGCACCGCGGACCACGCTTGGGCAGCCTTGGGGGGCACTGCCTATTTTTCCAGAAGCCTCCTCCCCAGCTGAGCACAAACCCAGTTGTGATGTGCCAGGGCTGAGCACAGGCTTTGTATTCCTCCCCGCCACCCCGTGCGCGGGAGGTGCAGCTTTCCCCCTTAGAAACACCAGCAGTTGAAGTGGGGCTCTCAGGGAAGGTTGTGGAGCAACTTCTGAAAAGGTAAGGCCTGCCCTGGCAAAAGCGGGGATCTGCCTGCGGGGAGCAGCGCCCAAAAGCCACCAGCGTGTTTGGGGTGGAGCTGATAGGGTCATAAATAATAGTTGGGGCTACGAGCGCGAGGTCCCGCATTTGGTCCGGGGCAATCCTAAGCACGAATCCAGGCTGGGCGGAGAATGGATGGAGAGCAGCTCTGAGGAGAAGGGCCTGGGGGCGTTGGTTGATGAGAAGCTCGTCAACCGGAGCCGGCAATGCAATGGACGCTTGCAGCCCGGAAAGCCACCCGTATCCTGGGCCGCATCAAAAGGAGGGCGGCCGGCAAGTCGAGGGAGGTGATTCTCCCTCTCTGCTGCTGTGCTCTTGTGAGGCCCCACCTAGAGTAAGTACTGTGTTCAGCTCTGGGGCCCCCAGCACAAGAAGGACGGGGACGTACTAGAACGCGTCCAGAGGAGGGCCACGAAGATGACCAGGGGGCTGGGGCACCTCTCCCAGGAAGGCAGGCTGAGGGAGTTGGGGTGGTTCAGCCTGGAGAGAGAAGAGAAGGCTCCGGGGAGACCTTGGAGGGGCCTTCCAGTACCCAAAGGGGGGGCCCTACAGGAAAGCTGGGGAGGGACTCTTTGTCAGGGAGAGGAGCGATAGGGCAAGGAGTAATGGTTTTAAACTCAAAGAGGGTAGACTTAGACTGGATAGTTGGAAGAGATTCTTTCCTGAGAGGGGGGTGAGGCACTGGAACGGGTTGCCAGGAGAAGTGGCGGATGCCCCGTCCCTGGAAGTGTTTAAGGCCAGGTTGGATGGGGCTTTGAGCAACGTGGTCTAGTGGAAGGTGTCCCTGCCCAGGGCGGGGGGGTTGGAATTAGGTGATCTTTAAGTAAGGTCCCTGCCAAGCCAAGCCATGCTATGATTCTATGATCGGAGCAACCGTTCTGTGGAGCTCGTTTCCCAGCCGTGCAGGGCCCGGCTTCCCTCCGCGGAGCCGCCCAGCCCGTTTTCGGGCGCCCACTTCCTCCCTCCCGGTCGGATCCCTCCGCGCCCCGAGGGCACGCGACCTCCCTGAGCGCCGATAAGCACCGGGTCGACGGGAGCGGAGCCGCCGAGAGGGCGGGGACAAGGGAAGAGGGCAGGCGAGGCAGCCAATCGAGGCGCGGGAGCGGTCGGCGGCGATCTGTCGGCCCAATGAGCGCCGCGGAGGGCCGGGCCGAGTGCGGGAAGGGAGGGGGCGTTGTACCGAGCGGGCGCCGTCATGGCCGACGGGATCGTTAGGGCGCAGGCCGCCTGGCCCGGCGGCGGCGCTGCCGCTGCAGCCGCTTTCGGAGAGGTCGCCTGCAAGGGCAAGGAGGTCCCCGCCAACGTTCTCCGTGAGGATGAGCGGTCGTGGGCGAGGAGGTAGCCGCGGCGTCGTCGTGCGAGTCTTCTCTTTCCTTCCTTCCCTCGGCCGCTCGCAGGCCCTCTGAAACGAGGGCCCGTCGCGGGTCCCGGGAGTGCGGCAGGGCGGGTGGTGGCCTTGCTGCGGGAGGGAGGGACGGACGGACGGACGGACGGTCGGTCGGTCGGTCGGTCGGGGTCTCTCCGGCTCGTGGCGCTCTCTACTGCAGCGCCTCTAAAACCCCGCGCTTCTTCGGTGCGCGTCCCGCCTGCCCCCGGGGTGCCACGGCGCGTACTGGGTCGCCGGCGCAGTCGGTCTCCTTGGGGGTTCGGACTGCCTGCGTATAGGCAGCGAGCATCGCAGTAGTGACCGTAATCAGTCATTTCTGCGTAGCAGAAACGCAGGTCTTGATGCGCCTCGTGACAGCGTTCTAGAGACGCCCCGGCTCGGCCGTGCTAGGCTTTGGTTATGGCACCACCCCCACCGCGCACGCGAGCGCACGCTCTCTCCAAAGTGGCTTGTGAAAGGGAAGAATTGCAGCTTTTCCTAGCTTTCTTAAACATCTAGAAGCCAGTCAATCCCGCAGGCTGCTGGTCCTCACTTGAGGCAGGGGGGGAACTTAGAACTGCTTTTGGAGTGTAGTTGGCTATAGCGAATGGTCTTGAATTTGCTTAGCTCGCTGTACCGAAGGCCTGTTTCACAGTTGAGCGATGTTATAGGGGGGAGAAGTGTGAGGAAGGCTCGTAATTCTCGATTGTCACGCAGTGAAAGGCGATGGTGAGTAAGAAGTGCAAAGCATCTGTGGAATCGAGTCTTATCGGCGCTGTTTCAGTCGCATCTAAAATAAATAAAACTGCCGGAAGTCGCTAATCTGAAGTACTCGGCTGTCTCGTTGCCCCCGTCACCTTGCGTGCTGGATCCTGCTTCTGGTGCCGTATGCAGTTTCGGTCTGCTGGTGATTTGGGGAGTTCCCTCGCAATTAGTTGCGAGTCGATGGTTTCCTACAGATCGGTGGTATTCGTGTTTCGCAGGTGATACCTTGGCCTCGGTCTGGAGGTGTCTGACGTAGAGCCGGCCGTAACGGGCTAACTTGGAATGTTCTTTCCCCTGAGTACGTGGCGTTATCGAGGACGGAGAGTTTATACAGCCTCAGCCGGATTACTCCGGGTTCTTTGAAGATGCCTTCCTACCTCTGGCCGAGGCAATATTTGGACATAACTGAAGGACAGTTAGCAATTGTTTGCCGCTTGTGTGTTTTGCGTGTAGAAGGTAGAGAACTTTGCCTATTCAAAGATCGCTTAAGAAGAATCGCTGTTTTGTCGTGCGCGTTTGGGGTACCTGATAATCTGCTTCGGTAGGACGAGTTCGGTGGGGCATAGTGATTTGCTTAAGCTGTTGCCTTTCTCTGAAGCTGACTGCGTTGTAACTGTTTACTCTTCCTCCAGCGCCTTGCGTTCCGTGATAGTTCGCCTCAGGCTCCAGTGTTTTTTCCTAGTCCTTCCTGAGAAGGCAGTTGTCCGGTTATGTGAAGCAGAAGATTCTGGCGGACCCGTGAGTACTGTGGGAGCTTTCTTTTCGCTAGGCTGGCTGTACCTGTAACTAGTTTGTAACTTCCTAGACTCTTTCCCGTCCCCTCTTTTCCTCTGGATGTTGCGGAGGGGCGCACAGTAGGCTATTTTGGGTTTTCCGATGCTGTAGTCTTTTGCCTCTAGCTTGTAATGGAGTTGAGCTTTTTGACTAAGAGCGGCGATATAAAGCGATGCTGGTCTCCGGCTACGCGCTTGTAGTGCAAAAAGCAGTGTTGTTCCGAAGTACGGTCTGATGCCCGTTTTCACGGTTTCCAGACAGCGGCGGTGGTACTTTGACTATGCAGAAGAGGGCTTGGGGTTTGGGCAGGTCAGAGGCGAGGAAAGGGAAAGCTGGTTGAGCGGCGCTGGGTGTTTGTTTCGCTGTTAGCTATGCAAGTCAAGTTCCAAGGCTTTGTGAGGCCACGCAAAAGAAAAGGCACCGTGAAGCTTTTATTTTCCGCCAGAGCGGCTTACGTTGCCCGAAGCTATGACGGGGGCTTTAACCCCCGAGACAAATTTAGCTTCTGTGACTGTTTTGTAGTCTGTTCCCGTCTAGAGGGTAATTCAAAGAGCAGCGGTTGAATCGTGAAGGATTAGCTAACCGTGTTCTGTGGATGGTTCTCCGCTCGCGTTCGTTCTGTGCGTCGTGGCACGTTATGTTAGGTAACGTTATTTCCTTTTTCCAGCTTCTTGGGCGTGTAATGGTTGTTGGCAAGAAGTGTGCTGCTAACCTGGACCTGACCAATGGATTCCGGATGGCTGTGAATGCCCACCCTCGGGCCCTTCGGGCTGTCGTGTACATCTACGTATTCTGGGTGGCGGTCAGTTGGGCCGGCCTCCTGGCTAAGGTTTTTGCACCGCAGGCGTCACTGCACGCGTACGGGTCGCCGCCGAGTAGGTTTCATATGTTGCCCGTCAATCTAGCCCCTGTTGACGTATGATTTTTTTTTTTTTTTCCTGGACGGCTGTCTATGGAGGGTAATAAAGAGCTTTGAGCAGCACTTGCACAATAAAGATGGAGCATGGGGATATGACCTCTGTCTTGTGTGTCTTGCCGATGGAAATAGTTCTGCAAGTTAAAAGAATGTTTCGGTCTGTTGACAGTGTCGTGTAGATGGTGGTTTGCCCAGTCATTTGAAACGCGAAGATAGAAGCGCTCGGCGGTCCTGTGGGTCTCCATCTCCCTAAGACGATCTAGGATGTGCTGTGTGTTTGAGGCCTTGCTATCTTCCCCCTGCTCCCAAATAAAAGGGCGTGCTTTTATTGCGAAACAGCCGCATCGAGGACTGGCAGATGTAGAACCAGAGAAGAATAAGGTTGGAAGAAAGCTTCCAGGCATCGTCTGTTGTCTGCCCCTGTCCCGAGGAGGCAGAATAAACTCTGCCCGGTGTGATTTCTGACAGGTGCTTGTCAGCCTGTTCTTGACTACCGTAGGAGTTTTGCTACCGCTTTCTTTTCAGTCGTGGGTTTCGCAACTTCGAGAAGTAATTTCTCCCACAGACGCTTTTCAAAGCGTAGAAGGCTCTGGGATGCTTGAGTCGGCTTCTGAACGTTCAAGACTCGGCTGCCGTTCCCTTTATTTTTTTGTATGTATTTTTAGAGTCTTTTTTTTTCCTAAACGAAGTCCGTTGTTCAGGAACTAGAAGAAGGATTAGCTAAAGGCACCATAAGGCGTTTAAATGCGATCACCTCTCGTGCTTTGTTAGACCTCTGGCTTTGCTGTGCTCCTTGTTTAATTGCGGTTACGTTCAAGGCTTACTGGAGCGTGGGAGCGTTAAAATGCTATTAAATATTTTTAGTGTTTGAAACTTGCTAATGAAATGATTTTTGTGACTCCGTTCCTCACAAAGAAACTCGATTCCTTAGCAGGAGGAATGATCTTTGTTACTGGATCTGTTTGCGGGGTTAACGATTGCAGCTGTGAATGACTAAAGTCTTTTGAAGAAGCTGAATGATAAAAACCAAACCGAAACAAGAAACAGCCCTTGTTCTACTCGAAGTAATATAGAATTTGCCGTTTGCGGGGTCAGATGAAAATAGTTGTGGAAGTCAACTACTTGGGGGGGGGGGGGGGGGGGGGGGAGGGAGGGGAGGGGAAGGGAGGGGAGGGGAGGGGAGGGGTGGGTGGAGGTGGAGATGCTGTTGCCCTTTCAGGGAAAGCTTCTTAAATTGGCACTTGATCAACTGTTCTGTTTCTGTATTTGTCCTTGGTCTCTTTCATTGGTCTGTTTTGTTGACGTAGAAGAGCCCATGGAACTGCTCAAAGAAACCTGTGCAAATGGACCTTGAGTAAGTATTTACGTGTTCAACTGTTCCCCAGTCGGTCTAGCTAATGCTATCAGCGCTTGTAGTCTTTCACAAAAGGTGTTTAATTCCTGAGAAAGTAGAGGAGGAAGACGATTGGTAATCTCTTTGCTTAATAGGCACTGTTAGACAACCGTAGAAGGCGAAGAAATTTGCCCCCGAGGCACCAATTTGACCCTTCCTTTAGCCTGTACGCTTTCAAAGAGCATATCATAGAACCATAGAATGGCCTGGGTTGAAAAGCACCTTAAAGATCATCTAGTTTCAACCCCCCTGCTCTGGGCAGCGTTGCCAACCACTAGAGCAGGCTGCCCAGAGCCGCGTCCAGCCTGGCCTTGAATGCCTCCAGGGATGGGGCATCCAGAACCTCTCTGGGCAACCCGTTCCAGTGCCTCACCGCCCTCTGAGTGAAAAACTTTCTCCTAATATCTAAGCTAAATCTCCCCTGTCTTAGTTTAAAACCATTCCCCCTTGTCCTATCGCTATCAACACGTGTATTTTTACTCCTGTATATACAGATTCGTAGGGGTTGGAAGGGACCTCAAGAGATCGTCGGGTCCAACCCCCCTGCCAGAGCAGGTTCCCTAGAGCAGGCTGCCCAGGTAGGCGTCCAGACGGGCCTTGAATATCTCCGGAGAAGGAGACTCCACAACCTCCCCGGGCAGCCTGTTCCAGCGCTCCGTCACCCTCACCGTGAAGAAGTTCTTTCGCGTGTTGGTGCGGAACTTCCTGTGCTCCAGTTTTTGGCCGTTGCCCCTTGTCCTATCCCCACAAACCACTGAAAAGAGGGTGGCCAAGTCCCACTGTCTCCCACACTTAAGATATTTGTAATCATTGATAAGATCCCCTCTCAGTCTTCTCTTCTCAAGGCTGAACAGGCCCAGGTCTCTCAGTCTTTGCTCATAGGGGAGATGCTCCAGGCCCCGTATCATCTTTGTTGCCCTCCGCTGGACTCTTTCCAAGAGATCCCTGTCTTTTTTGTACTGGGGAGCCCAGAACCGGACACGGTACTCCAGGCGAGGCCTGCCCAGGGCAGAGTAGAGGGGGAGGATCACCTCCCTTGACCTGCTGGCCACGCTCCTTTTAACGCACGCCAGGATCCCGTTGGCCTTCTTGGCCACCAGGGCACGCCGCTGGCTCATGGTCAACCTGTCGTCCACCAGGACCCCCGGGTCCTTCTCCGCAGCGCTCCTCTCCAGCAGGTCATCCCCCAGCCTGTACTGATACACGCGGTTGTTCCTTCCCAGGTGCAGGACTCTACGCTTGCTCTTGTTAAACTTCATTTGGCTTCTTCCTGCCCAGCTCTCCAGCCCGCCCAGGTCTCGCTGAATGGCAGCACAGCCTTCTGGCGTGTCGGCCACTCCTCCCAGCTTTGTATCATCGGCGTACTTGCTGAGGCTGGACACTATTCCCTCGTCAAGGTCGGCGATGAAGATGTTGAACAAGACCGGACCCAGCACCGACCCCTGGGGAACACCGCTAGTCACAGGGCTGCAGCCGGACTCTGCGCCGCCGATCACCACCCTCTGAGCTCGGCCGGTCAGCCAGGTCTCAACCCACCTTACCGTCCACTCGTCTATCCCACGCTTTCTCAGCTTTGCTAGCAGGACGTCGTGGGAGACAGTATCGGAAGCCTTGCTAAAGTCAAGGTAGATGACATCCACTGCTCTCCCTCCATCAACGCAGCTGGTGATGCCATCATAGAAGGCAACGAGGTCGGTCGAGCACGATTTCCCCTTGGTGAATCCATGCTGACTACTCCTCATAACCTCCTTCTCTTCCAATGGCTTGGAGATGGCATCCAGAACAAGCTGTTCCAAGACCTTTCCAGCTGTTCCAACACCTTTCCAGGGACGGAGGTGAGACTGACCTTTCCAAGAGCTCCACATCCTTCTTGTGCTGGGGGCCCCAGGCCTGCACGCAGTATTCCAGGTGGGGTCTCCCAAGAGCAGGGTAGAGGGGGATAATCACCTCCCTCTCCCTGCTGGCCACCCCTTTGTTAATGCAGCCCAGGACACAGTTGGCCTTCCGGGCTGCAAGCGCGCGCTGCTGGCTCGTGTCCAGCTTCTCGTCCATCAGGACCCCCAAGTCCTTCTCCGCAGGGCTGCTCTCAAGTTCTTCTTCTCCCAGTCTATAGAAATACCTGGGATTGCCCCAGCCCAAGGTCAACGCCTTGCACTTGGCCTTGTTGAACCTCATTAGGTTCTCATGGGCCCACTTCTCCGGCCTGTCCAGGTCCCTCCGGACGGCATCCCTTCCCTCTGTTGTATCGACTGCACCGCTCAGCTTGGTGTCATCTGCAAACTTGCTCGATTCCGTCGTCTGTGTCATTGCTAAAGATGTTGAAGAGCACCGGTCCCGAGGCCGACCCCTGAGGGACACCGCTTGTGACCGGCCTCCACCCAGACATAGAGCCGTTGACCACAACCCTTTGGCTGCGACCAGCCAACCAATTCTTTATCCGCCCAGCAGTCCATCCTTCAAATCCATACCTCTCCAATTTAGAGAGAAGAATGTGGTGAGGGACCGTATCAAAGGCTTTGCTCAGTCCAGGTGGCATATCCTATCCCAGGACTGGTTTCAGCCGTAAACAACAAACAGTTACGAGGAGAGGTGTAGCTCTGTAAATATTTTTGTTGCCTTGGGTGAATTGGTGTCTGGTCGCACTGAGTGGCCCGCGTGGTAGCTGGGAGATGGCCGACGGGGAGGACTGAGATGTTAAAGCTGCCTGTGGTTGCCTGCCCCCAGCCCCAGCCCCAGCCCCGTCCCCGTGTGCCATCCCGATGGCAGTAGCGCCTGGAACCTCAAACTAAAGCGAGCGTATTCTGATGTCGTTACCCTCCAAGCCTGTCAGAGAGGCAGAAGCGCTGTGGCCTACTCAGGCAGGAACCGCGCGTGTGGGGACGGCCACGTCCCTGCCGCCGTGTCGGGCCAGTTTGAGCTCCGCTCTCCCTGGGGCTGCTGCAGGGCACCGCGGACCACGCTTGGGCAGCCTTGGGGGGCACTGCCTATTTTTCCAGAAGCCTCCTCCCCAGCTGAGCACAAACCCAGTTGTGATGTGCCAGGGCTGAGCACAGGCTTTGTATTCCTCCCCGCCACCCCGTGCGCGGGAGGTGCAGCTTTCCCCCTTAGAAACACCAGCAGTTGAAGTGGGGCTCTCAGGGAAGGTTGTGGAGCAACTTCTGAAAAGGTAAGGCCTGCCCTGGCAAAAGCGGGGATCTGCCTGCGGGGAGCAGCGCCCAAAAGCCACCAGCGTGTTTGGGGTGGAGCTGATAGGGTCATAAATAATAGTTGGGGCTACGAGCGCGAGGTCCCGCATTTGGTCCGGGGCAATCCTAAGCACGAATCCAGGCTGGGCGGAGAATGGATGGAGAGCAGCTCTGAGGAGAAGGGCCTGGGGGCGTTGGTTGATGAGAAGCTCGTCAACCGGAGCCGGCAATGCAATGGACGCTTGCAGCCCGGAAAGCCACCCGTATCCTGGGCCGCATCAAAAGGAGGGCGGCCGGCAAGTCGAGGGAGGTGATTCTCCCTCTCTGCTGCTGTGCTCTTGTGAGGCCCCACCTAGAGTAAGTACTGTGTTCAGCTCTGGGGCCCCCAGCACAAGAAGGACGGGGACGTACTAGAACGCGTCCAGAGGAGGGCCACGAAGATGACCAGGGGGCTGGGGCACCTCTCCCAGGAAGGCAGGCTGAGGGAGTTGGGGTGGTTCAGCCTGGAGAGAGAAGAGAAGGCTCCGGGGAGACCTTGGAGGGGCCTTCCAGTACCCAAAGGGGGGGCCCTACAGGAAAGCTGGGGAGGGACTCTTTGTCAGGGAGAGGAGCGATAGGGCAAGGAGTAATGGTTTTAAACTCAAAGAGGGTAGACTTAGACTGGATAGTTGGAAGAGATTCTTTCCTGAGAGGGGGGTGAGGCACTGGAACGGGTTGCCAGGAGAAGTGGCGGATGCCCCGTCCCTGGAAGTGTTTAAGGCCAGGTTGGATGGGGCTTTGAGCAACGTGGTCTAGTGGAAGGTGTCCCTGCCCAGGGCGGGGGGGTTGGAATTAGGTGATCTTTAAGTAAGGTCCCTGCCAAGCCAAGCCATGCTATGATTCTATGATCGGAGCAACCGTTCTGTGGAGCTCGTTTCCCAGCCGTGCAGGGCCCGGCTTCCCTCCGCGGAGCCGCCCAGCCCGTTTTCGGGCGCCCACTTCCTCCCTCCCGGTCGGATCCCTCCGCGCCCCGAGGGCACGCGACCTCCCTGAGCGCCGATAAGCACCGGGTCGACGGGAGCGGAGCCGCCGAGAGGGCGGGGACAAGGGAAGAGGGCAGGCGAGGCAGCCAATCGAGGCGCGGGAGCGGTCGGCGGCGATCTGTCGGCCCAATGAGCGCCGCGGAGGGCCGGGCCGAGTGCGGGAAGGGAGGGGGCGTTGTACCGAGCGGGCGCCGTCATGGCCGACGGGATCGTTAGGGCGCAGGCCGCCTGGCCCGGCGGCGGCGCTGCCGCTGCAGCCGCTTTCGGAGAGGTCGCCTGCAAGGGCAAGGAGGTCCCCGCCAACGTTCTCCGTGAGGATGAGCGGTCGTGGGCGAGGAGGTAGCCGCGGCGTCGTCGTGCGAGTCTTCTCTTTCCTTCCTTCCCTCGGCCGCTCGCAGGCCCTCTGAAACGAGGGCCCGTCGCGGGTCCCGGGAGTGCGGCAGGGCGGGTGGTGGCCTTGCTGCGGGAGGGAGGGACGGACGGACGGACGGACGGACGGACGGTCGGTCGGTCGGTCGGGGTCTCTCCGGCTCGTGGCGCTCTCTACTGCAGCGCCTCTAAAACCCCGCGCTTCTTCGGTGCGCGTCCCGCCTGCCCCCGGGGTGCCACGGCGCGTACTGGGTCGCCGGCGCAGTCGGTCTCCTTGGGGGTTCGGACTGCCTGCGTATAGGCAGCGAGCATCGCAGTAGTGACCGTAATCAGTCATTTCTGCGTAGCAGAAACGCAGGTCTTGATGCGCCTCGTGACAGCGTTCTAGAGACGCCCCGGCTCGGCCGTGCTAGGCTTTGGTTATGGCACCACCCCCACCGCGCACGCGAGCGCACGCTCTCTCCAAAGTGGCTTGTGAAAGGGAAGAATTGCAGCTTTTCCTAGCTTTCTTAAACATCTAGAAGCCAGTCAATCCCGCAGGCTGCTGGTCCTCACTTGAGGCGGGGGGGGAACTTAGAACTGCTTTTGGAGTGTAGTTGGCTATAGCGAATGGTCTTGAATTTGCTTAGCTCGCTGTACCGAAGGCCTGTTTCACAGTTGAGCGATGTTATAGGGGGGAGAAGTGTGAGGAAGGCTCGTAATTCTCGATTGTCACGCAGTGAAAGGCGATGGTGAGTAAGAAGTGCAAAGCATCTGTGGAATCGAGTCTTATCGGCGCTGTTTCAGTCGCATCTAAAATAAATCAAACTGCCGGAAGTCGCTAATCTGAAGTACTCGGCTGTCTCGTTGCCCCCGTCACCTTGCGTGCTGGATCCTGCTTCTGGTGCCGTATGCAGTTTCGGTCTGCTGGTGATTTGGGGAGTTCCCTCGCAATTAGTTGCGAGTCGATGGTTTCCTACAGATCGGTGGTATTCGTGTTTCGCAGGTGATACCTTGGCCTCGGTCTGGAGGTGTCTGACGTAGAGCCGGCCGTAACGGGCTAACTTGGAATGTTCTTTCCCCTGAGTACGTGGCGTTATCGAGGACGGAGAGTTTATACAGCCTCAGCCGGATTACTCCGGGTTCTTTGAAGATGCCTTCCTACCTCTGGCCGAGGCAATATTTGGACATAACTGAAGGACAGTTAGCAATTGTTTGCCGCTTGTGTGTTTTGCGTGTAGAAGGTAGAGAACTTTGCCTATTCAAAGATCGCTTAAGAAGAATCGCTGTTTTGTCGTGCGCGTTTGGGGTACCTGATAATCTGCTTCGGTAGGACGAGTTCGGTGGGGCATAGTGATTTGCTTAAGCTGTTGCCTTTCTCTGAAGCTGACTGCGTTGTAACTGTTTACTCTTCCTCCAGCGCCTTGCGTTCCGTGATAGTTCGCCTCAGGCTCCAGTGTTTTTTCCTAGTCCTTCCTGAGAAGGCAGTTGTCCGGTTATGTGAAGCAGAAGATTCTGGCGGACCCGTGAGTACTGTGGGAGCTTTCTTTTCGCTAGGCTGGCTGTACCTGTAACTAGTTTGTAACTTCCTAGACTCTTTCCCGTCCCCTCTTTTCCTCTGGATGTTGCGGAGGGGCGCACAGTAGGCTATTTTGGGTTTTCCGATGCTGTAGTCTTTTGCCTCTAGCTTGTAATGGAGTTGAGCTTTTTGACTAAGAGCGGCGATATAAAGCGATGCTGGTCTCCGGCTACGCGCTTGTAGTGCAAAAAGCAGTGTTGTTCCGAAGTACGGTCTGATGCCCGTTTTCACGGTTTCCAGACAGCGGCGGTGGTACTTTGACTATGCAGAAGAGGGCTTGGGGTTTGGGCAGGTCAGAGGCGAGGAAAGGGAAAGCTGGTTGAGCGGCGCTGGGTGTTTGTTTCGCTGTTAGCTATGCAAGTCAAGTTCCAAGGCTTTGTGAGGCCACGCAAAAGAAAAGGCACCGTGAAGCTTTTATTTTCCGCCAGAGCGGCTTACGTTGCCCGAAGCTATGACGGGGGCTTTAACCCCCGAGACAAATTTAGCTTCTGTGACTGTTTTGTAGTCTGTTCCCGTCTAGAGGGTAATTCAAAGAGCAGCGGTTGAATCGTGAAGGATTAGCTAACCGTGTTCTGTGGATGGTTCTCCGCTCGCGTTCGTTCTGTGCGTCATGGCACGTTATGTTAGGTAACGTTATTTCCTTTTTCCAGCTTCTTGGGCGTGTAATGGTTGTTGGCAAGAAGTGTGCTGCTAACCTGGACCTGACCAATGGATTCCGGATGGCTGTGAATGCCCACCCTCGGGCCCTTCGGGCTGTCGTGTACATCTACGTATTCTGGGTGGCGGTCAGTTGGGCCGGCCTCCTGGCTAAGGTTTTTGCACCGCAGGCGTCACTGCACGCGTACGGGTCGCCGCCGAGTAGGTTTCATATGTTGC
Organism: Anser anser; assembly: GCF_964211835.1. Taxonomy (NCBI): domain Eukaryota; kingdom Metazoa; phylum Chordata; class Aves; order Anseriformes; family Anatidae; genus Anser; species Anser anser. Next base: position 903,959 of record NW_028154230.1, on the reverse strand, counting down.
CCGTCAATCTAGCCCCTGTTGACGTATGATTTTTTTTTTTTTTTCCTGGACGGCTGTCTATGGAGGGTAATAAAGAGCTTTGAGCAGCACTTGCACAATAAAGATGGAGCATGGGGATATGACCTCTGTCTTGTGTGTCTTGCCGATGGAAATAGTTCTGCAAGTTAAAAGAATGTTTCGGTCTGTTGACAGTGTCGTGTAGATGGTGGTTTGCCCAGTCATTTGAAACGCGAAGATAGAAGCGCTCGGCGGTCCTGTGGGTCTCCATCTCCCTAAGACGATCTAGGATGTGCTGTGTGTTTGAGGCCTTGCTATCTTCCCCCTGCTCCCAAATAAAAGGGCGTGCTTTTATTGCGAAACAGCCGCATCGAGGACTGGCAGATGTAGAACCAGAGAAGAATAAGGTTGGAAGAAAGCTTCCAGGCATCGTCTGTTGTCTGCCCCTGTCCCGAGGAGGCAGAATAAACTCTACCCGGTGTGATTTCTGACAGGTGCTTGTCAGCCTGTTCTTGACTACCGTAGGAGTTTTGCTACCGCTTTCTTTTCAGTCGTGGGTTTCGCAACTTCGAGAAGTAATTTCTCCCACAGACGCTTTTCAAAGCGTAGAAGGCTCTGGGATGCTTGAGTCGGCTTCTGAACGTTCAAGACTCGGCTGCCGTTCCCTTTATTTTTTTGTATGTATTTTTAGAGTCTTTTTTTTTCCTAAACGAAGTCCGTTGTTCAGGAACTAGAAGAAGGATTAGCTAAAGGCACCATAAGGCGTTTAAATGCGATCACCTCTCGTGCTTTGTTAGACCTCTGGCTTTGCTGTGCTCCTTGTTTAATTGCGGTTACGTTCAAGGCTTACTGGAGCGTGGGAGCGTTAAAATGCTATTAAATATTTTTAGTGTTTGAAACTTGCTAATGAAATGATTTTTGTGACTCCGTTCCTCACAAAGAAACTCGATTCCTTAGCAGGAGGAATGATCTTTGTTACTGGATCTGTTTGCGGGGTTAACGATTGCAGCTGTGAATGACTAAAGTCTTTTGAAGAAGCTGAATGATAAAAACCAAACCGAAACAAGAAACAGCCCTTGTTCTACTCGAAGTAATATAGAATTTGCCGTTTGCGGGGTCAGATGAAAATAGTTGTGGAAGTCAACTACTTGGGGGGGGGGGGGGGGAGGGGAGGGGAGGGGAGGGGTGGGTGGAGGTGGAGATGCTGTTGCCCTTTCAGGGAAAGCTTCTTAAATTGGCACTTGATCAACTGTTCTGTTTCTGTATTTGTCCTTGGTCTCTTTCATTGGTCTGTTTTGTTGACGTAGAAGAGCCCATGGAACTGCTCAAAGAAACCTGTGCAAATGGACCTTGAGTAAGTATTTACGTGTTCAACTGTTCCCCAGTCCGTCTAGCTAATGCTATCAGCGCTTGTAGTCTTTCACAAAAGGTGTTTAATTCCTGAGAAAGTAGAGGAGGAAGACGATTGGTAATCTCTTTGCTTAATAGGCACTGTTAGACAACCGTAGAAGGCGAAGAAATTTGCCCCCGAGGCACCAATTTGACCCTTCCTTTAGCCTGTACGCTTTCAAAGAGCATATCATAGAACCATAGAATGGCCTGGGTTGAAAAGCACCTTAAAGATCATCTAGTTTCAACCCCCCTGCTCTGGGCAGCGTTGCCAACCACTAGAGCAGGCTGCCCAGAGCCGCGTCCAGCCTGGCCTTGAATGCCTCCAGGGATGGGGCATCCAGAACCTCTCTGGGCAACCCGTTCCAGTGCCTCACCGCCCTCTGAGTGAAAAACTTTCTCCTAATATCTAAGCTAAATCTCCCCTGTCTTAGTTTAAAACCATTCCCCCTTGTCCTATCGCTATCAACACGTGTATTTTTACTCCTGTATATACAGATTCGTAGGGGTTGGAAGGGACCTCAAGAGATCGTCGGGTCCAACCCCCCTGCCAGAGCAGGTTCCCTAGAGCAGGCTGCCCAGGTAGGCGTCCAGACGGGCCTTGAATATCTCCGGAGAAGGAGACTCCACAACCTCCCCGGGCAGCCTGTTCCAGCGCTCCGTCACCCTCACCGTGAAGAAGTTCTTTCGCGTGTTGGTGCGGAACTTCCTGTGCTCCAGTTTTTGGCCGTTGCCCCTTGTCCTATCCCCACAAACCACTGAAAAGAGGGTGGCCAAGTCCCACTGTCTCCCACACTTAAGATATTTGTAATCATTGATAAGATCCCCTCTCAGTCTTCTCTTCTCAAGGCTGAACAGGCCCAGGTCTCTCAGTCTTTGCTCATAGGGGAGATGCTCCAGGCCCCGTATCATCTTTGTTGCCCTCCGCTGGACTCTTTCCAAGAGATCCCTGTCTTTTTTGTACTGGGGAGCCCAGAACCGGACACGGTACTCCAGGCGAGGCCTGCCCAGGGCAGAGTAGAGGGGGAGGATCACCTCCCTTGACCTGCTGGCCACGCTCCTTTTAACGCACGCCAGGATCCCGTTGGCCTTCTTGGCCACCAGGGCACGCCGCTGGCTCATGGTCAACCTGTCGTCCACCAGGACCCCCGGGTCCTTCTCCGCAGCGCTCCTCTCCAGCAGGTCATCCCCCAGCCTGTACTGATACACGCGGTTGTTCCTTCCCAGGTGCAGGACTCTACGCTTGCTCTTGTTAAACTTCATTTGGCTTCTTCCTGCCCAGCTCTCCAGCCCGCCCAGGTCTCGCTGAATGGCAGCACAGCCTTCTGGCGTGTCGGCCACTCCTCCCAGCTTTGTATCATCGGCGTACTTGCTGAGGCTGGACACTATTCCCTCGTCAAGGTCGGCGATGAAGATGTTGAACAAGACCGGACCCAGCACCGACCCCTGGGGAACACCGCTAGTCACAGGGCTGCAGCCGGACTCTGCGCCGCCGATCACCACCCTCTGAGCTCGGCCGGTCAGCCAGGTCTCAACCCACCTTACCGTCCACTCGTCTATCCCACGCTTTCTCAGCTTTGCTAGCAGGACGTCGTGGGAGACAGTATCGGAAGCCTTGCTAAAGTCAAGGTAGATGACATCCACTGCTCTCCCTCCATCAACGCAGCTGGTGATGCCATCATAGAAGGCAACGAGGTCGGTCGAGCACGATTTCCCCTTGGTGAATCCATGCTGACTACTCCTCATAACCTCCTTCTCTTCCAATGGCTTGGAGATGGCATCCAGAACAAGCTGTTCCAACACCTTTCCAGCTGTTCCAACACCTGTCCAGGGACGGAGGTGAGACTGACCTTTCCAAGAGCTCCACATCCTTCTTGTGCTGGGGGCCCCAGGCCTGCACGCAGTATTCCAGGTGGGGTCTCCCAAGAGCAGGGTAGAGGGGGATAATCACCTCCCTCTCCCTGCTGGCCACCCCTTTGTTAATGCAGCCCAGGACACAGTTGGCCTTCCGGGCTGCAAGCGCGCGCTGCTGGCTCGTGTCCAGCTTCTCGTCCATCAGGACCCCCAAGTCCTTCTCCGCAGGGCTGCTCTCAAGTTCTTCTTCTCCCAGTCTATAGAAATACCTGGGATTGCCCCAGCCCAAGGTCAACGCCTTGCACTTGGCCTTGTTGAACCTCATTAGGTTCTCATGGGCCCACTTCTCCGGCCTGTCCAGGTCCCTCCGGACGGCATCCCTTCCCTCTGTTGTATCGACTGCACCGCTCAGCTTGGTGTCATCTGCAAACTTGCTCGATTCCGTCGTCTGTGTCATTGCTAAAGATGTTGAAGAGCACCGGTCCCGAGGCCGACCCCTGAGGGACACCGCTTGTGACCGGCCTCCACCCAGACATAGAGCCGTTGACCACAACCCTTTGGCTGCGACCAGCCAACCAATTCTTTATCCGCCCAGCAGTCCATCCTTCAAATCCATACCTCTCCAATTTAGAGAGAAGAATGTGGTGAGGGACCGTATCAAAGGCTTTGCTCAGTCCAGGTGGCATATCCTATCCCAGGAGTGGTTTCAGCCGTAAACAACAAACAGTTACGAGGAGAGGTGTAGCTCTGTAAATATTTTTGTTGCCTTGGGTGAATTGGTGTCTGGTCGCACTGAGTGGCCCGCGTGGTAGCTGGGAGATGGCCGACGGGGAGGACTGAGATGTTAAAGCTGCCTGTGGTTGCCTGCCCCCAGCCCCAGCCCCAGCCCCGTCCCCGTGTGCCATCCCGATGGCAGTAGCGCCTGGAACCTCAAACTAAAGCGAGCGTATTCTGATGTCGTTACCCTCCAAGCCTGTCAGAGAGGCAGAAGCGCTGTGGCCTACTCAGGCAGGAACCGCGCGTGTGGGGACGGCCACGTCCCTGCCGCCGTGTCGGGCCAGTTTGAGCTCCGCTCTCCCTGGGGCTGCTGCAGGGCACCGCGGACCACGCTTGGGCAGCCTTGGGGGGCACTGCCTATTTTTCCAGAAGCCTCCTCCCCAGCTGAGCACAAACCCAGTTGTGATGTGCCAGGGCTGAGCACAGGCTTTGTATTCCTCCCCGCCACCCCGTGCGCGGGAGGTGCAGCTTTCCCCCTTAGAAACACCAGCAGTTGAAGTGGGGCTCTCAGGGAAGGTTGTGGAGCAACTTCTGAAAAGGTAAGGCCTGCCCTGGCAAAAGCGGGGATCTGCCTGCGGGGAGCAGCGCCCAAAAGCCACCAGCGTGTTTGGGGTGGAGCTGATAGGGTCATAAATAATAGTTGGGGCTACGAGCGCGAGGTCCCGCATTTGGTCCGGGGCAATCCTAAGCACGAATCCAGGCTGGGCGGAGAATGGATGGAGAGCAGCTCTGAGGAGAAGGGCCTGGGGGCGTTGGTTGATGAGAAGCTCGTCAACCGGAGCCGGCAATGCAATGGACGCTTGCAGCCCGGAAAGCCACCCGTATCCTGGGCCGCATCAAAAGGAGGGCGGCCGGCAAGTCGAGGGAGGTGATTCTCCCTCTCTGCTGCTGTGCTCTTGTGAGGCCCCACCTAGAGTAAGTACTGTGTTCAGCTCTGGGGCCCCCAGCACAAGAAGGACGGGGACGTACTAGAACGCGTCCAGAGGAGGGCCACGAAGATGACCAGGGGGCTGGGGCACCTCTCCCAGGAAGGCAGGCTGAGGGAGTTGGGGTGGTTCAGCCTGGAGAGAGAAGAGAAGGCTCCGGGGAGACCTTGGAGGGGCCTTCCAGTACCCAAAGGGGGGGCCCTACAGGAAAGCTGGGGAGGGACTCTTTGTCAGGGAGAGGAGCGATAGGGCAAGGAGTAATGGTTTTAAACTCAAAGAGGGTAGACTTAGACTGGATAGTTGGAAGAGATTCTTTCCTGAGAGGGGGGTGAGGCACTGGAACGGGTTGCCAGGAGAAGTGGCGGATGCCCCGTCCCTGGAAGTGTTTAAGGCCAGGTTGGATGGGGCTTTGAGCAACGTGGTCTAGTGGAAGGTGTCCCTGCCCAGGGCGGGGGGGTTGGAATTAGGTGATCTTTAAGTAAGGTCCCTGCCAAGCCAAGCCATGCTATGATTCTATGATCGGAGCAACCGTTCTGTGGAGCTCGTTTCCCAGCCGTGCAGGGCCCGGCTTCCCTCCGCGGAGCCGCCCAGCCCGTTTTCGGGCGCCCACTTCCTCCCTCCCGGTCGGATCCCTCCGCGCCCCGAGGGCACGCGACCTCCCTGAGCGCCGATAAGCACCGGGTCGACGGGAGCGGAGCCGCCGAGAGGGCGGGGACAAGGGAAGAGGGCAGGCGAGGCAGCCAATCGAGGCGCGGGAGCGGTCGGCGGCGATCTGTCGGCCCAATGAGCGCCGCGGAGGGCCGGGCCGAGTGCGGGAAGGGAGGGGGCGTTGTACCGAGCGGGCGCCGTCATGGCCGACGGGATCGTTAGGGCGCAGGCCGCCTGGCCCGGCGGCGGCGCTGCCGCTGCAGCCGCTTTCGGAGAGGTCGCCTGCAAGGGCAAGGAGGTCCCCGCCAACGTTCTCCGTGAGGATGAGCGGTCGTGGGCGAGGAGGTAGCCGCGGCGTCGTCGTGCGAGTCTTCTCTTTCCTTCCTTCCCTCGGCCGCTCGCAGGCCCTCTGAAACGAGGGCCCGTCGCGGGTCCCGGGAGTGCGGCAGGGCGGGTGGTGGCCTTGCTGCGGGAGGGAGGGACGGACGGACGGACGGTCGGTCGGTCGGTCGGGGTCTCTCCGGCTCGTGGCGCTCTCTACTGCAGCGCCTCTAAAACCCCGCGCTTCTTCGGTGCGCGTCCCGCCTGCCCCCGGGGTGCCACGGCGCGTACTGGGTCGCCGGCGCAGTCGGTCTCCTTGGGGGTTCGGACTGCCTGCGTATAGGCAGCGAGCATCGCAGTAGTGACCGTAATCAGTCATTTCTGCGTAGCAGAAACGCAGGTCTTGATGCGCCTCGTGACAGCGTTCTAGAGACGCCCCGGCTCGGCCGTGCTAGGCTTTGGTTATGGCACCACCCCCACCGCGCACGCGAGCGCACGCTCTCTCCAAAGTGGCTTGTGAAAGGGAAGAATTGCAGCTTTTCCTAGCTTTCTTAAACATCTAGAAGCCAGTCAATCCCGCAGGCTGCTGGTCCTCACTTGAGGCAGGGGGGGAACTTAGAACTGCTTTTGGAGTGTAGTTGGCTATAGCGAATGGTCTTGAATTTGCTTAGCTCGCTGTACCGAAGGCCTGTTTCACAGTTGAGCGATGTTATAGGGGGGAGAAGTGTGAGGAAGGCTCGTAATTCTCGATTGTCGCGCAGTGAAAGGCGATGGTGAGTAAGAAGTGCAAAGCATCTGTGGAATCGAGTCTTATCGGCGCTGTTTCAGTCGCATCTAAAATAAATAAAACTGCCGGAAGTCGCTAATCTGAAGTACTCGGCTGTCTCGTTGCCCCCGTCACCTTGCGTGCTGGATCCTGCTTCTGGTGCCGTATGCAGTTTCGGTCTGCTGGTGATTTGGGGAGTTCCCTCGCAATTAGTTGCGAGTCGATGGTTTCCTACAGATCGGTGGTATTCGTGTTTCGCAGGTGATACCTTGGCCTCGGTCTGGAGGTGTCTGACGTAGAGCCGGCCGTAACGGGCTAACTTGGAATGTTCTTTCCCCTGAGTACGTGGCGTTATCGAGGACGGAGAGTTTATACAGCCTCAGCCGGATTACTCCGGGTTCTTTGAAGATGCCTTCCTACCTCTGGCCGAGGCAATATTTGGACATAACTGAAGGACAGTTAGCAATTGTTTGCCGCTTGTGTGTTTTGCGTGTAGAAGGTAGAGAACTTTGCCTATTCAAAGATCGCTTAAGAAGAATCGCTGTTTTGTCGTGCGCGTTTGGGGTACCTGATAATCTGCTTCGGTAGGACGAGTTCGGTGGGGCATAGTGATTTGCTTAAGCTGTTGCCTTTCTCTGAAGCTGACTGCGTTGTAACTGTTTACTCTTCCTCCAGCGCCTTGCGTTCCGTGATAGTTCGCCTCAGGCTCCAGTGTTTTTTCCTAGTCCTTCCTGAGAAGGCAGTTGTCCGGTTATGTGAAGCAGAAGATTCTGGCGGACCCGTGAGTACTGTGGGAGCTTTCTTTTCGCTAGGCTGGCTGTACCTGTAACTAGTTTGTAACTTCCTAGACTCTTTCCCGTCCCCTCTTTTCCTCTGGATGTTGCGGAGGGGCGCACAGTAGGCTATTTTGGGTTTTCCGATGCTGTAGTCTTTTGCCTCTAGCTTGTAATGGAGTTGAGCTTTTTGACTAAGAGCGGCGATATAAAGCGATGCTGGTCTCCGGCTACGCGCTTGTAGTGCAAAAAGCAGTGTTGTTCCGAAGTACGGTCTGATGCCCGTTTTCACGGTTTCCAGACAGCGGCGGTGGTACTTTGACTATGCAGAAGAGGGCTTGGGGTTTGGGCAGGTCAGAGGCGAGGAAAGGGAAAGCTGGTTGAGCGGCGCTGGGTGTTTGTTTCGCTGTTAGCTATGCAAGTCAAGTTCCAAGGCTTTGTGAGGCCACGCAAAAGAAAAGGCACCGTGAAGCTTTTATTTTCCGCCAGAGCGGCTTACGTTGCCCGAAGCTATGACGGGGGCTTTAACCCCCGAGACAAATTTAGCTTCTGTGACTGTTTTGTAGTCTGTTCCCGTCTAGAGGGTAATTCAAAGAGCAGCGGTTGAATCGTGAAGGATTAGCTAACCGTGTTCTGTGGATGGTTCTCCGCTCGCGTTCGTTCTGTGCGTCGTGGCACGTTATGTTAGGTAACGTTATTTCCTTTTTCCAGCTTCTTGGGCGTGTAATGGTTGTTGGCAAGAAGTGTGCTGCTAACCTGGACCTGACCAATGGATTCCGGATGGCTGTGAATGCCCACCCTCGGGCCCTTCGGGCTGTCGTGTACATCTACGTATTCTGGGTGGCGGTCAGTTGGGCCGGCCTCCTGGCTAAGGTTTTTGCACCGCAGGCGTCACTGCACGCGTACGGGTCGCCGCCGAGTAGGTTTCATATGTTGCCCGTCAATCTAGCCCCTGTTGACGTATGATTTTTTTTGTTTTTTTTTTCCTGGACGGCTGTCTATGGAGGGTAATAAAGAGCTTTGAGCAGCACTTGCACAATAAAGATGGAGCATGGGGATATGACCTCTGTCTTGTGTGTCTTGCCGATGGAAATAGTTCTGCAAGTTAAAAGAATGTTTCGGTCTGTTGACAGTGTCGTGTAGATGGTGGTTTGCCCAGTCATTTGAAACGCGAAGATAGAAGCGCTCGGCGGTCCTGTGGGTCTCCATCTCCCTAAGACGATCTAGGATGTGCTGTGTGTTTGAGGCCTTGCTATCTTCCCCCTGCTCCCAAATAAAAGGGCGTGCTTTTATTGCGAAACAGCCGCATCGAGGACTGGCAGATGTAGAACCAGAGAAGAATAAGGTTGGAAGAAAGCTTCCAGGCATCGTCTGTTGTCTGCCCCTGTCCCGAGGAGGCAGAATAAACTCTGCCCGGTGTGATTTCTGACAGGTGCTTGTCAGCCTGTTCTTGACTACCGTAGGAGTTTTGCTACCGCTTTCTTTTCAGTCGTGGGTTTCGCAACTTCGAGAAGTAATTTCTCCCACAGACGCTTTTCAAAGCGTAGAAGGCTCTGGGATGCTTGAGTCGGCTTCTGAACGTTCAAGACTCGGCTGCCGTTCCCTTTATTTTTTTGTATGTATTTTTAGAGTCTTTTTTTTTCCTAAACGAAGTCCGTTGTTCAGGAACTAGAAGAAGGATTAGCTAAAGGCACCATAAGGCGTTTAAATGCGATCACCTCTCGTGCTTTGTTAGACCTCTGGCTTTGCTGTGCTCCTTGTTTAATTGCGGTTACGTTCAAGGCTTACTGGAGCGTGGGAGCGTTAAAATGCTATTAAATATTTTTAGTGTTTGAAACTTGCTAATGAAATGATTTTTGTGACTCCGTTCCTCACAAAGAAACTCGATTCCTTAGCAGGAGGAATGATCTTTGTTACTGGATCTGTTTGCGGGGTTAACGATTGCAGCTGTGAATGACTAAAGTCTTTTGAAGAAGCTGAATGATAAAAACCAAACCGAAACAAGAAACAGCCCTTGTTCTACTCGAAGTAATATAGAATTTGCCGTTTGCGGGGTCAGATGAAAATAGTTGTGGAAGTCAACTACTTGGGGGGGGGGGGGGGGGGGGGGGAGGGGAAGGGAGGGGAGGGGAGGGGAGGGGAGGGGTGGGTGGAGGTGGAGATGCTGTTGCCCTTTCAGGGAAAGCTTCTTAAATTGGCACTTGATCAACTGTTCTGTTTCTGTATTTGTCCTTGGTCTCTTTCATTGGTCTGTTTTGTTGACGTAGAAGAGCCCATGGAACTGCTCAAAGAAACCTGTGCAAATGGACCTTGAGTAAGTATTTACGTGTTCAACTGTTCCCCAGTCGGTCTAGCTAATGCTATCAGCGCTTGTAGTCTTTCACAAAAGGTGTTTAATTCCTGAGAAAGTAGAGGAGGAAGACGATTGGTAATCTCTTTGCTTAATAGGCACTGTTAGACAACCGTAGAAGGCGAAGAAATTTGCCCCCGAGGCACCAATTTGACCCTTCCTTTAGCCTGTACGCTTTCAAAGAGCATATCATAGAACCATAGAATGGCCTGGGTTGAAAAGCACCTTAAAGATCATCTAGTTTCAACCCCCCTGCTCTGGGCAGCGTTGCCAACCACTAGAGCAGGCTGCCCAGAGCCGCGTCCAGCCTGGCCTTGAATGCCTCCAGGGATGGGGCATCCAGAACCTCTCTGGGCAACCCGTTCCAGTGCCTCACCGCCCTCTGAGTGAAAAACTTTCTCCTAATATCTAAGCTAAATCTCCCCTGTCTTAGTTTAAAACCATTCCCCCTTGTCCTATCGCTATCAACACGTGTATTTTTACTCCTGTATATACAGATTCGTAGGGGTTGGAAGGGACCTCAAGAGATCGTCGGGTCCAACCCCCCTGCCAGAGCAGGTTCCCTAGAGCAGGCTGCCCAGGTAGGCGTCCAGACGGGCCTTGAATATCTCCGGAGAAGGAGACTCCACAACCTCCCCGGGCAGCCTGTTCCAGCGCTCCGTCACCCTCACCGTGAAGAAGTTCTTTCGCGTGTTGGTGCGGAACTTCCTGTGCTCCAGTTTTTGGCCGTTGCCCCTTGTCCTATCCCCACAAACCACTGAAAAGAGGGTGGCCAAGTCCCACTGTCTCCCACACTTAAGATATTTGTAATCATTGATAAGATCCCCTCTCAGTCTTCTCTTCTCAAGGCTGAACAGGCCCAGGTCTCTCAGTCTTTGCTCATAGGGGAGATGCTCCAGGCCCCGTATCATCTTTGTTGCCCTCCGCTGGACTCTTTCCAGGAGATCCCTGTCTCTCTTTTTGTACTGGGGAGCCCGGAACCGGACACGGTACTCCAGGCGAGGCCTGCCCAGGGCAGAGTAGAGGGGGAGGATCACCTCCCTTGACCTGCTGGCCACGCTCCTTTTAACGCACGCCAGGATCCCGTTGGCCTTCTTGGCCACCAGGGCACGCCGCTGGCTCATGGTCAACCTGTCGTCCACCAGGACCCCCGGGTCCTTCTCCGCAGCGCTCCTCTCCAGCAGGTCATCCCCCAGCCTGTACTGATACACGCGGTTGTTCCTTCCCAGGTGCAGGACTCTACGCTTGCTCTTGTTAAACTTCATTTGGCTTCTTCCTGCCCAGCTCTCCAGCCCGCCCAGGTCTCGCTGAATGGCAGCACAGCCTTCTGGCGTGTCGGCCACTCCTCCCAGCTTTGTATCATCGGCGTACTTGCTGAGGCTGGACACTATTCCCTCGTCAAGGTCGGCGATGAAGATGTTGAACAAGACCGGACCCAGCACCGACCCCTGGGGAACACCGCTAGTCACAGGGCTGCAGCCGGACTCTGCGCCGCCGATCACCACCCTCTGAGCTCGGCCGGTCAGCCAGGTCTCAACCCACCTTACCGTCCACTCGTCTATCCCACGCTTTCTCAGCTTTGCTAGCAGGACGTCGTGGGAGACAGTATCGGAAGCCTTGCTAAAGTCAAGGTAGATGACATCCACTGCTCTCCCTCCATCAACGCAGCTGGTGATGCCATCATAGAAGGCAACGAGGTCGGTCGAGCACGATTTCCCCTTGGTGAATCCATGCTGACTACTCCTCATAACCTCCTTCTCTTCCAATGGCTTGGAGATGGCATCCAGAACAAGCTGTTCCAACACCTTTCCAGCTGTTCCAACACCTGTCCAGGGACGGAGGTGAGACTGACCTTTCCAAGAGCTCCACATCCTTCTTGTGCTGGGGGCCCCAGGCCTGCACGCAGTATTCCAGGTGGGGTCTCCCAAGAGCAGGGTAGAGGGGGATAATCACCTCCCTCTCCCTGCTGGCCACCCCTTTGTTAATGCGGCCCAGGACACAGTTGGCCTTCCGGGCTGCAAGCGCGCGCTGCTGGCTCGTGTCCAGCTTCTCGTCCATCAGGACCCCCAAGTCCTTCTCCGCAGGGCTGCTCTCAAGTTCTTCTTCTCCCAGTCTATAGAAATACCTGGGATTGCCCCAGCCCAAGGTCAACGCCTTGCACTTGGCCTTGTTGAACCTCATTAGGTTCTCATGGGCCCACTTCTCCGGCCTGTCCAGGTCCCTCCAGACGGCATCCCTTCCCTCTGTTGTATCGACTGCACCGCTCAGCTTGGTGTCATCTGCAAACTTGCTCGATTCCGTCGTCTGTGTCATTGCTAAAGATGTTGAAGAGCACCGGTCCCGAGGCCGACCCCTGAGGGACACCGCTTGTGACCGGCCTCCACCCAGACATAGAGCCGTTGACCACAACCCTTTGGCTGCGACCAGCCAACCAATTCTTTATCCGCCCAGCAGTCCATCCTTCAAATCCATACCTCTCCAATTTAGAGAGAAGAATGTGGTGAGGGACCGTATCAAAGGCTTTGCTCAGTCCAGGTGGCATATCCTATCCCAGGAGTGGTTTCAGCCGTAAACAACAAACAGTTACGAGGAGAGGTGTAGCTCTGTAAATATTTTTGTTGCCTTGGGTGAATTGGTGTCTGGTCGCACTGAGTGGCCCGCGTGGTAGCTGGGAGATGGCCGACGGGGAGGACTGAGATGTTAAAGCTGCCTGTGGTTGCCTGCCCCCAGCCCCAGCCCCAGCCCCGTCCCCGTGTGCCATCCCGATGGCAGTAGCGCCTGGAACCTCAAACTAAAGCGAGCGTATTCTGATGTCGTTACCCTCCAAGCCTGTCAGAGAGGCAGAAGCGCTGTGGCCTACTCAGGCAGGAACCGCGCGTGTGGGGACGGCCACGTCCCTGCCGCCGTGTCGGGCCAGTTTGAGCTCCGCTCTCCCTGGGGCTGCTGCAGGGCACCGCGGACCACGCTTGGGCAGCCTTGGGGGGCACTGCCTATTTTTCCAGAAGCCTCCTCCCCAGCTGAGCACAAACCCAGTTGTGATGTGCCAGGGCTGAGCACAGGCTTTGTATTCCTCCCCGCCACCCCGTGCGCGGGAGGTGCAGCTTTCCCCCTTAGAAACACCAGCAGTTGAAGTGGGGCTCTCAGGGAAGGTTGTGGAGCAACTTCTGAAAAGGTAAGGCCTGCCCTGGCAAAAGCGGGGATCTGCCTGCGGGGAGCAGCGCCCAAAAGCCACCAGCGTGTTTGGGGTGGAGCTGATAGGGTCATAAATAATAGTTGGGGCTACGAGCGCGAGGTCCCGCATTTGGTCCGGGGCAATCCTAAGCACGAATCCAGGCTGGGCGGAGAATGGATGGAGAGCAGCTCTGAGGAGAAGGGCCTGGGGGCGTTGGTTGATGAGAAGCTCGTCAACCGGAGCCGGCAATGCAATGGACGCTTGCAGCCCGGAAAGCCACCCGTATCCTGGGCCGCATCAAAAGGAGGGCGGCCGGCAAGTCGAGGGAGGTGATTCTCCCTCTCTGCTGCTGTGCTCTTGTGAGGCCCCACCTAGAGTAAGTACTGTGTTCAGCTCTGGGGCCCCCAGCACAAGAAGGACGGGGACGTACTAGAACGCGTCCAGAGGAGGGCCACGAAGATGACCAGGGGGCTGGGGCACCTCTCCCAGGAAGGCAGGCTGAGGGAGTTGGGGTGGTTCAGCCTGGAGAGAGAAGAGAAGGCTCCGGGGAGACCTTGGAGGGGCCTTCCAGTACCCAAAGGGGGGGCCCTACAGGAAAGCTGGGGAGGGACTCTTTGTCAGGGAGAGGAGCGATAGGGCAAGGAGTAATGGTTTTAAACTCAAAGAGGGTAGACTTAGACTGGATAGTTGGAAGAGATTCTTTCCTGAGAGGGGGGTGAGGCACTGGAACGGGTTGCCAGGAGAAGTGGCGGATGCCCCGTCCCTGGAAGTGTTTAAGGCCAGGTTGGATGGGGCTTTGAGCAACGTGGTCTAGTGGAAGGTGTCCCTGCCCAGGGCGGGGGGGTTGGAATTAGGTGATCTTTAAGTAAGGTCCCTGCCAAGCCAAGCCATGCTATGATTCTATGATCGGAGCAACCGTTCTGTGGAGCTCGTTTCCCAGCCGTGCAGGGCCCGGCTTCCCTCCGCGGAGCCGCCCAGCCCGTTTTCGGGCGCCCACTTCCTCCCTCCCGGTCGGATCCCTCCGCGCCCCGAGGGCACGCGACCTCCCTGAGCGCCGATAAGCACCGGGTCGACGGGAGCGGAGCCGCCGAGAGGGCGGGGACAAGGGAAGAGGGCAGGCGAGGCAGCCAATCGAGGCGCGGGAGCGGTCGGCGGCGATCTGTCGGCCCAATGAGCGCCGCGGAGGGCCGGGCCGAGTGCGGGAAGGGAGGGGGCGTTGTACCGAGCGGGCGCCGTCATGGCCGACGGGATCGTTAGGGCGCAGGCCGCCTGGCCCGGCGGCGGCGCTGCCGCTGCAGCCGCTTTCGGAGAGGTCGCCTGCAAGGGCAAGGAGGTCCCCGCCAACGTTCTCCGTGAGGATGAGCGGTCGTGGGCGAGGAGGTAGCCGCGGCGTCGTCGTGCGAGTCTTCTCTTTCCTTCCTTCCCTCGGCCGCTCGCAGGCCCTCTGAAACGAGGGCCCGTCGCGGGTCCCGGGAGTGCGGCAGGGCGGGTGGTGGCCTTGCTGCGGGAGGGAGGGACGGACGGACGGACGGACGGACGGACGGTCGGTCGGTCGGTCGGGGTCTCTCCGGCTCGTGGCGCTCTCTACTGCAGCGCCTCTAAAACCCCGCGCTTCTTCGGTGCGCGTCCCGCCTGCCCCCGGGGTGCCACGGCGCGTACTGGGTCGCCGGCGCAGTCGGTCTCCTTGGGGGTTCGGACTGCCTGCGTATAGGCAGCGAGCATCGCAGTAGTGACCGTAATCAGTCATTTCTGCGTAGCAGAAACGCAGGTCTTGATGCGCCTCGTGACAGCGTTCTAGAGACGCCCCGGCTCGGCCGTGCTAGGCTTTGGTTATGGCACCACCCCCACCGCGCACGCGAGCGCACGCTCTCTCCAAAGTGGCTTGTGAAAGGGAAGAATTGCAGCTTTTCCTAGCTTTCTTAAACATCTAGAAGCCAGTCAATCCCGCAGGCTGCTGGTCCTCACTTGAGGCGGGGGGGGAACTTAGAACTGCTTTTGGAGTGTAGTTGGCTATAGCGAATGGTCTTGAATTTGCTTAGCTCGCTGTACCGAAGGCCTGTTTCACAGTTGAGCGATGTTATAGGGGGGAGAAGTGTGAGGAAGGCTCGTAATTCTCGATTGTCACGCAGTGAAAGGCGATGGTGAGTAAGAAGTGCAAAGCATCTGTGGAATCGAGTCTTATCGGCGCTGTTTCAGTCGCATCTAAAATAAATCAAACTGCCGGAAGTCGCTAATCTGAAGTACTCGGCTGTCTCGTTGCCCCCGTCACCTTGCGTGCTGGATCCTGCTTCTGGTGCCGTATGCAGTTTCGGTCTGCTGGTGATTTGGGGAGTTCCCTCGCAATTAGTTGCGAGTCGATGGTTTCCTACAGATCGGTGGTATTCGTGTTTCGCAGGTGATACCTTGGCCTCGGTCTGGAGGTGTCTGACGTAGAGCCGGCCGTAACGGGCTAACTTGGAATGTTCTTTCCCCTGAGTACGTGGCGTTATCGAGGACGGAGAGTTTATACAGCCTCAGCCGGATTACTCCGGGTTCTTTGAAGATGCCTTCCTACCTCTGGCCGAGGCAATATTTGGACATAACTGAAGGACAGTTAGCAATTGTTTGCCGCTTGTGTGTTTTGCGTGTAGAAGGTAGAGAACTTTGCCTATTCAAAGATCGCTTAAGAAGAATCGCTGTTTTGTCGTGCGCGTTTGGGGTACCTGATAATCTGCTTCGGTAGGACGAGTTCGGTGGGGCATAGTGATTTGCTTAAGCTGTTGCCTTTCTCTGAAGCTGACTGCGTTGTAACTGTTTACTCTTCCTCCAGCGCCTTGCGTTCCGTGATAGTTCGCCTCAGGCTCCAGTGTTTTTTCCTAGTCCTTCCTGAGAAGGCAGTTGTCCGGTTATGTGAAGCAGAAGATTCTGGCGGACCCGTGAGTACTGTGGGAGCTTTCTTTTCGCTAGGCTGGCTGTACCTGTAACTAGTTTGTAACTTCCTAGACTCTTTCCCGTCCCCTCTTTTCCTCTGGATGTTGCGGAGGGGCGCACAGTAGGCTATTTTGGGTTTTCCGATGCTGTAGTCTTTTGCCTCTAGCTTGTAATGGAGTTGAGCTTTTTGACTAAGAGCGGCGATATAAAGCGATGCTGGTCTCCGGCTACGCGCTTGTAGTGCAAAAAGCAGTGTTGTTCCGAAGTACGGTCTGATGCCCGTTTTCACGGTTTCCAGACAGCGGCGGTGGTACTTTGACTATGCAGAAGAGGGCTTGGGGTTTGGGCAGGTCAGAGGCGAGGAAAGGGAAAGCTGGTTGAGCGGCGCTGGGTGTTTGTTTCGCTGTTAGCTATGCAAGTCAAGTTCCAAGGCTTTGTGAGGCCACGCAAAAGAAAAGGCACCGTGAAGCTTTTATTTTCCGCCAGAGCGGCTTACGTTGCCCGAAGCTATGACGGGGGCTTTAACCCCCGAGACAAATTTAGCTTCTGTGACTGTTTTGTAGTCTGTTCCCGTCTAGAGGGTAATTCAAAGAGCAGCGGTTGAATCGTGAAGGATTAGCTAACCGTGTTCTGTGGATGGTTCTCCGCTCGCGTTCGTTCTGTGCGTCATGGCACGTTATGTTAGGTAACGTTATTTCCTTTTTCCAGCTTCTTGGGCGTGTAATGGTTGTTGGCAAGAAGTGTGCTGCTAACCTGGACCTGACCAATGGATTCCGGATGGCTGTGAATGCCCACCCTCGGGCCCTTCGGGCTGTCGTGTACATCTACGTATTCTGGGTGGCGGTCAGTTGGGCCGGCCTCCTGGCTAAGGTTTTTGCACCGCAGGCGTCACTGCACGCGTACGGGTCGCCGCCGAGTAGGTTTCATATGTTGCCCGTCAATCTAGCCCCTGTTGACGTATGATTTTTTTTGTTTTTTCCTGGACGGCTGTCTATGGAGGGTAATAAAGAGCTTTGAGCAGCACTTGCACAATAAAGATGGAGCATGGGGATATGACCTCTGTCTTGTGTGTCTTGCCGATGGAAATAGTTCTGCAAGTTAAAAGAATGTTTCGGTCTGTTGACAGTGTCGTGTAGATGGTGGTTTGCCCAGTCATTTGAAACGCGAAGATAGAAGCGCTCGGCGGTCCTGTGGGTCTCCATCTCCCTAAGACGATCTAGGATGTGCTGTGTGTTTGAGGCCTTGCTATCTTCCCCCTGCTCCCAAATAAAAGGGCGTGCTTTTATTGCGAAACAGCCGCATCGAGGACTGGCAGATGTAGAACCAGAGAAGAATAAGGTTGGAAGAAAGCTTCCAGGCATCGTCTGTTGTCTGCCCCTGTCCCGAGGAGGCAGAATAAACTCTACCCGGTGTGATTTCTGACAGGTGCTTGTCAGCCTGTTCTTGACTACCGTAGGAGTTTTGCTACCGCTTTCTTTTCAGTCGTGGGTTTCGCAACTTCGAGAAGTAATTTCTCCCACAGACGCTTTTCAAAGCGTAGAAGGCTCTGGGATGCTTGAGTCGGCTTCTGAACGTTCAAGACTCGGCTGCCGTTCCCTTTATTTTTTTGTATGTATTTTTAGAGTCTTTTTTTTTCCTAAACGAAGTCCGTTGTTCAGGAACTAGAAGAAGGATTAGCTAAAGGCACCATAAGGCGTTTAAATGCGATCACCTCTCGTGCTTTGTTAGACCTCTGGCTTTGCTGTGCTCCTTGTTTAATTGCGGTTACGTTCAAGGCTTACTGGAGCGTGGGAGCGTTAAAATGCTATTAAATATTTTTAGTGTTTGAAACTTGCTAATGAAATGATTTTTGTGACTCCGTTCCTCACAAAGAAACTCGATTCCTTAGCAGGAGGAATGATCTTTGTTACTGGATCTGTTTGCGGGGTTAACGATTGCAGCTGTGAATGACTAAAGTCTTTTGAAGAAGCTGAATGATAAAAACCAAACCGAAACAAGAAACAGCCCTTGTTCTACTCGAAGTAATATAGAATTTGCCGTTTGCGGGGTCAGATGAAAATAGTTGTGGAAGTCAACTACTTGGGGGGGGGGGGGGGGAGGGGAGGGGAGGGGAGGGGTGGGTGGAGGTGGAGATGCTGTTGCCCTTTCAGGGAAAGCTTCTTAAATTGGCACTTGATCAACTGTTCTGTTTCTGTATTTGTCCTTGGTCTCTTTCATTGGTCTGTTTTGTTGACGTAGAAGAGCCCATGGAACTGCTCAAAGAAACCTGTGCAAATGGACCTTGAGTAAGTATTTACGTGTTCAACTGTTCCCCAGTCCGTCTAGCTAATGCTATCAGCGCTTGTAGTCTTTCACAAAAGGTGTTTAATTCCTGAGAAAGTAGAGGAGGAAGACGATTGGTAATCTCTTTGCTTAATAGGCACTGTTAGACAACCGTAGAAGGCGAAGAAATTTGCCCCCGAGGCACCAATTTGACCCTTCCTTTAGCCTGTACGCTTTCAAAGAGCATATCATAGAACCATAGAATGGCCTGGGTTGAAAAGCACCTTAAAGATCATCTAGTTTCAACCCCCCTGCTCTGGGCAGCGTTGCCAACCACTAGAGCAGGCTGCCCAGAGCCGCGTCCAGCCTGGCCTTGAATGCCTCCAGGGATGGGGCATCCAGAACCTCTCTGGGCAACCCGTTCCAGTGCCTCACCGCCCTCTGAGTGAAAAACTTTCTCCTAATATCTAAGCTAAATCTCCCCTGTCTTAGTTTAAAACCATTCCCCCTTGTCCTATCGCTATCAACACGTGTATTTTTACTCCTGTATATACAGATTCGTAGGGGTTGGAAGGGACCTCAAGAGATCGTCGGGTCCAACCCCCCTGCCAGAGCAGGTTCCCTAGAGCAGGCTGCCCAGGTAGGCGTCCAGACGGGCCTTGAATATCTCCGGAGAAGGAGACTCCACAACCTCCCCGGGCAGCCTGTTCCAGCGCTCCGTCACCCTCACCGTGAAGAAGTTCTTTCGCGTGTTGGTGCGGAACTTCCTGTGCTCCAGTTTTTGGCCGTTGCCCCTTGTCCTATCCCCACAAACCACTGAAAAGAGGGTGGCCAAGTCCCACTGTCTCCCACACTTAAGATATTTGTAATCATTGATAAGATCCCCTCTCAGTCTTCTCTTCTCAAGGCTGAACAGGCCCAGGTCTCTCAGTCTTTGCTCATAGGGGAGATGCTCCAGGCCCCGTATCATCTTTGTTGCCCTCCGCTGGACTCTTTCCAAGAGATCCCTGTCTTTTTTGTACTGGGGAGCCCAGAACCGGACACGGTACTCCAGGCGAGGCCTGCCCAGGGCAGAGTAGAGGGGGAGGATCACCTCCCTTGACCTGCTGGCCACGCTCCTTTTAACGCACGCCAGGATCCCGTTGGCCTTCTTGGCCACCAGGGCACGCCGCTGGCTCATGGTCAACCTGTCGTCCACCAGGACCCCCGGGTCCTTCTCCGCAGCGCTCCTCTCCAGCAGGTCATCCCCCAGCCTGTACTGATACACGCGGTTGTTCCTTCCCAGGTGCAGGACTCTACGCTTGCTCTTGTTAAACTTCATTTGGCTTCTTCCTGCCCAGCTCTCCAGCCCGCCCAGGTCTCGCTGAATGGCAGCACAGCCTTCTGGCGTGTCGGCCACTCCTCCCAGCTTTGTATCATCGGCGTACTTGCTGAGGCTGGACACTATTCCCTCGTCAAGGTCGGCGATGAAGATGTTGAACAAGACCGGACCCAGCACCGACCCCTGGGGAACACCGCTAGTCACAGGGCTGCAGCCGGACTCTGCGCCGCCGATCACCACCCTCTGAGCTCGGCCGGTCAGCCAGGTCTCAACCCACCTTACCGTCCACTCGTCTATCCCACGCTTTCTCAGCTTTGCTAGCAGGACGTCGTGGGAGACAGTATCGGAAGCCTTGCTAAAGTCAAGGTAGATGACATCCACTGCTCTCCCTCCATCAACGCAGCTGGTGATGCCATCATAGAAGGCAACGAGGTCGGTCGAGCACGATTTCCCCTTGGTGAATCCATGCTGACTACTCCTCATAACCTCCTTCTCTTCCAATGGCTTGGAGATGGCATCCAGAACAAGCTGTTCCAACACCTTTCCAGCTGTTCCAACACCTGTCCAGGGACGGAGGTGAGACTGACCTTTCCAAGAGCTCCACATCCTTCTTGTGCTGGGGGCCCCAGGCCTGCACGCAGTATTCCAGGTGGGGTCTCCCAAGAGCAGGGTAGAGGGGGATAATCACCTCCCTCTCCCTGCTGGCCACCCCTTTGTTAATGCAGCCCAGGACACAGTTGGCCTTCCGGGCTGCAAGCGCGCGCTGCTGGCTCGTGTCCAGCTTCTCGTCCATCAGGACCCCCAAGTCCTTCTCCGCAGGGCTGCTCTCAAGTTCTTCTTCTCCCAGTCTATAGAAATACCTGGGATTGCCCCAGCCCAAGGTCAACGCCTTGCACTTGGCCTTGTTGAACCTCATTAGGTTCTCATGGGCCCACTTCTCCGGCCTGTCCAGGTCCCTCCGGACGGCATCCCTTCCCTCTGTTGTATCGACTGCACCGCTCAGCTTGGTGTCATCTGCAAACTTGCTCGATTCCGTCGTCTGTGTCATTGCTAAAGATGTTGAAGAGCACCGGTCCCGAGGCCGACCCCTGAGGGACACCGCTTGTGACCGGCCTCCACCCAGACATAGAGCCGTTGACCACAACCCTTTGGCTGCGACCAGCCAACCAATTCTTTATCCGCCCAGCAGTCCATCCTTCAAATCCATACCTCTCCAATTTAGAGAGAAGAATGTGGTGAGGGACCGTATCAAAGGCTTTGCTCAGTCCAGGTGGCATATCCTATCCCAGGAGTGGTTTCAGCCGTAAACAACAAACAGTTACGAGGAGAGGTGTAGCTCTGTAAATATTTTTGTTGCCTTGGGTGAATTGGTGTCTGGTCGCACTGAGTGGCCCGCGTGGTAGCTGGGAGATGGCCGACGGGGAGGACTGAGATGTTAAAGCTGCCTGTGGTTGCCTGCCCCCAGCCCCAGCCCCAGCCCCGTCCCCGTGTGCCATCCCGATGGCAGTAGCGCCTGGAACCTCAAACTAAAGCGAGCGTATTCTGATGTCGTTACCCTCCAAGCCTGTCAGAGAGGCAGAAGCGCTGTGGCCTACTCAGGCAGGAACCGCGCGTGTGGGGACGGCCACGTCCCTGCCGCCGTGTCGGGCCAGTTTGAGCTCCGCTCTCCCTGGGGCTGCTGCAGGGCACCGCGGACCACGCTTGGGCAGCCTTGGGGGGCACTGCCTATTTTTCCAGAAGCCTCCTCCCCAGCTGAGCACAAACCCAGTTGTGATGTGCCAGGGCTGAGCACAGGCTTTGTATTCCTCCCCGCCACCCCGTGCGCGGGAGGTGCAGCTTTCCCCCTTAGAAACACCAGCAGTTGAAGTGGGGCTCTCAGGGAAGGTTGTGGAGCAACTTCTGAAAAGGTAAGGCCTGCCCTGGCAAAAGCGGGGATCTGCCTGCGGGGAGCAGCGCCCAAAAGCCACCAGCGTGTTTGGGGTGGAGCTGATAGGGTCATAAATAATAGTTGGGGCTACGAGCGCGAGGTCCCGCATTTGGTCCGGGGCAATCCTAAGCACGAATCCAGGCTGGGCGGAGAATGGATGGAGAGCAGCTCTGAGGAGAAGGGCCTGGGGGCGTTGGTTGATGAGAAGCTCGTCAACCGGAGCCGGCAATGCAATGGACGCTTGCAGCCCGGAAAGCCACCCGTATCCTGGGCCGCATCAAAAGGAGGGCGGCCGGCAAGTCGAGGGAGGTGATTCTCCCTCTCTGCTGCTGTGCTCTTGTGAGGCCCCACCTAGAGTAAGTACTGTGTTCAGCTCTGGGGCCCCCAGCACAAGAAGGACGGGGACGTACTAGAACGCGTCCAGAGGAGGGCCACGAAGATGACCAGGGGGCTGGGGCACCTCTCCCAGGAAGGCAGGCTGAGGGAGTTGGGGTGGTTCAGCCTGGAGAGAGAAGAGAAGGCTCCGGGGAGACCTTGGAGGGGCCTTCCAGTACCCAAAGGGGGGGCCCTACAGGAAAGCTGGGGAGGGACTCTTTGTCAGGGAGAGGAGCGATAGGGCAAGGAGTAATGGTTTTAAACTCAAAGAGGGTAGACTTAGACTGGATAGTTGGAAGAGATTCTTTCCTGAGAGGGGGGTGAGGCACTGGAACGGGTTGCCAGGAGAAGTGGCGGATGCCCCGTCCCTGGAAGTGTTTAAGGCCAGGTTGGATGGGGCTTTGAGCAACGTGGTCTAGTGGAAGGTGTCCCTGCCCAGGGCGGGGGGGTTGGAATTAGGTGATCTTTAAGTAAGGTCCCTGCCAAGCCAAGCCATGCTATGATTCTATGATCGGAGCAACCGTTCTGTGGAGCTCGTTTCCCAGCCGTGCAGGGCCCGGCTTCCCTCCGCGGAGCCGCCCAGCCCGTTTTCGGGCGCCCACTTCCTCCCTCCCGGTCGGATCCCTCCGCGCCCCGAGGGCACGCGACCTCCCTGAGCGCCGATAAGCACCGGGTCGACGGGAGCGGAGCCGCCGAGAGGGCGGGGACAAGGGAAGAGGGCAGGCGAGGCAGCCAATCGAGGCGCGGGAGCGGTCGGCGGCGATCTGTCGGCCCAATGAGCGCCGCGGAGGGCCGGGCCGAGTGCGGGAAGGGAGGGGGCGTTGTACCGAGCGGGCGCCGTCATGGCCGACGGGATCGTTAGGGCGCAGGCCGCCTGGCCCGGCGGCGGCGCTGCCGCTGCAGCCGCTTTCGGAGAGGTCGCCTGCAAGGGCAAGGAGGTCCCCGCCAACGTTCTCCGTGAGGATGAGCGGTCGTGGGCGAGGAGGTAGCCGCGGCGTCGTCGTGCGAGTCTTCTCTTTCCTTCCTTCCCTCGGCCGCTCGCAGGCCCTCTGAAACGAGGGCCCGTCGCGGGTCCCGGGAGTGCGGCAGGGCGGGTGGTGGCCTTGCTGCGGGAGGGAGGGACGGACGGACGGACGGTCGGTCGGTCGGTCGGGGTCTCTCCGGCTCGTGGCGCTCTCTACTGCAGCGCCTCTAAAACCCCGCGCTTCTTCGGTGCGCGTCCCGCCTGCCCCCGGGGTGCCACGGCGCGTACTGGGTCGCCGGCGCAGTCGGTCTCCTTGGGGGTTCGGACTGCCTGCGTATAGGCAGCGAGCATCGCAGTAGTGACCGTAATCAGTCATTTCTGCGTAGCAGAAACGCAGGTCTTGATGCGCCTCGTGACAGCGTTCTAGAGACGCCCCGGCTCGGCCGTGCTAGGCTTTGGTTATGGCACCACCCCCACCGCGCACGCGAGCGCACGCTCTCTCCAAAGTGGCTTGTGAAAGGGAAGAATTGCAGCTTTTCCTAGCTTTCTTAAACATCTAGAAGCCAGTCAATCCCGCAGGCTGCTGGTCCTCACTTGAGGCAGGGGGGGAACTTAGAACTGCTTTTGGAGTGTAGTTGGCTATAGCGAATGGTCTTGAATTTGCTTAGCTCGCTGTACCGAAGGCCTGTTTCACAGTTGAGCGATGTTATAGGGGGGAGAAGTGTGAGGAAGGCTCGTAATTCTCGATTGTCGCGCAGTGAAAGGCGATGGTGAGTAAGAAGTGCAAAGCATCTGTGGAATCGAGTCTTATCGGCGCTGTTTCAGTCGCATCTAAAATAAATAAAACTGCCGGAAGTCGCTAATCTGAAGTACTCGGCTGTCTCGTTGCCCCCGTCACCTTGCGTGCTGGATCCTGCTTCTGGTGCCGTATGCAGTTTCGGTCTGCTGGTGATTTGGGGAGTTCCCTCGCAATTAGTTGCGAGTCGATGGTTTCCTACAGATCGGTGGTATTCGTGTTTCGCAGGTGATACCTTGGCCTCGGTCTGGAGGTGTCTGACGTAGAGCCGGCCGTAACGGGCTAACTT
The DNA here is from genome assembly GCF_964211835.1 of Anser anser. Taxonomy (NCBI): domain Eukaryota; kingdom Metazoa; phylum Chordata; class Aves; order Anseriformes; family Anatidae; genus Anser; species Anser anser. The sequence goes on along the minus strand of NW_028154230.1, from coordinate 880,142 downwards.
GGAATGTTCTTTCCCCTGAGTACGTGGCGTTATCGAGGACGGAGAGTTTATACAGCCTCAGCCGGATTACTCCGGGTTCTTTGAAGATGCCTTCCTACCTCTGGCCGAGGCAATATTTGGACATAACTGAAGGACAGTTAGCAATTGTTTGCCGCTTGTGTGTTTTGCGTGTAGAAGGTAGAGAACTTTGCCTATTCAAAGATCGCTTAAGAAGAATCGCTGTTTTGTCGTGCGCGTTTGGGGTACCTGATAATCTGCTTCGGTAGGACGAGTTCGGTGGGGCATAGTGATTTGCTTAAGCTGTTGCCTTTCTCTGAAGCTGACTGCGTTGTAACTGTTTACTCTTCCTCCAGCGCCTTGCGTTCCGTGATAGTTCGCCTCAGGCTCCAGTGTTTTTTCCTAGTCCTTCCTGAGAAGGCAGTTGTCCGGTTATGTGAAGCAGAAGATTCTGGCGGACCCGTGAGTACTGTGGGAGCTTTCTTTTCGCTAGGCTGGCTGTACCTGTAACTAGTTTGTAACTTCCTAGACTCTTTCCCGTCCCCTCTTTTCCTCTGGATGTTGCGGAGGGGCGCACAGTAGGCTATTTTGGGTTTTCCGATGCTGTAGTCTTTTGCCTCTAGCTTGTAATGGAGTTGAGCTTTTTGACTAAGAGCGGCGATATAAAGCGATGCTGGTCTCCGGCTACGCGCTTGTAGTGCAAAAAGCAGTGTTGTTCCGAAGTACGGTCTGATGCCCGTTTTCACGGTTTCCAGACAGCGGCGGTGGTACTTTGACTATGCAGAAGAGGGCTTGGGGTTTGGGCAGGTCAGAGGCGAGGAAAGGGAAAGCTGGTTGAGCGGCGCTGGGTGTTTGTTTCGCTGTTAGCTATGCAAGTCAAGTTCCAAGGCTTTGTGAGGCCACGCAAAAGAAAAGGCACCGTGAAGCTTTTATTTTCCGCCAGAGCGGCTTACGTTGCCCGAAGCTATGACGGGGGCTTTAACCCCCGAGACAAATTTAGCTTCTGTGACTGTTTTGTAGTCTGTTCCCGTCTAGAGGGTAATTCAAAGAGCAGCGGTTGAATCGTGAAGGATTAGCTAACCGTGTTCTGTGGATGGTTCTCCGCTCGCGTTCGTTCTGTGCGTCGTGGCACGTTATGTTAGGTAACGTTATTTCCTTTTTCCAGCTTCTTGGGCGTGTAATGGTTGTTGGCAAGAAGTGTGCTGCTAACCTGGACCTGACCAATGGATTCCGGATGGCTGTGAATGCCCACCCTCGGGCCCTTCGGGCTGTCGTGTACATCTACGTATTCTGGGTGGCGGTCAGTTGGGCCGGCCTCCTGGCTAAGGTTTTTGCACCGCAGGCGTCACTGCACGCGTACGGGTCGCCGCCGAGTAGGTTTCATATGTTGCCCGTCAATCTAGCCCCTGTTGACGTATGATTTTTTTTGTTTTTTTTTTCCTGGACGGCTGTCTATGGAGGGTAATAAAGAGCTTTGAGCAGCACTTGCACAATAAAGATGGAGCATGGGGATATGACCTCTGTCTTGTGTGTCTTGCCGATGGAAATAGTTCTGCAAGTTAAAAGAATGTTTCGGTCTGTTGACAGTGTCGTGTAGATGGTGGTTTGCCCAGTCATTTGAAACGCGAAGATAGAAGCGCTCGGCGGTCCTGTGGGTCTCCATCTCCCTAAGACGATCTAGGATGTGCTGTGTGTTTGAGGCCTTGCTATCTTCCCCCTGCTCCCAAATAAAAGGGCGTGCTTTTATTGCGAAACAGCCGCATCGAGGACTGGCAGATGTAGAACCAGAGAAGAATAAGGTTGGAAGAAAGCTTCCAGGCATCGTCTGTTGTCTGCCCCTGTCCCGAGGAGGCAGAATAAACTCTGCCCGGTGTGATTTCTGACAGGTGCTTGTCAGCCTGTTCTTGACTACCGTAGGAGTTTTGCTACCGCTTTCTTTTCAGTCGTGGGTTTCGCAACTTCGAGAAGTAATTTCTCCCACAGACGCTTTTCAAAGCGTAGAAGGCTCTGGGATGCTTGAGTCGGCTTCTGAACGTTCAAGACTCGGCTGCCGTTCCCTTTATTTTTTTGTATGTATTTTTAGAGTCTTTTTTTTTCCTAAACGAAGTCCGTTGTTCAGGAACTAGAAGAAGGATTAGCTAAAGGCACCATAAGGCGTTTAAATGCGATCACCTCTCGTGCTTTGTTAGACCTCTGGCTTTGCTGTGCTCCTTGTTTAATTGCGGTTACGTTCAAGGCTTACTGGAGCGTGGGAGCGTTAAAATGCTATTAAATATTTTTAGTGTTTGAAACTTGCTAATGAAATGATTTTTGTGACTCCGTTCCTCACAAAGAAACTCGATTCCTTAGCAGGAGGAATGATCTTTGTTACTGGATCTGTTTGCGGGGTTAACGATTGCAGCTGTGAATGACTAAAGTCTTTTGAAGAAGCTGAATGATAAAAACCAAACCGAAACAAGAAACAGCCCTTGTTCTACTCGAAGTAATATAGAATTTGCCGTTTGCGGGGTCAGATGAAAATAGTTGTGGAAGTCAACTACTTGGGGGGGGGGGGGGGGGGGGGGGAGGGGAAGGGAGGGGAGGGGAGGGGAGGGGAGGGGTGGGTGGAGGTGGAGATGCTGTTGCCCTTTCAGGGAAAGCTTCTTAAATTGGCACTTGATCAACTGTTCTGTTTCTGTATTTGTCCTTGGTCTCTTTCATTGGTCTGTTTTGTTGACGTAGAAGAGCCCATGGAACTGCTCAAAGAAACCTGTGCAAATGGACCTTGAGTAAGTATTTACGTGTTCAACTGTTCCCCAGTCGGTCTAGCTAATGCTATCAGCGCTTGTAGTCTTTCACAAAAGGTGTTTAATTCCTGAGAAAGTAGAGGAGGAAGACGATTGGTAATCTCTTTGCTTAATAGGCACTGTTAGACAACCGTAGAAGGCGAAGAAATTTGCCCCCGAGGCACCAATTTGACCCTTCCTTTAGCCTGTACGCTTTCAAAGAGCATATCATAGAACCATAGAATGGCCTGGGTTGAAAAGCACCTTAAAGATCATCTAGTTTCAACCCCCCTGCTCTGGGCAGCGTTGCCAACCACTAGAGCAGGCTGCCCAGAGCCGCGTCCAGCCTGGCCTTGAATGCCTCCAGGGATGGGGCATCCAGAACCTCTCTGGGCAACCCGTTCCAGTGCCTCACCGCCCTCTGAGTGAAAAACTTTCTCCTAATATCTAAGCTAAATCTCCCCTGTCTTAGTTTAAAACCATTCCCCCTTGTCCTATCGCTATCAACACGTGTATTTTTACTCCTGTATATACAGATTCGTAGGGGTTGGAAGGGACCTCAAGAGATCGTCGGGTCCAACCCCCCTGCCAGAGCAGGTTCCCTAGAGCAGGCTGCCCAGGTAGGCGTCCAGACGGGCCTTGAATATCTCCGGAGAAGGAGACTCCACAACCTCCCCGGGCAGCCTGTTCCAGCGCTCCGTCACCCTCACCGTGAAGAAGTTCTTTCGCGTGTTGGTGCGGAACTTCCTGTGCTCCAGTTTTTGGCCGTTGCCCCTTGTCCTATCCCCACAAACCACTGAAAAGAGGGTGGCCAAGTCCCACTGTCTCCCACACTTAAGATATTTGTAATCATTGATAAGATCCCCTCTCAGTCTTCTCTTCTCAAGGCTGAACAGGCCCAGGTCTCTCAGTCTTTGCTCATAGGGGAGATGCTCCAGGCCCCGTATCATCTTTGTTGCCCTCCGCTGGACTCTTTCCAGGAGATCCCTGTCTCTCTTTTTGTACTGGGGAGCCCGGAACCGGACACGGTACTCCAGGCGAGGCCTGCCCAGGGCAGAGTAGAGGGGGAGGATCACCTCCCTTGACCTGCTGGCCACGCTCCTTTTAACGCACGCCAGGATCCCGTTGGCCTTCTTGGCCACCAGGGCACGCCGCTGGCTCATGGTCAACCTGTCGTCCACCAGGACCCCCGGGTCCTTCTCCGCAGCGCTCCTCTCCAGCAGGTCATCCCCCAGCCTGTACTGATACACGCGGTTGTTCCTTCCCAGGTGCAGGACTCTACGCTTGCTCTTGTTAAACTTCATTTGGCTTCTTCCTGCCCAGCTCTCCAGCCCGCCCAGGTCTCGCTGAATGGCAGCACAGCCTTCTGGCGTGTCGGCCACTCCTCCCAGCTTTGTATCATCGGCGTACTTGCTGAGGCTGGACACTATTCCCTCGTCAAGGTCGGCGATGAAGATGTTGAACAAGACCGGACCCAGCACCGACCCCTGGGGAACACCGCTAGTCACAGGGCTGCAGCCGGACTCTGCGCCGCCGATCACCACCCTCTGAGCTCGGCCGGTCAGCCAGGTCTCAACCCACCTTACCGTCCACTCGTCTATCCCACGCTTTCTCAGCTTTGCTAGCAGGACGTCGTGGGAGACAGTATCGGAAGCCTTGCTAAAGTCAAGGTAGATGACATCCACTGCTCTCCCTCCATCAACGCAGCTGGTGATGCCATCATAGAAGGCAACGAGGTCGGTCGAGCACGATTTCCCCTTGGTGAATCCATGCTGACTACTCCTCATAACCTCCTTCTCTTCCAATGGCTTGGAGATGGCATCCAGAACAAGCTGTTCCAACACCTTTCCAGCTGTTCCAACACCTGTCCAGGGACGGAGGTGAGACTGACCTTTCCAAGAGCTCCACATCCTTCTTGTGCTGGGGGCCCCAGGCCTGCACGCAGTATTCCAGGTGGGGTCTCCCAAGAGCAGGGTAGAGGGGGATAATCACCTCCCTCTCCCTGCTGGCCACCCCTTTGTTAATGCGGCCCAGGACACAGTTGGCCTTCCGGGCTGCAAGCGCGCGCTGCTGGCTCGTGTCCAGCTTCTCGTCCATCAGGACCCCCAAGTCCTTCTCCGCAGGGCTGCTCTCAAGTTCTTCTTCTCCCAGTCTATAGAAATACCTGGGATTGCCCCAGCCCAAGGTCAACGCCTTGCACTTGGCCTTGTTGAACCTCATTAGGTTCTCATGGGCCCACTTCTCCGGCCTGTCCAGGTCCCTCCAGACGGCATCCCTTCCCTCTGTTGTATCGACTGCACCGCTCAGCTTGGTGTCATCTGCAAACTTGCTCGATTCCGTCGTCTGTGTCATTGCTAAAGATGTTGAAGAGCACCGGTCCCGAGGCCGACCCCTGAGGGACACCGCTTGTGACCGGCCTCCACCCAGACATAGAGCCGTTGACCACAACCCTTTGGCTGCGACCAGCCAACCAATTCTTTATCCGCCCAGCAGTCCATCCTTCAAATCCATACCTCTCCAATTTAGAGAGAAGAATGTGGTGAGGGACCGTATCAAAGGCTTTGCTCAGTCCAGGTGGCATATCCTATCCCAGGAGTGGTTTCAGCCGTAAACAACAAACAGTTACGAGGAGAGGTGTAGCTCTGTAAATATTTTTGTTGCCTTGGGTGAATTGGTGTCTGGTCGCACTGAGTGGCCCGCGTGGTAGCTGGGAGATGGCCGACGGGGAGGACTGAGATGTTAAAGCTGCCTGTGGTTGCCTGCCCCCAGCCCCAGCCCCAGCCCCGTCCCCGTGTGCCATCCCGATGGCAGTAGCGCCTGGAACCTCAAACTAAAGCGAGCGTATTCTGATGTCGTTACCCTCCAAGCCTGTCAGAGAGGCAGAAGCGCTGTGGTCTACTCAGGCAGGAACCGCGCGTGTGGGGACGGCCACGTCCCTGCCGCCGTGTCGGGCCAGTTTGAGCTCCGCTCTCCCTGGGGCTGCTGCAGGGCACCGCGGACCACGCTTGGGCAGCCTTGGGGGGCACTGCCTATTTTTCCAGAAGCCTCCTCCCCAGCTGAGCACAAACCCAGTTGTGATGTGCCAGGGCTGAGCACAGGCTTTGTATTCCTCCCCGCCACCCCGTGCGCGGGAGGTGCAGCTTTCCCCCTTAGAAACACCAGCAGTTGAAGTGGGGCTCTCAGGGAAGGTTGTGGAGCAACTTCTGAAAAGGTAAGGCCTGCCCTGGCAAAAGCGGGGATCTGCCTGCGGGGAGCAGCGCCCAAAAGCCACCAGCGTGTTTGGGGTGGAGCTGATAGGGTCATAAATAATAGTTGGGGCTACGAGCGCGAGGTCCCGCATTTGGTCCGGGGCAATCCTAAGCACGAATCCAGGCTGGGCGGAGAATGGATGGAGAGCAGCTCTGAGGAGAAGGGCCTGGGGGCGTTGGTTGATGAGAAGCTCGTCAACCGGAGCCGGCAATGCAATGGACGCTTGCAGCCCGGAAAGCCACCCGTATCCTGGGCCGCATCAAAAGGAGGGCGGCCGGCAAGTCGAGGGAGGTGATTCTCCCTCTCTGCTGCTGTGCTCTTGTGAGGCCCCACCTAGAGTAAGTACTGTGTTCAGCTCTGGGGCCCCCAGCACAAGAAGGACGGGGACGTACTAGAACGCGTCCAGAGGAGGGCCACGAAGATGACCAGGGGGCTGGGGCACCTCTCCCAGGAAGGCAGGCTGAGGGAGTTGGGGTGGTTCAGCCTGGAGAGAGAAGAGAAGGCTCCGGGGAGACCTTGGAGGGGCCTTCCAGTACCCAAAGGGGGGGCCCTACAGGAAAGCTGGGGAGGGACTCTTTGTCAGGGAGAGGAGCGATAGGGCAAGGAGTAATGGTTTTAAACTCAAAGAGGGTAGACTTAGACTGGATAGTTGGAAGAGATTCTTTCCTGAGAGGGGGGTGAGGCACTGGAACGGGTTGCCAGGAGAAGTGGCGGATGCCCCGTCCCTGGAAGTGTTTAAGGCCAGGTTGGATGGGGCTTTGAGCAACGTGGTCTAGTGGAAGGTGTCCCTGCCCAGGGCGGGGGGGTTGGAATTAGGTGATCTTTAAGTAAGGTCCCTGCCAAGCCAAGCCATGCTATGATTCTATGATCGGAGCAACCGTTCTGTGGAGCTCGTTTCCCAGCCGTGCAGGGCCCGGCTTCCCTCCGCGGAGCCGCCCAGCCCGTTTTCGGGCGCCCACTTCCTCCCTCCCGGTCGGATCCCTCCGCGCCCCGAGGGCACGCGACCTCCCTGAGCGCCGATAAGCACCGGGTCGACGGGAGCGGAGCCGCCGAGAGGGCGGGGACAAGGGAAGAGGGCAGGCGAGGCAGCCAATCGAGGCGCGGGAGCGGTCGGCGGCGATCTGTCGGCCCAATGAGCGCCGCGGAGGGCCGGGCCGAGTGCGGGAAGGGAGGGGGCGTTGTACCGAGCGGGCGCCGTCATGGCCGACGGGATCGTTAGGGCGCAGGCCGCCTGGCCCGGCGGCGGCGCTGCCGCTGCAGCCGCTTTCGGAGAGGTCGCCTGCAAGGGCAAGGAGGTCCCCGCCAACGTTCTCCGTGAGGATGAGCGGTCGTGGGCGAGGAGGTAGCCGCGGCGTCGTCGTGCGAGTCTTCTCTTTCCTTCCTTCCCTCGGCCGCTCGCAGGCCCTCTGAAACGAGGGCCCGTCGCGGGTCCCGGGAGTGCGGCAGGGCGGGTGGTGGCCTTGCTGCGGGAGGGAGGGACGGACGGACGGACGGACGGACGGACGGTCGGTCGGTCGGTCGGGGTCTCTCCGGCTCGTGGCGCTCTCTACTGCAGCGCCTCTAAAACCCCGCGCTTCTTCGGTGCGCGTCCCGCCTGCCCCCGGGGTGCCACGGCGCGTACTGGGTCGCCGGCGCAGTCGGTCTCCTTGGGGGTTCGGACTGCCTGCGTATAGGCAGCGAGCATCGCAGTAGTGACCGTAATCAGTCATTTCTGCGTAGCAGAAACGCAGGTCTTGATGCGCCTCGTGACAGCGTTCTAGAGACGCCCCGGCTCGGCCGTGCTAGGCTTTGGTTATGGCACCACCCCCACCGCGCACGCGAGCGCACGCTCTCTCCAAAGTGGCTTGTGAAAGGGAAGAATTGCAGCTTTTCCTAGCTTTCTTAAACATCTAGAAGCCAGTCAATCCCGCAGGCTGCTGGTCCTCACTTGAGGCAGGGGGGGAACTTAGAACTGCTTTTGGAGTGTAGTTGGCTATAGCGAATGGTCTTGAATTTGCTTAGCTCGCTGTACCGAAGGCCTGTTTCACAGTTGAGCGATGTTATAGGGGGGAGAAGTGTGAGGAAGGCTCGTAATTCTCGATTGTCGCGCAGTGAAAGGCGATGGTGAGTAAGAAGTGCAAAGCATCTGTGGAATCGAGTCTTATCGGCGCTGTTTCAGTCGCATCTAAAATAAATAAAACTGCCGGAAGTCGCTAATCTGAAGTACTCGGCTGTCTCGTTGCCCCCGTCACCTTGCGTGCTGGATCCTGCTTCTGGTGCCGTATGCAGTTTCGGTCTGCTGGTGATTTGGGGAGTTCCCTCGCAATTAGTTGCGAGTCGATGGTTTCCTACAGATCGGTGGTATTCGTGTTTCGCAGGTGATACCTTGGCCTCGGTCTGGAGGTGTCTGACGTAGAGCCGGCCGTAACGGGCTAACTTGGAATGTTCTTTCCCCTGAGTACGTGGCGTTATCGAGGACGGAGAGTTTATACAGCCTCAGCCGGATTACTCCGGGTTCTTTGAAGATGCCTTCCTACCTCTGGCCGAGGCAATATTTGGACATAACTGAAGGACAGTTAGCAATTGTTTGCCGCTTGTGTGTTTTGCGTGTAGAAGGTAGAGAACTTTGCCTATTCAAAGATCGCTTAAGAAGAATCGCTGTTTTGTCGTGCGCGTTTGGGGTACCTGATAATCTGCTTCGGTAGGACGAGTTCGGTGGGGCATAGTGATTTGCTTAAGCTGTTGCCTTTCTCTGAAGCTGACTGCGTTGTAACTGTTTACTCTTCCTCCAGCGCCTTGCGTTCCGTGATAGTTCGCCTCAGGCTCCAGTGTTTTTTCCTAGTCCTTCCTGAGAAGGCAGTTGTCCGGTTATGTGAAGCAGAAGATTCTGGCGGACCCGTGAGTACTGTGGGAGCTTTCTTTTCGCTAGGCTGGCTGTACCTGTAACTAGTTTGTAACTTCCTAGACTCTTTCCCGTCCCCTCTTTTCCTCTGGATGTTGCGGAGGGGCGCACAGTAGGCTATTTTGGGTTTTCCGATGCTGTAGTCTTTTGCCTCTAGCTTGTAATGGAGTTGAGCTTTTTGACTAAGAGCGGCGATATAAAGCGATGCTGGTCTCCGGCTACGCGCTTGTAGTGCAAAAAGCAGTGTTGTTCCGAAGTACGGTCTGATGCCCGTTTTCACGGTTTCCAGACAGCGGCGGTGGTACTTTGACTATGCAGAAGAGGGCTTGGGGTTTGGGCAGGTCAGAGGCGAGGAAAGGGAAAGCTGGTTGAGCGGCGCTGGGTGTTTGTTTCGCTGTTAGCTATGCAAGTCAAGTTCCAAGGCTTTGTGAGGCCACGCAAAAGAAAAGGCACCGTGAAGCTTTTATTTTCCGCCAGAGCGGCTTACGTTGCCCGAAGCTATGACGGGGGCTTTAACCCCCGAGACAAATTTAGCTTCTGTGACTGTTTTGTAGTCTGTTCCCGTCTAGAGGGTAATTCAAAGAGCAGCGGTTGAATCGTGAAGGATTAGCTAACCGTGTTCTGTGGATGGTTCTCCGCTCGCGTTCGTTCTGTGCGTCGTGGCACGTTATGTTAGGTAACGTTATTTCCTTTTTCCAGCTTCTTGGGCGTGTAATGGTTGTTGGCAAGAAGTGTGCTGCTAACCTGGACCTGACCAATGGATTCCGGATGGCTGTGAATGCCCACCCTCGGGCCCTTCGGGCTGTCGTGTACATCTACGTATTCTGGGTGGCGGTCAGTTGGGCCGGCCTCCTGGCTAAGGTTTTTGCACCGCAGGCGTCACTGCACGCGTACGGGTCGCCGCCGAGTAGGTTTCATATGTTGCCCGTCAATCTAGCCCCTGTTGACGTATGATTTTTTTTTTTTTTTCCTGGACGGCTGTCTATGGAGGGTAATAAAGAGCTTTGAGCAGCACTTGCACAATAAAGATGGAGCATGGGGATATGACCTCTGTCTTGTGTGTCTTGCCGATGGAAATAGTTCTGCAAGTTAAAAGAATGTTTCGGTCTGTTGACAGTGTCGTGTAGATGGTGGTTTGCCCAGTCATTTGAAACGCGAAGATAGAAGCGCTCGGCGGTCCTGTGGGTCTCCATCTCCCTAAGACGATCTAGGATGTGCTGTGTGTTTGAGGCCTTGCTATCTTCCCCCTGCTCCCAAATAAAAGGGCGTGCTTTTATTGCGAAACAGCCGCATCGAGGACTGGCAGATGTAGAACCAGAGAAGAATAAGGTTGGAAGAAAGCTTCCAGGCATCGTCTGTTGTCTGCCCCTGTCCCGAGGAGGCAGAATAAACTCTACCCGGTGTGATTTCTGACAGGTGCTTGTCAGCCTGTTCTTGACTACCGTAGGAGTTTTGCTACCGCTTTCTTTTCAGTCGTGGGTTTCGCAACTTCGAGAAGTAATTTCTCCCACAGACGCTTTTCAAAGCGTAGAAGGCTCTGGGATGCTTGAGTCGGCTTCTGAACGTTCAAGACTCGGCTGCCGTTCCCTTTATTTTTTTGTATGTATTTTTAGAGTCTTTTTTTTTCCTAAACGAAGTCCGTTGTTCAGGAACTAGAAGAAGGATTAGCTAAAGGCACCATAAGGCGTTTAAATGCGATCACCTCTCGTGCTTTGTTAGACCTCTGGCTTTGCTGTGCTCCTTGTTTAATTGCGGTTACGTTCAAGGCTTACTGGAGCGTGGGAGCGTTAAAATGCTATTAAATATTTTTAGTGTTTGAAACTTGCTAATGAAATGATTTTTGTGACTCCGTTCCTCACAAAGAAACTCGATTCCTTAGCAGGAGGAATGATCTTTGTTACTGGATCTGTTTGCGGGGTTAACGATTGCAGCTGTGAATGACTAAAGTCTTTTGAAGAAGCTGAATGATAAAAACCAAACCGAAACAAGAAACAGCCCTTGTTCTACTCGAAGTAATATAGAATTTGCCGTTTGCGGGGTCAGATGAAAATAGTTGTGGAAGTCAACTACTTGGGGGGGGGGGGGGGGGGGGGGGAGGGGAAGGGAGGGGAGGGGAGGGGAGGGGAGGGGTGGGTGGAGGTGGAGATGCTGTTGCCCTTTCAGGGAAAGCTTCTTAAATTGGCACTTGATCAACTGTTCTGTTTCTGTATTTGTCCTTGGTCTCTTTCATTGGTCTGTTTTGTTGACGTAGAAGAGCCCATGGAACTGCTCAAAGAAACCTGTGCAAATGGACCTTGAGTAAGTATTTACGTGTTCAACTGTTCCCCAGTCCGTCTAGCTAATGCTATCAGCGCTTGTAGTCTTTCACAAAAGGTGTTTAATTCCTGAGAAAGTAGAGGAGGAAGACGATTGGTAATCTCTTTGCTTAATAGGCACTGTTAGACAACCGTAGAAGGCGAAGAAATTTGCCCCCGAGGCACCAATTTGACCCTTCCTTTAGCCTGTACGCTTTCAAAGAGCATATCATAGAACCATAGAATGGCCTGGGTTGAAAAGCACCTTAAAGATCATCTAGTTTCAACCCCCCTGCTCTGGGCAGCGTTGCCAACCACTAGAGCAGGCTGCCCAGAGCCGCGTCCAGCCTGGCCTTGAATGCCTCCAGGGATGGGGCATCCAGAACCTCTCTGGGCAACCCGTTCCAGTGCCTCACCGCCCTCTGAGTGAAAAACTTTCTCCTAATATCTAAGCTAAATCTCCCCTGTCTTAGTTTAAAACCATTCCCCCTTGTCCTATCGCTATCAACACGTGTATTTTTACTCCTGTATATACAGATTCGTAGGGGTTGGAAGGGACCTCAAGAGATCGTCGGGTCCAACCCCCCTGCCAGAGCAGGTTCCCTAGAGCAGGCTGCCCAGGTAGGCGTCCAGACGGGCCTTGAATATCTCCGGAGAAGGAGACTCCACAACCTCCCCGGGCAGCCTGTTCCAGCGCTCCGTCACCCTCACCGTGAAGAAGTTCTTTCGCGTGTTGGTGCGGAACTTCCTGTGCTCCAGTTTTTGGCCGTTGCCCCTTGTCCTATCCCCACAAACCACTGAAAAGAGGGTGGCCAAGTCCCACTGTCTCCCACACTTAAGATATTTGTAATCATTGATAAGATCCCCTCTCAGTCTTCTCTTCTCAAGGCTGAACAGGCCCAGGTCTCTCAGTCTTTGCTCATAGGGGAGATGCTCCAGGCCCCGTATCATCTTTGTTGCCCTCCGCTGGACTCTTTCCAAGAGATCCCTGTCTTTTTTGTACTGGGGAGCCCAGAACCGGACACGGTACTCCAGGCGAGGCCTGCCCAGGGCAGAGTAGAGGGGGAGGATCACCTCCCTTGACCTGCTGGCCACGCTCCTTTTAACGCACGCCAGGATCCCGTTGGCCTTCTTGGCCACCAGGGCACGCCGCTGGCTCATGGTCAACCTGTCGTCCACCAGGACCCCCGGGTCCTTCTCCGCAGCGCTCCTCTCCAGCAGGTCATCCCCCAGCCTGTACTGATACACGCGGTTGTTCCTTCCCAGGTGCAGGACTCTACGCTTGCTCTTGTTAAACTTCATTTGGCTTCTTCCTGCCCAGCTCTCCAGCCCGCCCAGGTCTCGCTGAATGGCAGCACAGCCTTCTGGCGTGTCGGCCACTCCTCCCAGCTTTGTATCATCGGCGTACTTGCTGAGGCTGGACACTATTCCCTCGTCAAGGTCGGCGATGAAGATGTTGAACAAGACCGGACCCAGCACCGACCCCTGGGGAACACCGCTAGTCACAGGGCTGCAGCCGGACTCTGCGCCGCCGATCACCACCCTCTGAGCTCGGCCGGTCAGCCAGGTCTCAACCCACCTTACCGTCCACTCGTCTATCCCACGCTTTCTCAGCTTTGCTAGCAGGACGTCGTGGGAGACAGTATCGGAAGCCTTGCTAAAGTCAAGGTAGATGACATCCACTGCTCTCCCTCCATCAACGCAGCTGGTGATGCCATCATAGAAGGCAACGAGGTCGGTCGAGCACGATTTCCCCTTGGTGAATCCATGCTGACTACTCCTCATAACCTCCTTCTCTTCCAATGGCTTGGAGATGGCATCCAGAACAAGCTGTTCCAACACCTTTCCAGCTGTTCCAACACCTTTCCAGGGACGGAGGTGAGACTGACCTTTCCAAGAGCTCCACATCCTTCTTGTGCTGGGGGCCCCAGGCCTGCACGCAGTATTCCAGGTGGGGTCTCCCAAGAGCAGGGTAGAGGGGGATAATCACCTCCCTCTCCCTGCTGGCCACCCCTTTGTTAATGCGGCCCAGGACACAGTTGGCCTTCCGGGCTGCAAGCGCGCGCTGCTGGCTCGTGTCCAGCTTCTCGTCCATCAGGACCCCCAAGTCCTTCTCCGCAGGGCTGCTCTCAAGTTCTTCTTCTCCCAGTCTATAGAAATACCTGGGATTGCCCCAGCCCAAGGTCAACGCCTTGCACTTGGCCTTGTTGAACCTCATTAGGTTCTCATGGGCCCACTTCTCCGGCCTGTCCAGGTCCCTCCGGACGGCATCCCTTCCCTCTGTTGTATCGACTGCACCGCTCAGCTTGGTGTCATCTGCAAACTTGCTCGATTCCGTCGTCTGTGTCATTGCTAAAGATGTTGAAGAGCACCGGTCCCGAGGCCGACCCCTGAGGGACACCGCTTGTGACCGGCCTCCACCCAGACATAGAGCCGTTGACCACAACCCTTTGGCTGCGACCAGCCAACCAATTCTTTATCCGCCCAGCAGTCCATCCTTCAAATCCATACCTCTCCAATTTAGAGAGAAGAATGTGGTGAGGGACCGTATCAAAGGCTTTGCTCAGTCCAGGTGGCATATCCTATCCCAGGACTGGTTTCAGCCGTAAACAACAAACAGTTACGAGGAGAGGTGTAGCTCTGTAAATATTTTTGTTGCCTTGGGTGAATTGGTGTCTGGTCGCACTGAGTGGCCCGCGTGGTAGCTGGGAGATGGCCGACGGGGAGGACTGAGATGTTAAAGCTGCCTGTGGTTGCCTGCCCCCAGCCCCAGCCCCAGCCCCGTCCCCGTGTGCCATCCCGATGGCAGTAGCGCCTGGAACCTCAAACTAAAGCGAGCGTATTCTGATGTCGTTACCCTCCAAGCCTGTCAGAGAGGCAGAAGCGCTGTGGCCTACTCAGGCAGGAACCGCGCGTGTGGGGACGGCCACGTCCCTGCCGCCGTGTCGGGCCAGTTTGAGCTCCGCTCTCCCTGGGGCTGCTGCAGGGCACCGCGGACCACGCTTGGGCAGCCTTGGGGGGCACTGCCTATTTTTCCAGAAGCCTCCTCCCCAGCTGAGCACAAACCCAGTTGTGATGTGCCAGGGCTGAGCACAGGCTTTGTATTCCTCCCCGCCACCCCGTGCGCGGGAGGTGCAGCTTTCCCCCTTAGAAACACCAGCAGTTGAAGTGGGGCTCTCAGGGAAGGTTGTGGAGCAACTTCTGAAAAGGTAAGGCCTGCCCTGGCAAAAGCGGGGATCTGCCTGCGGGGAGCAGCGCCCAAAAGCCACCAGCGTGTTTGGGGTGGAGCTGATAGGGTCATAAATAATAGTTGGGGCTACGAGCGCGAGGTCCCGCATTTGGTCCGGGGCAATCCTAAGCACGAATCCAGGCTGGGCGGAGAATGGATGGAGAGCAGCTCTGAGGAGAAGGGCCTGGGGGCGTTGGTTGATGAGAAGCTCGTCAACCGGAGCCGGCAATGCAATGGACGCTTGCAGCCCGGAAAGCCACCCGTATCCTGGGCCGCATCAAAAGGAGGGCGGCCGGCAAGTCGAGGGAGGTGATTCTCCCTCTCTGCTGCTGTGCTCTTGTGAGGCCCCACCTAGAGTAAGTACTGTGTTCAGCTCTGGGGCCCCCAGCACAAGAAGGACGGGGACGTACTAGAACGCGTCCAGAGGAGGGCCACGAAGATGACCAGGGGGCTGGGGCACCTCTCCCAGGAAGGCAGGCTGAGGGAGTTGGGGTGGTTCAGCCTGGAGAGAGAAGAGAAGGCTCCGGGGAGACCTTGGAGGGGCCTTCCAGTACCCAAAGGGGGGGCCCTACAGGAAAGCTGGGGAGGGACTCTTTGTCAGGGAGAGGAGCGATAGGGCAAGGAGTAATGGTTTTAAACTCAAAGAGGGTAGACTTAGACTGGATAGTTGGAAGAGATTCTTTCCTGAGAGGGGGGTGAGGCACTGGAACGGGTTGCCAGGAGAAGTGGCGGATGCCCCGTCCCTGGAAGTGTTTAAGGCCAGGTTGGATGGGGCTTTGAGCAACGTGGTCTAGTGGAAGGTGTCCCTGCCCAGGGCGGGGGGGTTGGAATTAGGTGATCTTTAAGTAAGGTCCCTGCCAAGCCAAGCCATGCTATGATTCTATGATCGGAGCAACCGTTCTGTGGAGCTCGTTTCCCAGCCGTGCAGGGCCCGGCTTCCCTCCGCGGAGCCGCCCAGCCCGTTTTCGGGCGCCCACTTCCTCCCTCCCGGTCGGATCCCTCCGCGCCCCGAGGGCACGCGACCTCCCTGAGCGCCGATAAGCACCGGGTCGACGGGAGCGGAGCCGCCGAGAGGGCGGGGACAAGGGAAGAGGGCAGGCGAGGCAGCCAATCGAGGCGCGGGAGCGGTCGGCGGCGATCTGTCGGCCCAATGAGCGCCGCGGAGGGCCGGGCCGAGTGCGGGAAGGGAGGGGGCGTTGTACCGAGCGGGCGCCGTCATGGCCGACGGGATCGTTAGGGCGCAGGCCGCCTGGCCCGGCGGCGGCGCTGCCGCTGCAGCCGCTTTCGGAGAGGTCGCCTGCAAGGGCAAGGAGGTCCCCGCCAACGTTCTCCGTGAGGATGAGCGGTCGTGGGCGAGGAGGTAGCCGCGGCGTCGTCGTGCGAGTCTTCTCTTTCCTTCCTTCCCTCGGCCGCTCGCAGGCCCTCTGAAACGAGGGCCCGTCGCGGGTCCCGGGAGTGCGGCAGGGCGGGTGGTGGCCTTGCTGCGGGAGGGAGGGACGGACGGACGGACGGACGGACGGACGGTCGGTCGGTCGGTCGGGGTCTCTCCGGCTCGTGGCGCTCTCTACTGCAGCGCCTCTAAAACCCCGCGCTTCTTCGGTGCGCGTCCCGCCTGCCCCCGGGGTGCCACGGCGCGTACTGGGTCGCCGGCGCAGTCGGTCTCCTTGGGGGTTCGGACTGCCTGCGTATAGGCAGCGAGCATCGCAGTAGTGACCGTAATCAGTCATTTCTGCGTAGCAGAAACGCAGGTCTTGATGCGCCTCGTGACAGCGTTCTAGAGACGCCCCGGCTCGGCCGTGCTAGGCTTTGGTTATGGCACCACCCCCACCGCGCACGCGAGCGCACGCTCTCTCCAAAGTGGCTTGTGAAAGGGAAGAATTGCAGCTTTTCCTAGCTTTCTTAAACATCTAGAAGCCAGTCAATCCCGCAGGCTGCTGGTCCTCACTTGAGGCAGGGGGGGAACTTAGAACTGCTTTTGGAGTGTAGTTGGCTATAGCGAATGGTCTTGAATTTGCTTAGCTCGCTGTACCGAAGGCCTGTTTCACAGTTGAGCGATGTTATAGGGGGGAGAAGTGTGAGGAAGGCTCGTAATTCTCGATTGTCGCGCAGTGAAAGGCGATGGTGAGTAAGAAGTGCAAAGCATCTGTGGAATCGAGTCTTATCGGCGCTGTTTCAGTCGCATCTAAAATAAATAAAACTGCCGGAAGTCGCTAATCTGAAGTACTCGGCTGTCTCGTTGCCCCCGTCACCTTGCGTGCTGGATCCTGCTTCTGGTGCCGTATGCAGTTTCGGTCTGCTGGTGATTTGGGGAGTTCCCTCGCAATTAGTTGCGAGTCGATGGTTTCCTACAGATCGGTGGTATTCGTGTTTCGCAGGTGATACCTTGGCCTCGGTCTGGAGGTGTCTGACGTAGAGCCGGCCGTAACGGGCTAACTTGGAATGTTCTTTCCCCTGAGTACGTGGCGTTATCGAGGACGGAGAGTTTATACAGCCTCAGCCGGATTACTCCGGGTTCTTTGAAGATGCCTTCCTACCTCTGGCCGAGGCAATATTTGGACATAACTGAAGGACAGTTAGCAATTGTTTGCCGCTTGTGTGTTTTGCGTGTAGAAGGTAGAGAACTTTGCCTATTCAAAGATCGCTTAAGAAGAATCGCTGTTTTGTCGTGCGCGTTTGGGGTACCTGATAATCTGCTTCGGTAGGACGAGTTCGGTGGGGCATAGTGATTTGCTTAAGCTGTTGCCTTTCTCTGAAGCTGACTGCGTTGTAACTGTTTACTCTTCCTCCAGCGCCTTGCGTTCCGTGATAGTTCGCCTCAGGCTCCAGTGTTTTTTCCTAGTCCTTCCTGAGAAGGCAGTTGTCCGGTTATGTGAAGCAGAAGATTCTGGCGGACCCGTGAGTACTGTGGGAGCTTTCTTTTCGCTAGGCTGGCTGTACCTGTAACTAGTTTGTAACTTCCTAGACTCTTTCCCGTCCCCTCTTTTCCTCTGGATGTTGCGGAGGGGCGCACAGTAGGCTATTTTGGGTTTTCCGATGCTGTAGTCTTTTGCCTCTAGCTTGTAATGGAGTTGAGCTTTTTGACTAAGAGCGGCGATATAAAGCGATGCTGGTCTCCGGCTACGCGCTTGTAGTGCAAAAAGCAGTGTTGTTCCGAAGTACGGTCTGATGCCCGTTTTCACGGTTTCCAGACAGCGGCGGTGGTACTTTGACTATGCAGAAGAGGGCTTGGGGTTTGGGCAGGTCAGAGGCGAGGAAAGGGAAAGCTGGTTGAGCGGCGCTGGGTGTTTGTTTCGCTGTTAGCTATGCAAGTCAAGTTCCAAGGCTTTGTGAGGCCACGCAAAAGAAAAGGCACCGTGAAGCTTTTATTTTCCGCCAGAGCGGCTTACGTTGCCCGAAGCTATGACGGGGGCTTTAACCCCCGAGACAAATTTAGCTTCTGTGACTGTTTTGTAGTCTGTTCCCGTCTAGAGGGTAATTCAAAGAGCAGCGGTTGAATCGTGAAGGATTAGCTAACCGTGTTCTGTGGATGGTTCTCCGCTCGCGTTCGTTCTGTGCGTCGTGGCACGTTATGTTAGGTAACGTTATTTCCTTTTTCCAGCTTCTTGGGCGTGTAATGGTTGTTGGCAAGAAGTGTGCTGCTAACCTGGACCTGACCAATGGATTCCGGATGGCTGTGAATGCCCACCCTCGGGCCCTTCGGGCTGTCGTGTACATCTACGTATTCTGGGTGGCGGTCAGTTGGGCCGGCCTCCTGGCTAAGGTTTTTGCACCGCAGGCGTCACTGCACGCGTACGGGTCGCCGCCGAGTAGGTTTCATATGTTGCCCGTCAATCTAGCCCCTGTTGACGTATGATTTTTTTTGTTTTTTTTTTCCTGGACGGCTGTCTATGGAGGGTAATAAAGAGCTTTGAGCAGCACTTGCACAATAAAGATGGAGCATGGGGATATGACCTCTGTCTTGTGTGTCTTGCCGATGGAAATAGTTCTGCAAGTTAAAAGAATGTTTCGGTCTGTTGACAGTGTCGTGTAGATGGTGGTTTGCCCAGTCATTTGAAACGCGAAGATAGAAGCGCTCGGCGGTCCTGTGGGTCTCCATCTCCCTAAGACGATCTAGGATGTGCTGTGTGTTTGAGGCCTTGCTATCTTCCCCCTGCTCCCAAATAAAAGGGCGTGCTTTTATTGCGAAACAGCCGCATCGAGGACTGGCAGATGTAGAACCAGAGAAGAATAAGGTTGGAAGAAAGCTTCCAGGCATCGTCTGTTGTCTGCCCCTGTCCCGAGGAGGCAGAATAAACTCTACCCGGTGTGATTTCTGACAGGTGCTTGTCAGCCTGTTCTTGACTACCGTAGGAGTTTTGCTACCGCTTTCTTTTCAGTCGTGGGTTTCGCAACTTCGAGAAGTAATTTCTCCCACAGACGCTTTTCAAAGCGTAGAAGGCTCTGGGATGCTTGAGTCGGCTTCTGAACGTTCAAGACTCGGCTGCCGTTCCCTTTATTTTTTTGTATGTATTTTTAGAGTCTTTTTTTTTCCTAAACGAAGTCCGTTGTTCAGGAACTAGAAGAAGGATTAGCTAAAGGCACCATAAGGCGTTTAAATGCGATCACCTCTCGTGCTTTGTTAGACCTCTGGCTTTGCTGTGCTCCTTGTTTAATTGCGGTTACGTTCAAGGCTTACTGGAGCGTGGGAGCGTTAAAATGCTATTAAATATTTTTAGTGTTTGAAACTTGCTAATGAAATGATTTTTGTGACTCCGTTCCTCACAAAGAAACTCGATTCCTTAGCAGGAGGAATGATCTTTGTTACTGGATCTGTTTGCGGGGTTAACGATTGCAGCTGTGAATGACTAAAGTCTTTTGAAGAAGCTGAATGATAAAAACCAAACCGAAACAAGAAACAGCCCTTGTTCTACTCGAAGTAATATAGAATTTGCCGTTTGCGGGGTCAGATGAAAATAGTTGTGGAAGTCAACTACTTGGGGGGGGGGGGGGGGGGGGGGGAGGGGAAGGGAGGGGAGGGGAGGGGAGGGGAGGGGTGGGTGGAGGTGGAGATGCTTGCCCTTTCAGGGAAAGCTTCTTAAATTGGCACTTGATCAACTGTTCTGTTTCTGTATTTGTCCTTGGTCTCTTTCATTGGTCTGTTTTGTTGACGTAGAAGAGCCCATGGAACTGCTCAAAGAAACCTGTGCAAATGGACCTTGAGTAAGTATTTACGTGTTCAACTGTTCCCCAGTCGGTCTAGCTAATGCTATCAGCGCTTGTAGTCTTTCACAAAAGGTGTTTAATTCCTGAGAAAGTAGAGGAGGAAGACGATTGGTAATCTCTTTGCTTAATAGGCACTGTTAGACAACCGTAGAAGGCGAAGAAATTTGCCCCCGAGGCACCAATTTGACCCTTCCTTTAGCCTGTACGCTTTCAAAGAGCATATCATAGAACCATAGAATGGCCTGGGTTGAAAAGCACCTTAAAGATCATCTAGTTTCAACCCCCCTGCTCTGGGCAGCGTTGCCAACCACTAGAGCAGGCTGCCCAGAGCCGCGTCCAGCCTGGCCTTGAATGCCTCCAGGGATGGGGCATCCAGAACCTCTCTGGGCAACCCGTTCCAGTGCCTCACCGCCCTCTGAGTGAAAAACTTTCTCCTAATATCTAAGCTAAATCTCCCCTGTCTTAGTTTAAAACCATTCCCCCTTGTCCTATCGCTATCAACACGTGTATTTTTACTCCTGTATATACAGATTCGTAGGGGTTGGAAGGGACCTCAAGAGATCGTCGGGTCCAACCCCCCTGCCAGAGCAGGTTCCCTAGAGCAGGCTGCCCAGGTAGGCGTCCAGACGGGCCTTGAATATCTCCGGAGAAGGAGACTCCACAACCTCCCCGGGCAGCCTGTTCCAGCGCTCCGTCACCCTCACCGTGAAGAAGTTCTTTCGCGTGTTGGTGCGGAACTTCCTGTGCTCCAGTTTTTGGCCGTTGCCCCTTGTCCTATCCCCACAAACCACTGAAAAGAGGGTGGCCAAGTCCCACTGTCTCCCACACTTAAGATATTTGTAATCATTGATAAGATCCCCTCTCAGTCTTCTCTTCTCAAGGCTGAACAGGCCCAGGTCTCTCAGTCTTTGCTCATAGGGGAGATGCTCCAGGCCCCGTATCATCTTTGTTGCCCTCCGCTGGACTCTTTCCAGGAGATCCCTGTCTCTCTTTTTGTACTGGGGAGCCCGGAACCGGACACGGTACTCCAGGCGAGGCCTGCCCAGGGCAGAGTAGAGGGGGAGGATCACCTCCCTTGACCTGCTGGCCACGCTCCTTTTAACGCACGCCAGGATCCCGTTGGCCTTCTTGGCCACCAGGGCACGCCGCTGGCTCATGGTCAACCTGTCGTCCACCAGGACCCCCGGGTCCTTCTCCGCAGCGCTCCTCTCCAGCAGGTCATCCCCCAGCCTGTACTGATACACGCGGTTGTTCCTTCCCAGGTGCAGGACTCTACGCTTGCTCTTGTTAAACTTCATTTGGCTTCTTCCTGCCCAGCTCTCCAGCCCGCCCAGGTCTCGCTGAATGGCAGCACAGCCTTCTGGCGTGTCGGCCACTCCTCCCAGCTTTGTATCATCGGCGTACTTGCTGAGGCTGGACACTATTCCCTCGTCAAGGTCGGCGATGAAGATGTTGAACAAGACCGGACCCAGCACCGACCCCTGGGGAACACCGCTAGTCACAGGGCTGCAGCCGGACTCTGCGCCGCCGATCACCACCCTCTGAGCTCGGCCGGTCAGCCAGGTCTCAACCCACCTTACCGTCCACTCGTCTATCCCACGCTTTCTCAGCTTTGCTAGCAGGACGTCGTGGGAGACAGTATCGGAAGCCTTGCTAAAGTCAAGGTAGATGACATCCACTGCTCTCCCTCCATCAACGCAGCTGGTGATGCCATCATAGAAGGCAACGAGGTCGGTCGAGCACGATTTCCCCTTGGTGAATCCATGCTGACTACTCCTCATAACCTCCTTCTCTTCCAATGGCTTGGAGATGGCATCCAGAACAAGCTGTTCCAACACCTTTCCAGCTGTTCCAACACCTGTCCAGGGACGGAGGTGAGACTGACCTTTCCAAGAGCTCCACATCCTTCTTGTGCTGGGGGCCCCAGGCCTGCACGCAGTATTCCAGGTGGGGTCTCCCAAGAGCAGGGTAGAGGGGGATAATCACCTCCCTCTCCCTGCTGGCCACCCCTTTGTTAATGCGGCCCAGGACACAGTTGGCCTTCCGGGCTGCAAGCGCGCGCTGCTGGCTCGTGTCCAGCTTCTCGTCCATCAGGACCCCCAAGTCCTTCTCCGCAGGGCTGCTCTCAAGTTCTTCTTCTCCCAGTCTATAGAAATACCTGGGATTGCCCCAGCCCAAGGTCAACGCCTTGCACTTGGCCTTGTTGAACCTCATTAGGTTCTCATGGGCCCACTTCTCCGGCCTGTCCAGGTCCCTCCAGACGGCATCCCTTCCCTCTGTTGTATCGACTGCACCGCTCAGCTTGGTGTCATCTGCAAACTTGCTCGATTCCGTCGTCTGTGTCATTGCTAAAGATGTTGAAGAGCACCGGTCCCGAGGCCGACCCCTGAGGGACACCGCTTGTGACCGGCCTCCACCCAGACATAGAGCCGTTGACCACAACCCTTTGGCTGCGACCAGCCAACCAATTCTTTATCCGCCCAGCAGTCCATCCTTCAAATCCATACCTCTCCAATTTAGAGAGAAGAATGTGGTGAGGGACCGTATCAAAGGCTTTGCTCAGTCCAGGTGGCATATCCTATCCCAGGACTGGTTTCAGCCGTAAACAACAAACAGTTACGAGGAGAGGTGTAGCTCTGTAAATATTTTTGTTGCCTTGGGTGAATTGGTGTCTGGTCGCACTGAGTGGCCCGCGTGGTAGCTGGGAGATGGCCGACGGGGAGGACTGAGATGTTAAAGCTGCCTGTGGTTGCCTGCCCCCAGCCCCAGCCCCAGCCCCGTCCCCGTGTGCCATCCCGATGGCAGTAGCGCCTGGAACCTCAAACTAAAGCGAGCGTATTCTGATGTCGTTACCCTCCAAGCCTGTCAGAGAGGCAGAAGCGCTGTGGCCTACTCAGGCAGGAACCGCGCGTGTGGGGACGGCCACGTCCCTGCCGCCGTGTCGGGCCAGTTTGAGCTCCGCTCTCCCTGGGGCTGCTGCAGGGCACCGCGGACCACGCTTGGGCAGCCTTGGGGGGCACTGCCTATTTTTCCAGAAGCCTCCTCCCCAGCTGAGCACAAACCCAGTTGTGATGTGCCAGGGCTGAGCACAGGCTTTGTATTCCTCCCCGCCACCCCGTGCGCGGGAGGTGCAGCTTTCCCCCTTAGAAACACCAGCAGTTGAAGTGGGGCTCTCAGGGAAGGTTGTGGAGCAACTTCTGAAAAGGTAAGGCCTGCCCTGGCAAAAGCGGGGATCTGCCTGCGGGGAGCAGCGCCCAAAAGCCACCAGCGTGTTTGGGGTGGAGCTGATAGGGTCATAAATAATAGTTGGGGCTACGAGCGCGAGGTCCCGCATTTGGTCCGGGGCAATCCTAAGCACGAATCCAGGCTGGGCGGAGAATGGATGGAGAGCAGCTCTGAGGAGAAGGGCCTGGGGGCGTTGGTTGATGAGAAGCTCGTCAACCGGAGCCGGCAATGCAATGGACGCTTGCAGCCCGGAAAGCCACCCGTATCCTGGGCCGCATCAAAAGGAGGGCGGCCGGCAAGTCGAGGGAGGTGATTCTCCCTCTCTGCTGCTGTGCTCTTGTGAGGCCCCACCTAGAGTAAGTACTGTGTTCAGCTCTGGGGCCCCCAGCACAAGAAGGACGGGGACGTACTAGAACGCGTCCAGAGGAGGGCCACGAAGATGACCAGGGGGCTGGGGCACCTCTCCCAGGAAGGCAGGCTGAGGGAGTTGGGGTGGTTCAGCCTGGAGAGAGAAGAGAAGGCTCCGGGGAGACCTTGGAGGGGCCTTCCAGTACCCAAAGGGGGGGCCCTACAGGAAAGCTGGGGAGGGACTCTTTGTCAGGGAGAGGAGCGATAGGGCAAGGAGTAATGGTTTTAAACTCAAAGAGGGTAGACTTAGACTGGATAGTTGGAAGAGATTCTTTCCTGAGAGGGGGGTGAGGCACTGGAACGGGTTGCCAGGAGAAGTGGCGGATGCCCCGTCCCTGGAAGTGTTTAAGGCCAGGTTGGATGGGGCTTTGAGCAACGTGGTCTAGTGGAAGGTGTCCCTGCCCAGGGCGGGGGGGTTGGAATTAGGTGATCTTTAAGTAAGGTCCCTGCCAAGCCAAGCCATGCTATGATTCTATGATCGGAGCAACCGTTCTGTGGAGCTCGTTTCCCAGCCGTGCAGGGCCCGGCTTCCCTCCGCGGAGCCGCCCAGCCCGTTTTCGGGCGCCCACTTCCTCCCTCCCGGTCGGATCCCTCCGCGCCCCGAGGGCACGCGACCTCCCTGAGCGCCGATAAGCACCGGGTCGACGGGAGCGGAGCCGCCGAGAGGGCGGGGACAAGGGAAGAGGGCAGGCGAGGCAGCCAATCGAGGCGCGGGAGCGGTCGGCGGCGATCTGTCGGCCCAATGAGCGCCGCGGAGGGCCGGGCCGAGTGCGGGAAGGGAGGGGGCGTTGTACCGAGCGGGCGCCGTCATGGCCGACGGGATCGTTAGGGCGCAGGCCGCCTGGCCCGGCGGCGGCGCTGCCGCTGCAGCCGCTTTCGGAGAGGTCGCCTGCAAGGGCAAGGAGGTCCCCGCCAACGTTCTCCGTGAGGATGAGCGGTCGTGGGCGAGGAGGTAGCCGCGGCGTCGTCGTGCGAGTCTTCTCTTTCCTTCCTTCCCTCGGCCGCTCGCAGGCCCTCTGAAACGAGGGCCCGTCGCGGGTCCCGGGAGTGCGGCAGGGCGGGTGGTGGCCTTGCTGCGGGAGGGAGGGAGGGAGGCAGGGAGGGACGGACGGACGGACGGACGGACGGTCGGTCGGTCGGTCGGTCGGTCGGGGTCTCTCCGGCTCGTGGCGCTCTCTACTGCAGCGCCTCTAAAACCCCGCGCTTCTTCGGTGCGCGTCCCGCCTGCCCCCGGGGTGCCACGGCGCGTACTGGGTCGCCGGCGCAGTCGGTCTCCTTGGGGGTTCGGACTGCCTGCGTATAGGCAGCGAGCATCGCAGTAGTGACCGTAATCAGTCATTTCTGCGTAGCAGAAACGCAGGTCTTGATGCGCCTCGTGACAGCGTTCTAGAGACGCCCCGGCTCGGCCGTGCTAGGCTTTGGTTATGGCACCACCCCCACCGCGCACGCGAGCGCACGCTCTCTCCAAAGTGGCTTGTGAAAGGGAAGAATTGCAGCTTTTCCTAGCTTTCTTAAACATCTAGAAGCCAGTCAATCCCGCAGGCTGCTGGTCCTCACTTGAGGCAGGGGGGGAACTTAGAACTGCTTTTGGAGTGTAGTTGGCTATAGCGAATGGTCTTGAATTTGCTTAGCTCGCTGTACCGAAGGCCTGTTTCACAGTTGAGCGATGTTATAGGGGGGAGAAGTGTGAGGAAGGCTCGTAATTCTCGATTGTCGCGCAGTGAAAGGCGATGGTGAGTAAGAAGTGCAAAGCATCTGTGGAATCGAGTCTTATCGGCGCTGTTTCAGTCGCATCTAAAATAAATAAAACTGCCGGAAGTCGCTAATCTGAAGTACTCGGCTGTCTCGTTGCCCCCGTCACCTTGCGTGCTGGATCCTGCTTCTGGTGCCGTATGCAGTTTCGGTCTGCTGGTGATTTGGGGAGTTCCCTCGCAATTAGTTGCGAGTCGATGGTTTCCTACAGATCGGTGGTATTCGTGTTTCGCAGGTGATACCTTGGCCTCGGTCTGGAGGTGTCTGACGTAGAGCCGGCCGTAACGGGCTAACTTGGAATGTTCTTTCCCCTGAGTACGTGGCGTTATCGAGGACGGAGAGTTTATACAGCCTCAGCCGGATTACTCCGGGTTCTTTGAAGATGCCTTCCTACCTCTGGCCGAGGCAATATTTGGACATAACTGAAGGACAGTTAGCAATTGTTTGCCGCTTGTGTGTTTTGCGTGTAGAAGGTAGAGAACTTTGCCTATTCAAAGATCGCTTAAGAAGAATCGCTGTTTTGTCGTGCGCGTTTGGGGTACCTGATAATCTGCTTCGGTAGGACGAGTTCGGTGGGGCATAGTGATTTGCTTAAGCTGTTGCCTTTCTCTGAAGCTGACTGCGTTGTAACTGTTTACTCTTCCTCCAGCGCCTTGCGTTCCGTGATAGTTCGCCTCAGGCTCCAGTGTTTTTTCCTAGTCCTTCCTGAGAAGGCAGTTGTCCGGTTATGTGAAGCAGAAGATTCTGGCGGACCCGTGAGTACTGTGGGAGCTTTCTTTTCGCTAGGCTGGCTGTACCTGTAACTAGTTTGTAACTTCCTAGACTCTTTCCCGTCCCCTCTTTTCCTCTGGATGTTGCGGAGGGGCGCACAGTAGGCTATTTTGGGTTTTCCGATGCTGTAGCCTTTTGCCTCTAGCTTGTAATGGAGTTGAGCTTTTTGACTAAGAGCGGCGATATAAAGCGATGCTGGTCTCCGGCTACGCGCTTGTAGTGCAAAAAGCAGTGTTGTTCCGAAGTACGGTCTGATGCCCGTTTTCACGGTTTCCAGACAGCGGCGGTGGTACTTTGACTATGCAGAAGAGGGCTTGGGGTTTGGGCAGGTCAGAGGCGAGGAAAGGGAAAGCTGGTTGAGCGGCGCTGGGTGTTTGTTTCGCTGTTAGCTATGCAAGTCAAGTTCCAAGGCTTTGTGAGGCCACGCAAAAGAAAAGGCACCGTGAAGCTTTTATTTTCCGCCAGAGCGGCTTACGTTGCCCGAAGCTATGACGGGGGCTTTAACCCCCGAGACAAATTTAGCTTCTGTGACTGTTTTGTAGTCTGTTCCCGTCTAGAGGGTAATTCAAAGAGCAGCGGTTGAATCGTGAAGGATTAGCTAACCGTGTTCTGTGGATGGTTCTCCGCTCGCGTTCGTTCTGTGCGTCGTGGCACGTTATGTTAGGTAACGTTATTTCCTTTTTCCAGCTTCTTGGGCGTGTAATGGTTGTTGGCAAGAAGTGTGCTGCTAACCTGGACCTGACCAATGGATTCCGGATGGCTGTGAATGCCCACCCTCGGGCCCTTCGGGCTGTCGTGTACATCTACGTATTCTGGGTGGCGGTCAGTTGGGCCGGCCTCCTGGCTAAGGTTTTTGCACCGCAGGCGTCACTGCACGCGTACGGGTCGCCGCCGAGTAGGTTTCATATGTTGCCCGTCAATCTAGCCCCTGTTGACGTATGATTTTTTTTGTTTTTTTTTTCCTGGACGGCTGTCTATGGAGGGTAATAAAGAGCTTTGAGCAGCACTTGCACAATAAAGATGGAGCATGGGGATATGACCTCTGTCTTGTGTGTCTTGCCGATGGAAATAGTTCTGCAAGTTAAAAGAATGTTTCGGTCTGTTGACAGTGTCGTGTAGATGGTGGTTTGCCCAGTCATTTGAAACGCGAAGATAGAAGCGCTCGGCGGTCCTGTGGGTCTCCATCTCCCTAAGACGATCTAGGATGTGCTGTGTGTTTGAGGCCTTGCTATCTTCCCCCTGCTCCCAAATAAAAGGGCGTGCTTTTATTGCGAAACAGCCGCATCGAGGACTGGCAGATGTAGAACCAGAGAAGAATAAGGTTGGAAGAAAGCTTCCAGGCATCGTCTGTTGTCTGCCCCTGTCCCGAGGAGGCAGAATAAACTCTGCCCGGTGTGATTTCTGACAGGTGCTTGTCAGCCTGTTCTTGACTACCGTAGGAGTTTTGCTACCGCTTTCTTTTCAGTCGTGGGTTTCGCAACTTCGAGAAGTAATTTCTCCCACAGACGCTTTTCAAAGCGTAGAAGGCTCTGGGATGCTTGAGTCGGCTTCTGAACGTTCAAGACTCGGCTGCCGTTCCCTTTATTTTTTTGTATGTATTTTTAGAGTCTTTTTTTTTCCTAAACGAAGTCCGTTGTTCAGGAACTAGAAGAAGGATTAGCTAAAGGCACCATAAGGCGTTTAAATGCGATCACCTCTCGTGCTTTGTTAGACCTCTGGCTTTGCTGTGCTCCTTGTTTAATTGCGGTTACGTTCAAGGCTTACTGGAGCGTGGGAGCGTTAAAATGCTATTAAATATTTTTAGTGTTTGAAACTTGCTAATGAAATGATTTTTGTGACTCCGTTCCTCACAAAGAAACTCGATTCCTTAGCAGGAGGAATGATCTTTGTTACTGGATCTGTTTGCGGGGTTAACGATTGCAGCTGTGAATGACTAAAGTCTTTCGAAGAAGCTGAATGATAAAAACCAAACCGAAACAAGAAACAGCCCTTGTTCTACTCGAAGTAATATAGAATTTGCCGTTTGCGGGGTCAGATGAAAATAGTTGTGGAAGTCAACTACTTGGGGGGGGGGGGGGGAGGGGAGGGGAGGGGAGGGGTGGGTGGAGGTGGAGATGCTGTTGCCCTTTCAGGGAAAGCTTCTTAAATTGGCACTTGATCAACTGTTCTGTTTCTGTATTTGTCCTTGGTCTCTTTCATTGGTCTGTTTTGTTGACGTAGAAGAGCCCATGGAACTGCTCAAAGAAACCTGTGCAAATGGACCTTGAGTAAGTATTTACGTGTTCAACTGTTCCCCAGTCCGTCTAGCTAATGCTATCAGCGCTTGTAGTCTTTCACAAAAGGTGTTTAATTCCTGAGAAAGTAGAGGAGGAAGACGATTGGTAATCTCTTTGCTTAATAGGCACTGTTAGACAACCGTAGAAGGCGAAGAAATTTGCCCCCGAGGCACCAATTTGACCCTTCCTTTAGCCTGTACGCTTTCAAAGAGCATATCATAGAACCATAGAATGGCCTGGGTTGAAAAGCACCTTAAAGATCATCTAGTTTCAACCCCCCTGCTCTGGGCAGCGTTGCCAACCACTAGAGCAGGCTGCCCAGAGCCGCGTCCAGCCTGGCCTTGAATGCCTCCAGGGATGGGGCATCCAGAACCTCTCTGGGCAACCCGTTCCAGTGCCTCACCGCCCTCTGAGTGAAAAACTTTCTCCTAATATCTAAGCTAAATCTCCCCTGTCTTAGTTTAAAACCATTCCCCCTTGTCCTATCGCTATCAACACGTGTATTTTTACTCCTGTATATACAGATTCGTAGGGGTTGGAAGGGACCTCAAGAGATCGTCGGGTCCAACCCCCCTGCCAGAGCAGGTTCCCTAGAGCAGGCTGCCCAGGTAGGCGTCCAGACGGGCCTTGAATATCTCCGGAGAAGGAGACTCCACAACCTCCCCGGGCAGCCTGTTCCAGCGCTCCGTCACCCTCACCGTGAAGAAGTTCTTTCGCGTGTTGGTGCGGAACTTCCTGTGCTCCAGTTTTTGGCCGTTGCCCCTTGTCCTATCCCCACAAACCACTGAAAAGAGGGTGGCCAAGTCCCACTGTCTCCCACACTTAAGATATTTGTAATCATTGATAAGATCCCCTCTCAGTCTTCTCTTCTCAAGGCTGAACAGGCCCAGGTCTCTCAGTCTTTGCTCATAGGGGAGATGCTCCAGGCCCCGTATCATCTTTGTTGCCCTCCGCTGGACTCTTTCCAAGAGATCCCTGTCTTTTTTGTACTGGGGAGCCCAGAACCGGACACGGTACTCCAGGCGAGGCCTGCCCAGGGCAGAGTAGAGGGGGAGGATCACCTCCCTTGACCTGCTGGCCACGCTCCTTTTAACGCACGCCAGGATCCCGTTGGCCTTCTTGGCCACCAGGGCACGCCGCTGGCTCATGGTCAACCTGTCGTCCACCAGGACCCCCGGGTCCTTCTCCGCAGCGCTCCTCTCCAGCAGGTCATCCCCCAGCCTGTACTGATACACGCGGTTGTTCCTTCCCAGGTGCAGGACTCTACGCTTGCTCTTGTTAAACTTCATTTGGCTTCTTCCTGCCCAGCTCTCCAGCCCGCCCAGGTCTCGCTGAATGGCAGCACAGCCTTCTGGCGTGTCGGCCACTCCTCCCAGCTTTGTATCATCGGCGTACTTGCTGAGGCTGGACACTATTCCCTCGTCAAGGTCGGCGATGAAGATGTTGAACAAGACCGGACCCAGCACCGACCCCTGGGGAACACCGCTAGTCACAGGGCTGCAGCCGGACTCTGCGCCGCCGATCACCACCCTCTGAGCTCGGCCGGTCAGCCAGGTCTCAACCCACCTTACCGTCCACTCGTCTATCCCACGCTTTCTCAGCTTTGCTAGCAGGACGTCGTGGGAGACAGTATCGGAAGCCTTGCTAAAGTCAAGGTAGATGACATCCACTGCTCTCCCTCCATCAACGCAGCTGGTGATGCCATCATAGAAGGCAACGAGGTCGGTCGAGCACGATTTCCCCTTGGTGAATCCATGCTGACTACTCCTCATAACCTCCTTCTCTTCCAATGGCTTGGAGATGGCATCCAGAACAAGCTGTTCCAACACCTTTCCAGCTGTTCCAACACCTGTCCAGGGACGGAGGTGAGACTGACCTTTCCAAGAGCTCCACATCCTTCTTGTGCTGGGGGCCCCAGGCCTGCACGCAGTATTCCAGGTGGGGTCTCCCAAGAGCAGGGTAGAGGGGGATAATCACCTCCCTCTCCCTGCTGGCCACCCCTTTGTTAATGCGGCCCAGGACACAGTTGGCCTTCCGGGCTGCAAGCGCGCGCTGCTGGCTCGTGTCCAGCTTCTCGTCCATCAGGACCCCCAAGTCCTTCTCCGCAGGGCTGCTCTCAAGTTCTTCTTCTCCCAGTCTATAGAAATACCTGGGATTGCCCCAGCCCAAGGTCAACGCCTTGCACTTGGCCTTGTTGAACCTCATTAGGTTCTCATGGGCCCACTTCTCCGGCCTGTCCAGGTCCCTCCGGACGGCATCCCTTCCCTCTGTTGTATCGACTGCACCGCTCAGCTTGGTGTCATCTGCAAACTTGCTCGATTCCGTCGTCTGTGTCATTGCTAAAGATGTTGAAGAGCACCGGTCCCGAGGCCGACCCCTGAGGGACACCGCTTGTGACCGGCCTCCACCCAGACATAGAGCCGTTGACCACAACCCTTTGGCTGCGACCAGCCAACCAATTCTTTATCCGCCCAGCAGTCCATCCTTCAAATCCATACCTCTCCAATTTAGAGAGAAGAATGTGGTGAGGGACCGTATCAAAGGCTTTGCTCAGTCCAGGTGGCATATCCTATCCCAGGAGTGGTTTCAGCCGTAAACAACAAACAGTTACGAGGAGAGGTGTAGCTCTGTAAATATTTTTGTTGCCTTGGGTGAATTGGTGTCTGGTCGCACTGAGTGGCCCGCGTGGTAGCTGGGAGATGGCCGACGGGGAGGACTGAGATGTTAAAGCTGCCTGTGGTTGCCTGCCCCCAGCCCCAGCCCCAGCCCCGTCCCCGTGTGCCATCCCGATGGCAGTAGCGCCTGGAACCTCAAACTAAAGCGAGCGTATTCTGATGTCGTTACCCTCCAAGCCTGTCAGAGAGGCAGAAGCGCTGTGGCCTACTCAGGCAGGAACCGCGCGTGTGGGGACGGCCACGTCCCTGCCGCCGTGTCGGGCCAGTTTGAGCTCCGCTCTCCCTGGGGCTGCTGCAGGGCACCGCGGACCACGCTTGGGCAGCCTTGGGGGGCACTGCCTATTTTTCCAGAAGCCTCCTCCCCAGCTGAGCACAAACCCAGTTGTGATGTGCCAGGGCTGAGCACAGGCTTTGTATTCCTCCCCGCCACCCCGTGCGCGGGAGGTGCAGCTTTCCCCCTTAGAAACACCAGCAGTTGAAGTGGGGCTCTCAGGGAAGGTTGTGGAGCAACTTCTGAAAAGGTAAGGCCTGCCCTGGCAAAAGCGGGGATCTGCCTGCGGGGAGCAGCGCCCAAAAGCCACCAGCGTGTTTGGGGTGGAGCTGATAGGGTCATAAATAATAGTTGGGGCTACGAGCGCGAGGTCCCGCATTTGGTCCGGGGCAATCCTAAGCACGAATCCAGGCTGGGCGGAGAATGGATGGAGAGCAGCTCTGAGGAGAAGGGCCTGGGGGCGTTGGTTGATGAGAAGCTCGTCAACCGGAGCCGGCAATGCAATGGACGCTTGCAGCCCGGAAAGCCACCCGTATCCTGGGCCGCATCAAAAGGAGGGCGGCCGGCAAGTCGAGGGAGGTGATTCTCCCTCTCTGCTGCTGTGCTCTTGTGAGGCCCCACCTAGAGTAAGTACTGTGTTCAGCTCTGGGGCCCCCAGCACAAGAAGGACGGGGACGTACTAGAACGCGTCCAGAGGAGGGCCACGAAGATGACCAGGGGGCTGGGGCACCTCTCCCAGGAAGGCAGGCTGAGGGAGTTGGGGTGGTTCAGCCTGGAGAGAGAAGAGAAGGCTCCGGGGAGACCTTGGAGGGGCCTTCCAGTACCCAAAGGGGGGGCCCTACAGGAAAGCTGGGGAGGGACTCTTTGTCAGGGAGAGGAGCGATAGGGCAAGGAGTAATGGTTTTAAACTCAAAGAGGGTAGACTTAGACTGGATAGTTGGAAGAGATTCTTTCCTGAGAGGGGGGTGAGGCACTGGAACGGGTTGCCAGGAGAAGTGGCGGATGCCCCGTCCCTGGAAGTGTTTAAGGCCAGGTTGGATGGGGCTTTGAGCAACGTGGTCTAGTGGAAGGTGTCCCTGCCCAGGGCGGGGGGGTTGGAATTAGGTGATCTTTAAGTAAGGTCCCTGCCAAGCCAAGCCATGCTATGATTCTATGATCGGAGCAACCGTTCTGTGGAGCTCGTTTCCCAGCCGTGCAGGGCCCGGCTTCCCTCCGCGGAGCCGCCCAGCCCGTTTTCGGGCGCCCACTTCCTCCCTCCCGGTCGGATCCCTCCGCGCCCCGAGGGCACGCGACCTCCCTGAGCGCCGATAAGCACCGGGTCGACGGGAGCGGAGCCGCCGAGAGGGCGGGGACAAGGGAAGAGGGCAGGCGAGGCAGCCAATCGAGGCGCGGGAGCGGTCGGCGGCGATCTGTCGGCCCAATGAGCGCCGCGGAGGGCCGGGCCGAGTGCGGGAAGGGAGGGGGCGTTGTACCGAGCGGGCGCCGTCATGGCCGACGGGATCGTTAGGGCGCAGGCCGCCTGGCCCGGCGGCGGCGCTGCCGCTGCAGCCGCTTTCGGAGAGGTCGCCTGCAAGGGCAAGGAGGTCCCCGCCAACGTTCTCCGTGAGGATGAGCGGTCGTGGGCGAGGAGGTAGCCGCGGCGTCGTCGTGCGAGTCTTCTCTTTCCTTCCTTCCCTCGGCCGCTCGCAGGCCCTCTGAAACGAGGGCCCGTCGCGGGTCCCGGGAGTGCGGCAGGGCGGGTGGTGGCCTTGCTGCGGGAGGGAGGGAGGGAGGCAGGGAGGGACGGACGGACGGACGGACGGACGGTCGGTCGGTCGGTCGGTCGGTCGGGGTCTCTCCGGCTCGTGGCGCTCTCTACTGCAGCGCCTCTAAAACCCCGCGCTTCTTCGGTGCGCGTCCCGCCTGCCCCCGGGGTGCCACGGCGCGTACTGGGTCGCCGGCGCAGTCGGTCTCCTTGGGGGTTCGGACTGCCTGCGTATAGGCAGCGAGCATCGCAGTAGTGACCGTAATCAGTCATTTCTGCGTAGCAGAAACGCAGGTCTTGATGCGCCTCGTGACAGCGTTCTAGAGACGCCCCGGCTCGGCCGTGCTAGGCTTTGGTTATGGCACCACCCCCACCGCGCACGCGAGCGCACGCTCTCTCCAAAGTGGCTTGTGAAAGGGAAGAATTGCAGCTTTTCCTAGCTTTCTTAAACATCTAGAAGCCAGTCAATCCCGCAGGCTGCTGGTCCTCACTTGAGGCAGGGGGGGAACTTAGAACTGCTTTTGGAGTGTAGTTGGCTATAGCGAATGGTCTTGAATTTGCTTAGCTCGCTGTACCGAAGGCCTGTTTCACAGTTGAGCGATGTTATAGGGGGGAGAAGTGTGAGGAAGGCTCGTAATTCTCGATTGTCGCGCAGTGAAAGGCGATGGTGAGTAAGAAGTGCAAAGCATCTGTGGAATCGAGTCTTATCGGCGCTGTTTCAGTCGCATCTAAAATAAATAAAACTGCCGGAAGTCGCTAATCTGAAGTACTCGGCTGTCTCGTTGCCCCCGTCACCTTGCGTGCTGGATCCTGCTTCTGGTGCCGTATGCAGTTTCGGTCTGCTGGTGATTTGGGGAGTTCCCTCGCAATTAGTTGCGAGTCGATGGTTTCCTACAGATCGGTGGTATTCGTGTTTCGCAGGTGATACCTTGGCCTCGGTCTGGAGGTGTCTGACGTAGAGCCGGCCGTAACGGGCTAACTTGGAATGTTCTTTCCCCTGAGTACGTGGCGTTATCGAGGACGGAGAGTTTATACAGCCTCAGCCGGATTACTCCGGGTTCTTTGAAGATGCCTTCCTACCTCTGGCCGAGGCAATATTTGGACATAACTGAAGGACAGTTAGCAATTGTTTGCCGCTTGTGTGTTTTGCGTGTAGAAGGTAGAGAACTTTGCCTATTCAAAGATCGCTTAAGAAGAATCGCTGTTTTGTCGTGCGCGTTTGGGGTACCTGATAATCTGCTTCGGTAGGACGAGTTCGGTGGGGCATAGTGATTTGCTTAAGCTGTTGCCTTTCTCTGAAGCTGACTGCGTTGTAACTGTTTACTCTTCCTCCAGCGCCTTGCGTTCCGTGATAGTTCGCCTCAGGCTCCAGTGTTTTTTCCTAGTCCTTCCTGAGAAGGCAGTTGTCCGGTTATGTGAAGCAGAAGATTCTGGCGGACCCGTGAGTACTGTGGGAGCTTTCTTTTCGCTAGGCTGGCTGTACCTGTAACTAGTTTGTAACTTCCTAGACTCTTTCCCG
The DNA here is from genome assembly GCF_964211835.1 of Anser anser. NCBI lineage: Eukaryota > Metazoa > Chordata > Aves > Anseriformes > Anatidae > Anser > Anser anser. The sequence goes on along the minus strand of NW_028154230.1, from coordinate 845,884 downwards.
TCCCCTCTTTTCCTCTGGATGTTGCGGAGGGGCGCACAGTAGGCTATTTTGGGTTTTCCGATGCTGTAGTCTTTTGCCTCTAGCTTGTAATGGAGTTGAGCTTTTTGACTAAGAGCGGCGATATAAAGCGATGCTGGTCTCCGGCTACGCGCTTGTAGTGCAAAAAGCAGTGTTGTTCCGAAGTACGGTCTGATGCCCGTTTTCACGGTTTCCAGACAGCGGCGGTGGTACTTTGACTATGCAGAAGAGGGCTTGGGGTTTGGGCAGGTCAGAGGCGAGGAAAGGGAAAGCTGGTTGAGCGGCGCTGGGTGTTTGTTTCGCTGTTAGCTATGCAAGTCAAGTTCCAAGGCTTTGTGAGGCCACGCAAAAGAAAAGGCACCGTGAAGCTTTTATTTTCCGCCAGAGCGGCTTACGTTGCCCGAAGCTATGACGGGGGCTTTAACCCCCGAGACAAATTTAGCTTCTGTGACTGTTTTGTAGTCTGTTCCCGTCTAGAGGGTAATTCAAAGAGCAGCGGTTGAATCGTGAAGGATTAGCTAACCGTGTTCTGTGGATGGTTCTCCGCTCGCGTTCGTTCTGTGCGTCGTGGCACGTTATGTTAGGTAACGTTATTTCCTTTTTCCAGCTTCTTGGGCGTGTAATGGTTGTTGGCAAGAAGTGTGCTGCTAACCTGGACCTGACCAATGGATTCCGGATGGCTGTGAATGCCCACCCTCGGGCCCTTCGGGCTGTCGTGTACATCTACGTATTCTGGGTGGCGGTCAGTTGGGCCGGCCTCCTGGCTAAGGTTTTTGCACCGCAGGCGTCACTGCACGCGTACGGGTCGCCGCCGAGTAGGTTTCATATGTTGCCCGTCAATCTAGCCCCTGTTGACGTATGATTTTTTTTTTTTTTTTCCTGGACGGCTGTCTATGGAGGGTAATAAAGAGCTTTGAGCAGCACTTGCACAATAAAGATGGAGCATGGGGATATGACCTCTGTCTTGTGTGTCTTGCCGATGGAAATAGTTCTGCAAGTTAAAAGAATGTTTCGGTCTGTTGACAGTGTCGTGTAGATGGTGGTTTGCCCAGTCATTTGAAACGCGAAGATAGAAGCGCTCGGCGGTCCTGTGGGTCTCCATCTCCCTAAGACGATCTAGGATGTGCTGTGTGTTTGAGGCCTTGCTATCTTCCCCCTGCTCCCAAATAAAAGGGCGTGCTTTTATTGCGAAACAGCCGCATCGAGGACTGGCAGATGTAGAACCAGAGAAGAATAAGGTTGGAAGAAAGCTTCCAGGCATCGTCTGTTGTCTGCCCCTGTCCCGAGGAGGCAGAATAAACTCTACCCGGTGTGATTTCTGACAGGTGCTTGTCAGCCTGTTCTTGACTACCGTAGGAGTTTTGCTACCGCTTTCTTTTCAGTCGTGGGTTTCGCAACTTCGAGAAGTAATTTCTCCCACAGACGCTTTTCAAAGCGTAGAAGGCTCTGGGATGCTTGAGTCGGCTTCTGAACGTTCAAGACTCGGCTGCCGTTCCCTTTATTTTTTTGTATGTATTTTTAGAGTCTTTTTTTTTCCTAAACGAAGTCCGTTGTTCAGGAACTAGAAGAAGGATTAGCTAAAGGCACCATAAGGCGTTTAAATGCGATCACCTCTCGTGCTTTGTTAGACCTCTGGCTTTGCTGTGCTCCTTGTTTAATTGCGGTTACGTTCAAGGCTTACTGGAGCGTGGGAGCGTTAAAATGCTATTAAATATTTTTAGTGTTTGAAACTTGCTAATGAAATGATTTTTGTGACTCCGTTCCTCACAAAGAAACTCGATTCCTTAGCAGGAGGAATGATCTTTGTTACTGGATCTGTTTGCGGGGTTAACGATTGCAGCTGTGAATGACTAAAGTCTTTTGAAGAAGCTGAATGATAAAAACCAAACCGAAACAAGAAACAGCCCTTGTTCTACTCGAAGTAATATAGAATTTGCCGTTTGCGGGGTCAGATGAAAATAGTTGTGGAAGTCAACTACTTGGGGGGGGGGGGGGGGAGGGGAGGGGAGGGGAGGGGAGGGGAAGGGAGGGGTGGGTGGAGGTGGAGATGCTGTTGCCCTTTCAGGGAAAGCTTCTTAAATTGGCACTTGATCAACTGTTCTGTTTCTGTATTTGTCCTTGGTCTCTTTCATTGGTCTGTTTTGTTGACGTAGAAGAGCCCATGGAACTGCTCAAAGAAACCTGTGCAAATGGACCTTGAGTAAGTATTTACGTGTTCAACTGTTCCCCAGTCGGTCTAGCTAATGCTATCAGCGCTTGTAGTCTTTCACAAAAGGTGTTTAATTCCTGAGAAAGTAGAGGAGGAAGACGATTGGTAATCTCTTTGCTTAATAGGCACTGTTAGACAACCGTAGAAGGCGAAGAAATTTGCCCCCGAGGCACCAATTTGACCCTTCCTTTAGCCTGTACGCTTTCAAAGAGCATATCATAGAACCATAGAATGGCCTGGGTTGAAAAGCACCTTAAAGATCATCTAGTTTCAACCCCCCTGCTCTGGGCAGCGTTGCCAACCACTAGAGCAGGCTGCCCAGAGCCGCGTCCAGCCTGGCCTTGAATGCCTCCAGGGATGGGGCATCCAGAACCTCTCTGGGCAACCCGTTCCAGTGCCTCACCACCCTCTGAGTGAAAAACTTTCTCCTAATATCTAAGCTAAATCTCCCCTGTCTTAGTTTAAAACCATTCCCCCTTGTCCTATCGCTATCAACACGTGTATTTTTACTCCTGTATATACAGATTCGTAGGGGTTGGAAGGGACCTCAAGAGATCGTCGGGTCCAACCCCCCTGCCAGAGCAGGTTCCCTAGAGCAGGCTGCCCAGGTAGGCGTCCAGACGGGCCTTGAATATCTCCGGAGAAGGAGACTCCACAACCTCCCCGGGCAGCCTGTTCCAGCGCTCCGTCACCCTCACCGTGAAGAAGTTCTTTCGCGTGTTGGTGCGGAACTTCCTGTGCTCCAGTTTTTGGCCGTTGCCCCTTGTCCTATCCCCACAAACCACTGAAAAGAGGGTGGCCAAGTCCCACTGTCTCCCACACTTAAGATATTTGTAATCATTGATAAGATCCCCTCTCAGTCTTCTCTTCTCAAGGCTGAACAGGCCCAGGTCTCTCAGTCTTTGCTCATAGGGGAGATGCTCCAGGCCCCGTATCATCTTTGTTGCCCTCCGCTGGACTCTTTCCAGGAGATCCCTGTCTCTCTTTTTGTACTGGGGAGCCCGGAACCGGACACGGTACTCCAGGCGAGGCCTGCCCAGGGCAGAGTAGAGGGGGAGGATCACCTCCCTTGACCTGCTGGCCACGCTCCTTTTAACGCACGCCAGGATCCCGTTGGCCTTCTTGGCCACCAGGGCACGCCGCTGGCTCATGGTCAACCTGTCGTCCACCAGGACCCCCGGGTCCTTCTCCGCAGCGCTCCTCTCCAGCAGGTCATCCCCCAGCCTGTACTGATACACGCGGTTGTTCCTTCCCAGGTGCAGGACTCTACGCTTGCTCTTGTTAAACTTCATTTGGCTTCTTCCTGCCCAGCTCTCCAGCCCGCCCAGGTCTCGCTGAATGGCAGCACAGCCTTCTGGCGTGTCGGCCACTCCTCCCAGCTTTGTATCATCGGCGTACTTGCTGAGGCTGGACACTATTCCCTCGTCAAGGTCGGCGATGAAGATGTTGAACAAGACCGGACCCAGCACCGACCCCTGGGGAACACCGCTAGTCACAGGGCTGCAGCCGGACTCTGCGCCGCCGATCACCACCCTCTGAGCTCGGCCGGTCAGCCAGGTCTCAACCCACCTTACCGTCCACTCGTCTATCCCACGCTTTCTCAGCTTTGCTAGCAGGACGTCGTGGGAGACAGTATCGGAAGCCTTGCTAAAGTCAAGGTAGATGACATCCACTGCTCTCCCTCCATCAACGCAGCTGGTGATGCCATCATAGAAGGCAACGAGGTCGGTCGAGCACGATTTCCCCTTGGTGAATCCATGCTGACTACTCCTCATAACCTCCTTCTCTTCCAATGGCTTGGAGATGGCATCCAGAACAAGCTGTTCCAACACCTTTCCAGCTGTTCCAACACCTGTCCAGGGACGGAGGTGAGACTGACCTTTCCAAGAGCTCCACATCCTTCTTGTGCTGGGGGCCCCAGGCCTGCACGCAGTATTCCAGGTGGGGTCTCCCAAGAGCAGGGTAGAGGGGGATAATCACCTCCCTCTCCCTGCTGGCCACCCCTTTGTTAATGCAGCCCAGGACACAGTTGGCCTTCCGGGCTGCAAGCGCGCGCTGCTGGCTCGTGTCCAGCTTCTCGTCCATCAGGACCCCCAAGTCCTTCTCCGCAGGGCTGCTCTCAAGTTCTTCTTCTCCCAGTCTATAGAAATACCTGGGATTGCCCCAGCCCAAGGTCAACGCCTTGCACTTGGCCTTGTTGAACCTCATTAGGTTCTCATGGGCCCACTTCTCCGGCCTGTCCAGGTCCCTCCGGACGGCATCCCTTCCCTCTGTTGTATCGACTGCACCGCTCAGCTTGGTGTCATCTGCAAACTTGCTCGATTCCGTCGTCTGTGTCATTGCTAAAGATGTTGAAGAGCACCGGTCCCGAGGCCGACCCCTGAGGGACACCGCTTGTGACCGGCCTCCACCCAGACATAGAGCCGTTGACCACAACCCTTTGGCTGCGACCAGCCAACCAATTCTTTATCCGCCCAGCAGTCCATCCTTCAAATCCATACCTCTCCAATTTAGAGAGAAGAATGTGGTGAGGGACCGTATCAAAGGCTTTGCTCAGTCCAGGTGGCATATCCTATCCCAGGAGTGGTTTCAGCCGTAAACAACAAACAGTTACGAGGAGAGGTGTAGCTCTGTAAATATTTTTGTTGCCTTGGGTGAATTGGTGTCTGGTCGCACTGAGTGGCCCGCGTGGTAGCTGGGAGATGGCCGACGGGGAGGACTGAGATGTTAAAGCTGCCTGTGGTTGCCTGCCCCCAGCCCCAGCCCCAGCCCCGTCCCCGTGTGCCATCCCGATGGCAGTAGCGCCTGGAACCTCAAACTAAAGCGAGCGTATTCTGATGTCGTTACCCTCCAAGCCTGTCAGAGAGGCAGAAGCGCTGTGGCCTACTCAGGCAGGAACCGCGCGTGTGGGGACGGCCACGTCCCTGCCGCCGTGTCGGGCCAGTTTGAGCTCCGCTCTCCCTGGGGCTGCTGCAGGGCACCGCGGACCACGCTTGGGCAGCCTTGGGGGGCACTGCCTATTTTTCCAGAAGCCTCCTCCCCAGCTGAGCACAAACCCAGTTGTGATGTGCCAGGGCTGAGCACAGGCTTTGTATTCCTCCCCGCCACCCCGTGCGCGGGAGGTGCAGCTTTCCCCCTTAGAAACACCAGCAGTTGAAGTGGGGCTCTCAGGGAAGGTTGTGGAGCAACTTCTGAAAAGGTAAGGCCTGCCCTGGCAAAAGCGGGGATCTGCCTGCGGGGAGCAGCGCCCAAAAGCCACCAGCGTGTTTGGGGTGGAGCTGATAGGGTCATAAATAATAGTTGGGGCTACGAGCGCGAGGTCCCGCATTTGGTCCGGGGCAATCCTAAGCACGAATCCAGGCTGGGCGGAGAATGGATGGAGAGCAGCTCTGAGGAGAAGGGCCTGGGGGCGTTGGTTGATGAGAAGCTCGTCAACCGGAGCCGGCAATGCAATGGACGCTTGCAGCCCGGAAAGCCACCCGTATCCTGGGCCGCATCAAAAGGAGGGCGGCCGGCAAGTCGAGGGAGGTGATTCTCCCTCTCTGCTGCTGTGCTCTTGTGAGGCCCCACCTAGAGTAAGTACTGTGTTCAGCTCTGGGGCCCCCAGCACAAGAAGGACGGGGACGTACTAGAACGCGTCCAGAGGAGGGCCACGAAGATGACCAGGGGGCTGGGGCACCTCTCCCAGGAAGGCAGGCTGAGGGAGTTGGGGTGGTTCAGCCTGGAGAGAGAAGAGAAGGCTCCGGGGAGACCTTGGAGGGGCCTTCCAGTACCCAAAGGGGGGGCCCTACAGGAAAGCTGGGGAGGGACTCTTTGTCAGGGAGAGGAGCGATAGGGCAAGGAGTAATGGTTTTAAACTCAAAGAGGGTAGACTTAGACTGGATAGTTGGAAGAGATTCTTTCCTGAGAGGGGGGTGAGGCACTGGAACGGGTTGCCAGGAGAAGTGGCGGATGCCCCGTCCCTGGAAGTGTTTAAGGCCAGGTTGGATGGGGCTTTGAGCAACGTGGTCTAGTGGAAGGTGTCCCTGCCCAGGGCGGGGGGGTTGGAATTAGGTGATCTTTAAGTAAGGTCCCTGCCAAGCCAAGCCATGCTATGATTCTATGATCGGAGCAACCGTTCTGTGGAGCTCGTTTCCCAGCCGTGCAGGGCCCGGCTTCCCTCCGCGGAGCCGCCCAGCCCGTTTTCGGGCGCCCACTTCCTCCCTCCCGGTCGGATCCCTCCGCGCCCCGAGGGCACGCGACCTCCCTGAGCGCCGATAAGCACCGGGTCGACGGGAGCGGAGCCGCCGAGAGGGCGGGGACAAGGGAAGAGGGCAGGCGAGGCAGCCAATCGAGGCGCGGGAGCGGTCGGCGGCGATCTGTCGGCCCAATGAGCGCCGCGGAGGGCCGGGCCGAGTGCGGGAAGGGAGGGGGCGTTGTACCGAGCGGGCGCCGTCATGGCCGACGGGATCGTTAGGGCGCAGGCCGCCTGGCCCGGCGGCGGCGCTGCCGCTGCAGCCGCTTTCGGAGAGGTCGCCTGCAAGGGCAAGGAGGTCCCCGCCAACGTTCTCCGTGAGGATGAGCGGTCGTGGGCGAGGAGGTAGCCGCGGCGTCGTCGTGCGAGTCTTCTCTTTCCTTCCTTCCCTCGGCCGCTCGCAGGCCCTCTGAAACGAGGGCCCGTCGCGGGTCCCGGGAGTGCGGCAGGGCGGGTGGTGGCCTTGCTGCGGGAGGGAGGGAGGGAGGCAGGGAGGGACGGACGGACGGACGGTCGGTCGGTCGGTCGGTCGGTCGGGGTCTCTCCGGCTCGTGGCGCTCTCTACTGCAGCGCCTCTAAAACCCCGCGCTTCTTCGGTGCGCGTCCCGCCTGCCCCCGGGGTGCCACGGCGCGTACTGGGTCGCCGGCGCAGTCGGTCTCCTTGGGGGTTCGGACTGCCTGCGTATAGGCAGCGAGCATCGCAGTAGTGACCGTAATCAGTCATTTCTGCGTAGCAGAAACGCAGGTCTTGATGCGCCTCGTGACAGCGTTCTAGAGACGCCCCGGCTCGGCCGTGCTAGGCTTTGGTTATGGCACCACCCCCACCGCGCACGCGAGCGCACGCTCTCTCCAAAGTGGCTTGTGAAAGGGAAGAATTGCAGCTTTTCCTAGCTTTCTTAAACATCTAGAAGCCAGTCAATCCCGCAGGCTGCTGGTCCTCACTTGAGGCGGGGGGGGAACTTAGAACTGCTTTTGGAGTGTAGTTGGCTATAGCGAATGGTCTTGAATTTGCTTAGCTCGCTGTACCGAAGGCCTGTTTCACAGTTGAGCGATGTTATAGGGGGGAGAAGTGTGAGGAAGGCTCGTAATTCTCGATTGTCGCGCAGTGAAAGGCGATGGTAAGAAGTGCAAAGCATCTGTGGAATCGAGTCTTATCGGCGCTGTTTCAGTCGCATCTAAAATAAATAAAACTGCCGGAAGTCGCTAATCTGAAGTACTCGGCTGTCTCGTTGCCCCCGTCACCTTGCGTGCTGGATCCTGCTTCTGGTGCCGTATGCAGTTTCGGTCTGCTGGTGATTTGGGGAGTTCCCTCGCAATTAGTTGCGAGTCGATGGTTTCCTACAGATCGGTGGTATTCGTGTTTCGCAGGTGATACCTTGGCCTCGGTCTGGAGGTGTCTGACGTAGAGCCGGCCGTAACGGGCTAACTTGGAATGTTCTTTCCCCTGAGTACGTGGCGTTATCGAGGACGGAGAGTTTATACAGCCTCAGCCGGATTACTCCGGGTTCTTTGAAGATGCCTTCCTACCTCTGGCCGAGGCAATATTTGGACATAACTGAAGGACAGTTAGCAATTGTTTGCCGCTTGTGTGTTTTGCGTGTAGAAGGTAGAGAACTTTGCCTATTCAAAGATCGCTTAAGAAGAATCGCTGTTTTGTCGTGCGCGTTTGGGGTACCTGATAATCTGCTTCGGTAGGACGAGTTCGGTGGGGCATAGTGATTTGCTTAAGCTGTTGCCTTTCTCTGAAGCTGACTGCGTTGTAACTGTTTACTCTTCCTCCAGCGCCTTGCGTTCCGTGATAGTTCGCCTCAGGCTCCAGTGTTTTTTCCTAGTCCTTCCTGAGAAGGCAGTTGTCCGGTTATGTGAAGCAGAAGATTCTGGCGGACCCGTGAGTACTGTGGGAGCTTTCTTTTCGCTAGGCTGGCTGTACCTGTAACTAGTTTGTAACTTCCTAGACTCTTTCCCGTCCCCTCTTTTCCTCTGGATGTTGCGGAGGGGCGCACAGTAGGCTATTTTGGGTTTTCCGATGCTGTAGTCTTTTGCCTCTAGCTTGTAATGGAGTTGAGCTTTTTGACTAAGAGCGGCGATATAAAGCGATGCTGGTCTCCGGCTACGCGCTTGTAGTGCAAAAAGCAGTGTTGTTCCGAAGTACGGTCTGATGCCCGTTTTCACGGTTTCCAGACAGCGGCGGTGGTACTTTGACTATGCAGAAGAGGGCTTGGGGTTTGGGCAGGTCAGAGGCGAGGAAAGGGAAAGCTGGTTGAGCGGCGCTGGGTGTTTGTTTCGCTGTTAGCTATGCAAGTCAAGTTCCAAGGCTTTGTGAGGCCACGCAAAAGAAAAGGCACCGTGAAGCTTTTATTTTCCGCCAGAGCGGCTTACGTTGCCCGAAGCTATGACGGGGGCTTTAACCCCCGAGACAAATTTAGCTTCTGTGACTGTTTTGTAGTCTGTTCCCGTCTAGAGGGTAATTCAAAGAGCAGCGGTTGAATCGTGAAGGATTAGCTAACCGTGTTCTGTGGATGGTTCTCCGCTCGCGTTCGTTCTGTGCGTCGTGGCACGTTATGTTAGGTAACGTTATTTCCTTTTTCCAGCTTCTTGGGCGTGTAATGGTTGTTGGCAAGAAGTGTGCTGCTAACCTGGACCTGACCAATGGATTCCGGATGGCTGTGAATGCCCACCCTCGGGCCCTTCGGGCTGTCGTGTACATCTACGTATTCTGGGTGGCGGTCAGTTGGGCCGGCCTCCTGGCTAAGGTTTTTGCACCGCAGGCGTCACTGCACGCGTACGGGTCGCCGCCGAGTAGGTTTCATATGTTGCCCGTCAATCTAGCCCCTGTTGACGTATGATTTTTTTTTTTTTTTCCTGGACGGCTGTCTATGGAGGGTAATAAAGAGCTTTGAGCAGCACTTGCACAATAAAGATGGAGCATGGGGATATGACCTCTGTCTTGTGTGTCTTGCCGATGGAAATAGTTCTGCAAGTTAAAAGAATGTTTCGGTCTGTTGACAGTGTCGTGTAGATGGTGGTTTGCCCAGTCATTTGAAACGCGAAGATAGAAGCGCTCGGCGGTCCTGTGGGTCTCCATCTCCCTAAGACGATCTAGGATGTGCTGTGTGTTTGAGGCCTTGCTATCTTCCCCCTGCTCCCAAATAAAAGGGCGTGCTTTTATTGCGAAACAGCCGCATCGAGGACTGGCAGATGTAGAACCAGAGAAGAATAAGGTTGGAAGAAAGCTTCCAGGCATCGTCTGTTGTCTGCCCCTGTCCCGAGGAGGCAGAATAAACTCTGCCCGGTGTGATTTCTGACAGGTGCTTGTCAGCCTGTTCTTGACTACCGTAGGAGTTTTGCTACCGCTTTCTTTTCAGTCGTGGGTTTCGCAACTTCGAGAAGTAATTTCTCCCACAGACGCTTTTCAAAGCGTAGAAGGCTCTGGGATGCTTGAGTCGGCTTCTGAACGTTCAAGACTCGGCTGCCGTTCCCTTTATTTTTTTGTATGTATTTTTAGAGTCTTTTTTTTTCCTAAACGAAGTCCGTTGTTCAGGAACTAGAAGAAGGATTAGCTAAAGGCACCATAAGGCGTTTAAATGCGATCACCTCTCGTGCTTTGTTAGACCTCTGGCTTTGCTGTGCTCCTTGTTTAATTGCGGTTACGTTCAAGGCTTACTGGAGCGTGGGAGCGTTAAAATGCTATTAAATATTTTTAGTGTTTGAAACTTGCTAATGAAATGATTTTTGTGACTCCGTTCCTCACAAAGAAACTCGATTCCTTAGCAGGAGGAATGATCTTTGTTACTGGATCTGTTTGCGGGGTTAACGATTGCAGCTGTGAATGACTAAAGTCTTTTGAAGAAGCTGAATGATAAAAACCAAACCGAAACAAGAAACAGCCCTTGTTCTACTCGAAGTAATATAGAATTTGCCGTTTGCGGGGTCAGATGAAAATAGTTGTGGAAGTCAACTACTTGGGGGGGGGGGGGGGGGGGGGGGGGAGGGAGGGGAGGGGAAGGGAGGGGAGGGGAGGGGAGGGGAGGGGTGGGTGGAGGTGGAGATGCTGTTGCCCTTTCAGGGAAAGCTTCTTAAATTGGCACTTGATCAACTGTTCTGTTTCTGTATTTGTCCTTGGTCTCTTTCATTGGTCTGTTTTGTTGACGTAGAAGAGCCCATGGAACTGCTCAAAGAAACCTGTGCAAATGGACCTTGAGTAAGTATTTACGTGTTCAACTGTTCCCCAGTCGGTCTAGCTAATGCTATCAGCGCTTGTAGTCTTTCACAAAAGGTGTTTAATTCCTGAGAAAGTAGAGGAGGAAGACGATTGGTAATCTCTTTGCTTAATAGGCACTGTTAGACAACCGTAGAAGGCGAAGAAATTTGCCCCCGAGGCACCAATTTGACCCTTCCTTTAGCCTGTACGCTTTCAAAGAGCATATCATAGAACCATAGAATGGCCTGGGTTGAAAAGCACCTTAAAGATCATCTAGTTTCAACCCCCCTGCTCTGGGCAGCGTTGCCAACCACTAGAGCAGGCTGCCCAGAGCCGCGTCCAGCCTGGCCTTGAATGCCTCCAGGGATGGGGCATCCAGAACCTCTCTGGGCAACCCGTTCCAGTGCCTCACCGCCCTCTGAGTGAAAAACTTTCTCCTAATATCTAAGCTAAATCTCCCCTGTCTTAGTTTAAAACCATTCCCCCTTGTCCTATCGCTATCAACACGTGTATTTTTACTCCTGTATATACAGATTCGTAGGGGTTGGAAGGGACCTCAAGAGATCGTCGGGTCCAACCCCCCTGCCAGAGCAGGTTCCCTAGAGCAGGCTGCCCAGGTAGGCGTCCAGACGGGCCTTGAATATCTCCGGAGAAGGAGACTCCACAACCTCCCCGGGCAGCCTGTTCCAGCGCTCCGTCACCCTCACCGTGAAGAAGTTCTTTCGCGTGTTGGTGCGGAACTTCCTGTGCTCCAGTTTTTGGCCGTTGCCCCTTGTCCTATCCCCACAAACCACTGAAAAGAGGGTGGCCAAGTCCCACTGTCTCCCACACTTAAGATATTTGTAATCATTGATAAGATCCCCTCTCAGTCTTCTCTTCTCAAGGCTGAACAGGCCCAGGTCTCTCAGTCTTTGCTCATGGGGGAGATGCTCCAGGCCCCGTATCATCTTTGTTGCCCTCCGCTGGACTCTTTCCAAGAGATCCCTGTCTTTTTTGTACTGGGGAGCCCAGAACCGGACACGGTACTCCAGGCGAGGCCTGCCCAGGGCAGAGTAGAGGGGGAGGATCACCTCCCTTGACCTGCTGGCCACGCTCCTTTTAACGCACGCCAGGATCCCGTTGGCCTTCTTGGCCACCAGGGCACGCCGCTGGCTCATGGTCAACCTGTCGTCCACCAGGACCCCCGGGTCCTTCTCCGCAGCGCTCCTCTCCAGCAGGTCATCCCCCAGCCTGTACTGATACACGCGGTTGTTCCTTCCCAGGTGCAGGACTCTACGCTTGCTCTTGTTAAACTTCATTTGGCTTCTTCCTGCCCAGCTCTCCAGCCCGCCCAGGTCTCGCTGAATGGCAGCACAGCCTTCTGGCGTGTCGGCCACTCCTCCCAGCTTTGTATCATCGGCGTACTTGCTGAGGCTGGACACTATTCCCTCGTCAAGGTCGGCGATGAAGATGTTGAACAAGACCGGACCCAGCACCGACCCCTGGGGAACACCGCTAGTCACAGGGCTGCAGCCGGACTCTGCGCCGCCGATCACCACCCTCTGAGCTCGGCCGGTCAGCCAGGTCTCAACCCACCTTACCGTCCACTCGTCTATCCCACGCTTTCTCAGCTTTGCTAGCAGGACGTCGTGGGAGACAGTATCGGAAGCCTTGCTAAAGTCAAGGTAGATGACATCCACTGCTCTCCCTCCATCAACGCAGCTGGTGATGCCATCATAGAAGGCAACGAGGTCGGTCGAGCACGATTTCCCCTTGGTGAATCCATGCTGACTACTCCTCATAACCTCCTTCTCTTCCAATGGCTTGGAGATGGCATCCAGAACAAGCTGTTCCAACACCTTTCCAGCTGTTCCAACACCTTTCCAGGGACGGAGGTGAGACTGACCTTTCCAAGAGCTCCACATCCTTCTTGTGCTGGGGGCCCCAGGCCTGCACGCAGTATTCCAGGTGGGGTCTCCCAAGAGCAGGGTAGAGGGGGATAATCACCTCCCTCTCCCTGCTGGCCACCCCTTTGTTAATGCGGCCCAGGACACAGTTGGCCTTCCGGGCTGCAAGCGCGCGCTGCTGGCTCGTGTCCAGCTTCTCGTCCATCAGGACCCCCAAGTCCTTCTCCGCAGGGCTGCTCTCAAGTTCTTCTTCTCCCAGTCTATAGAAATACCTGGGATTGCCCCAGCCCAAGGTCAACGCCTTGCACTTGGCCTTGTTGAACCTCATTAGGTTCTCATGGGCCCACTTCTCCGGCCTGTCCAGGTCCCTCCGGACGGCATCCCTTCCCTCTGTTGTATCGACTGCACCGCTCAGCTTGGTGTCATCTGCAAACTTGCTCGATTCCGTCGTCTGTGTCATTGCTAAAGATGTTGAAGAGCACCGGTCCCGAGGCCGACCCCTGAGGGACACCGCTTGTGACCGGCCTCCACCCAGACATAGAGCCGTTGACCACAACCCTTTGGCTGCGACCAGCCAACCAATTCTTTATCCGCCCAGCAGTCCATCCTTCAAATCCATACCTCTCCAATTTAGAGAGAAGAATGTGGTGAGGGACCGTATCAAAGGCTTTGCTCAGTCCAGGTGGCATATCCTATCCCAGGACTGGTTTCAGCCGTAAACAACAAACAGTTACGAGGAGAGGTGTAGCTCTGTAAATATTTTTGTTGCCTTGGGTGAATTGGTGTCTGGTCGCACTGAGTGGCCCGCGTGGTAGCTGGGAGATGGCCGACGGGGAGGACTGAGATGTTAAAGCTGCCTGTGGTTGCCTGCCCCCAGCCCCAGCCCCAGCCCCGTCCCCGTGTGCCATCCCGATGGCAGTAGCGCCTGGAACCTCAAACTAAAGCGAGCGTATTCTGATGTCGTTACCCTCCAAGCCTGTCAGAGAGGCAGAAGCGCTGTGGCCTACTCAGGCAGGAACCGCGCGTGTGGGGACGGCCACGTCCCTGCCGCCGTGTCGGGCCAGTTTGAGCTCCGCTCTCCCTGGGGCTGCTGCAGGGCACCGCGGACCACGCTTGGGCAGCCTTGGGGGGCACTGCCTATTTTTCCAGAAGCCTCCTCCCCAGCTGAGCACAAACCCAGTTGTGATGTGCCAGGGCTGAGCACAGGCTTTGTATTCCTCCCCGCCACCCCGTGCGCGGGAGGTGCAGCTTTCCCCCTTAGAAACACCAGCAGTTGAAGTGGGGCTCTCAGGGAAGGTTGTGGAGCAACTTCTGAAAAGGTAAGGCCTGCCCTGGCAAAAGCGGGGATCTGCCTGCGGGGAGCAGCGCCCAAAAGCCACCAGCGTGTTTGGGGTGGAGCTGATAGGGTCATAAATAATAGTTGGGGCTACGAGCGCGAGGTCCCGCATTTGGTCCGGGGCAATCCTAAGCACGAATCCAGGCTGGGCGGAGAATGGATGGAGAGCAGCTCTGAGGAGAAGGGCCTGGGGGCGTTGGTTGATGAGAAGCTCGTCAACCGGAGCCGGCAATGCAATGGACGCTTGCAGCCCGGAAAGCCACCCGTATCCTGGGCCGCATCAAAAGGAGGGCGGCCGGCAAGTCGAGGGAGGTGATTCTCCCTCTCTGCTGCTGTGCTCTTGTGAGGCCCCACCTAGAGTAAGTACTGTGTTCAGCTCTGGGGCCCCCAGCACAAGAAGGACGGGGACGTACTAGAACGCGTCCAGAGGAGGGCCACGAAGATGACCAGGGGGCTGGGGCACCTCTCCCAGGAAGGCAGGCTGAGGGAGTTGGGGTGGTTCAGCCTGGAGAGAGAAGAGAAGGCTCCGGGGAGACCTTGGAGGGGCCTTCCAGTACCCAAAGGGGGGGCCCTACAGGAAAGCTGGGGAGGGACTCTTTGTCAGGGAGAGGAGCGATAGGGCAAGGAGTAATGGTTTTAAACTCAAAGAGGGTAGACTTAGACTGGATAGTTGGAAGAGATTCTTTCCTGAGAGGGGGGTGAGGCACTGGAACGGGTTGCCAGGAGAAGTGGCGGATGCCCCGTCCCTGGAAGTGTTTAAGGCCAGGTTGGATGGGGCTTTGAGCAACGTGGTCTAGTGGAAGGTGTCCCTGCCCAGGGCGGGGGGGTTGGAATTAGGTGATCTTTAAGTAAGGTCCCTGCCAAGCCAAGCCATGCTATGATTCTATGATCGGAGCAACCGTTCTGTGGAGCTCGTTTCCCAGCCGTGCAGGGCCCGGCTTCCCTCCGCGGAGCCGCCCAGCCCGTTTTCGGGCGCCCACTTCCTCCCTCCCGGTCGGATCCCTCCGCGCCCCGAGGGCACGCGACCTCCCTGAGCGCCGATAAGCACCGGGTCGACGGGAGCGGAGCCGCCGAGAGGGCGGGGACAAGGGAAGAGGGCAGGCGAGGCAGCCAATCGAGGCGCGGGAGCGGTCGGCGGCGATCTGTCGGCCCAATGAGCGCCGCGGAGGGCCGGGCCGAGTGCGGGAAGGGAGGGGGCGTTGTACCGAGCGGGCGCCGTCATGGCCGACGGGATCGTTAGGGCGCAGGCCGCCTGGCCCGGCGGCGGCGCTGCCGCTGCAGCCGCTTTCGGAGAGGTCGCCTGCAAGGGCAAGGAGGTCCCCGCCAACGTTCTCCGTGAGGATGAGCGGTCGTGGGCGAGGAGGTAGCCGCGGCGTCGTCGTGCGAGTCTTCTCTTTCCTTCCTTCCCTCGGCCGCTCGCAGGCCCTCTGAAACGAGGGCCCGTCGCGGGTCCCGGGAGTGCGGCAGGGCGGGTGGTGGCCTTGCTGCGGGAGGGAGGGACGGACGGACGGACGGACGGACGGTCGGTCGGTCGGTCGGGGTCTCTCCGGCTCGTGGCGCTCTCTACTGCAGCGCCTCTAAAACCCCGCGCTTCTTCGGTGCGCGTCCCGCCTGCCCCCGGGGTGCCACGGCGCGTACTGGGTCGCCGGCGCAGTCGGTCTCCTTGGGGGTTCGGACTGCCTGCGTATAGGCAGCGAGCATCGCAGTAGTGACCGTAATCAGTCATTTCTGCGTAGCAGAAACGCAGGTCTTGATGCGCCTCGTGACAGCGTTCTAGAGACGCCCCGGCTCGGCCGTGCTAGGCTTTGGTTATGGCACCACCCCCACCGCGCACGCGAGCGCACGCTCTCTCCAAAGTGGCTTGTGAAAGGGAAGAATTGCAGCTTTTCCTAGCTTTCTTAAACATCTAGAAGCCAGTCAATCCCGCAGGCTGCTGGTCCTCACTTGAGGCAGGGGGGGAACTTAGAACTGCTTTTGGAGTGTAGTTGGCTATAGCGAATGGTCTTGAATTTGCTTAGCTCGCTGTACCGAAGGCCTGTTTCACAGTTGAGCGATGTTATAGGGGGGAGAAGTGTGAGGAAGGCTCGTAATTCTCGATTGTCGCGCAGTGAAAGGCGATGGTGAGTAAGAAGTGCAAAGCATCTGTGGAATCGAGTCTTATCGGCGCTGTTTCAGTCGCATCTAAAATAAATAAAACTGCCGGAAGTCGCTAATCTGAAGTACTCGGCTGTCTCGTTGCCCCCGTCACCTTGCGTGCTGGATCCTGCTTCTGGTGCCGTATGCAGTTTCGGTCTGCTGGTGATTTGGGGAGTTCCCTCGCAATTAGTTGCGAGTCGATGGTTTCCTACAGATCGGTGGTATTCGTGTTTCGCAGGTGATACCTTGGCCTCGGTCTGGAGGTGTCTGACGTAGAGCCGGCCGTAACGGGCTAACTTGGAATGTTCTTTCCCCTGAGTACGTGGCGTTATCGAGGACGGAGAGTTTATACAGCCTCAGCCGGATTACTCCGGGTTCTTTGAAGATGCCTTCCTACCTCTGGCCGAGGCAATATTTGGACATAACTGAAGGACAGTTAGCAATTGTTTGCCGCTTGTGTGTTTTGCGTGTAGAAGGTAGAGAACTTTGCCTATTCAAAGATCGCTTAAGAAGAATCGCTGTTTTGTCGTGCGCGTTTGGGGTACCTGATAATCTGCTTCGGTAGGACGAGTTCGGTGGGGCATAGTGATTTGCTTAAGCTGTTGCCTTTCTCTGAAGCTGACTGCGTTGTAACTGTTTACTCTTCCTCCAGCGCCTTGCGTTCCGTGATAGTTCGCCTCAGGCTCCAGTGTTTTTTCCTAGTCCTTCCTGAGAAGGCAGTCAGTTGTCCGGTTATGTGAAGCAGAAGATTCTGGCGGACCCGTGAGTACTGTGGGAGCTTTCTTTTCGCTAGGCTGGCTGTACCTGTAACTAGTTTGTAACTTCCTAGACTCTTTCCCGTCCCCTCTTTTCCTCTGGATGTTGCGGAGGGGCGCACAGTAGGCTATTTTGGGTTTTCCGATGCTGTAGTCTTTTGCCTCTAGCTTGTAATGGAGTTGAGCTTTTTGACTAAGAGTGGCGATATAAAGCGATGCTGGTCTCCGGCTACGCGCTTGTAGTGCAAAAAGCAGTGTTGTTCCGAAGTACGGTCTGATGCCCGTTTTCACGGTTTCCAGACAGCGGCGGTGGTACTTTGACTATGCAGAAGAGGGCTTGGGGTTTGGGCAGGTCAGAGGCGAGGAAAGGGAAAGCTGGTTGAGCGGCGCTGGGTGTTTGTTTCGCTGTTAGCTATGCAAGTCAAGTTCCAAGGCTTTGTGAGGCCACGCAAAAGAAAAGGCACCGTGAAGCTTTTATTTTCCGCCAGAGCGGCTTACGTTGCCCGAAGCTATGACGGGGGCTTTAACCCCCGAGACAAATTTAGCTTCTGTGACTGTTTTGTAGTCTGTTCCCGTCTAGAGGGTAATTCAAAGAGCAGCGGTTGAATCGTGAAGGATTAGCTAACCGTGTTCTGTGGATGGTTCTCCGCTCGCGTTCGTTCTGTGCGTCGTGGCACGTTATGTTAGGTAACGTTATTTCCTTTTTCCAGCTTCTTGGGCGTGTAATGGTTGTTGGCAAGAAGTGTGCTGCTAACCTGGACCTGACCAATGGATTCCGGATGGCTGTGAATGCCCACCCTCGGGCCCTTCGGGCTGTCGTGTACATCTACGTATTCTGGGTGGCGGTCAGTTGGGCCGGCCTCCTGGCTAAGGTTTTTGCACCGCAGGCGTCACTGCACGCGTACGGGTCGCCGCCGAGTAGGTTTCATATGTTGCCCGTCAATCTAGCCCCTGTTGACGTATGATTTTTTTTGTTTTTTTTTTCCTGGACGGCTGTCTATGGAGGGTAATAAAGAGCTTTGAGCAGCACTTGCACAATAAAGATGGAGCATGGGGATATGACCTCTGTCTTGTGTGTCTTGCCGATGGAAATAGTTCTGCAAGTTAAAAGAATGTTTCGGTCTGTTGACAGTGTCGTGTAGATGGTGGTTTGCCCAGTCATTTGAAACGCGAAGATAGAAGCGCTCGGCGGTCCTGTGGGTCTCCATCTCCCTAAGACGATCTAGGATGTGCTGTGTGTTTGAGGCCTTGCTATCTTCCCCCTGCTCCCAAATAAAAGGGCGTGCTTTTATTGCGAAACAGCCGCATCGAGGACTGGCAGATGTAGAACCAGAGAAGAATAAGGTTGGAAGAAAGCTTCCAGGCATCGTCTGTTGTCTGCCCCTGTCCCGAGGAGGCAGAATAAACTCTACCCGGTGTGATTTCTGACAGGTGCTTGTCAGCCTGTTCTTGACTACCGTAGGAGTTTTGCTACCGCTTTCTTTTCAGTCGTGGGTTTCGCAACTTCGAGAAGTAATTTCTCCCACAGACGCTTTTCAAAGCGTAGAAGGCTCTGGGATGCTTGAGTCGGCTTCTGAACGTTCAAGACTCGGCTGCCGTTCCCTTTATTTTTTTGTATGTATTTTTAGAGTCTTTTTTTTTCCTAAACGAAGTCCGTTGTTCAGGAACTAGAAGAAGGATTAGCTAAAGGCACCATAAGGCGTTTAAATGCGATCACCTCTCGTGCTTTGTTAGACCTCTGGCTTTGCTGTGCTCCTTGTTTAATTGCGGTTACGTTCAAGGCTTACTGGAGCGTGGGAGCGTTAAAATGCTATTAAATATTTTTAGTGTTTGAAACTTGCTAATGAAATGATTTTTGTGACTCCGTTCCTCACAAAGAAACTCGATTCCTTAGCAGGAGGAATGATCTTTGTTACTGGATCTGTTTGCGGGGTTAACGATTGCAGCTGTGAATGACTAAAGTCTTTTGAAGAAGCTGAATGATAAAAACCAAACCGAAACAAGAAACAGCCCTTGTTCTACTCGAAGTAATATAGAATTTGCCGTTTGCGGGGTCAGATGAAAATAGTTGTGGAAGTCAACTACTTGGGGGGGGGGGGGGGGGGGGGAGGGGAAGGGAGGGGAGGGGAGGGGAGGGGAGGGGTGGGTGGAGGTGGAGATGCTGTTGCCCTTTCAGGGAAAGCTTCTTAAATTGGCACTTGATCAACTGTTCTGTTTCTGTATTTGTCCTTGGTCTCTTTCATTGGTCTGTTTTGTTGACGTAGAAGAGCCCATGGAACTGCTCAAAGAAACCTGTGCAAATGGACCTTGAGTAAGTATTTACGTGTTCAACTGTTCCCCAGTCGGTCTAGCTAATGCTATCAGCGCTTGTAGTCTTTCACAAAAGGTGTTTAATTCCTGAGAAAGTAGAGGAGGAAGACGATTGGTAATCTCTTTGCTTAATAGGCACTGTTAGACAACCGTAGAAGGCGAAGAAATTTGCCCCCGAGGCACCAATTTGACCCTTCCTTTAGCCTGTACGCTTTCAAAGAGCATATCATAGAACCATAGAATGGCCTGGGTTGAAAAGCACCTTAAAGATCATCTAGTTTCAACCCCCCTGCTCTGGGCAGCGTTGCCAACCACTAGAGCAGGCTGCCCAGAGCCGCGTCCAGCCTGGCCTTGAATGCCTCCAGGGATGGGGCATCCAGAACCTCTCTGGGCAACCCGTTCCAGTGCCTCACCGCCCTCTGAGTGAAAAACTTTCTCCTAATATCTAAGCTAAATCTCCCCTGTCTTAGTTTAAAACCATTCCCCCTTGTCCTATCGCTATCAACACGTGTATTTTTACTCCTGTATATACAGATTCGTAGGGGTTGGAAGGGACCTCAAGAGATCGTCGGGTCCAACCCCCCTGCCAGAGCAGGTTCCCTAGAGCAGGCTGCCCAGGTAGGCGTCCAGACGGGCCTTGAATATCTCCGGAGAAGGAGACTCCACAACCTCCCCGGGCAGCCTGTTCCAGCGCTCCGTCACCCTCACCGTGAAGAAGTTCTTTCGCGTGTTGGTGCGGAACTTCCTGTGCTCCAGTTTTTGGCCGTTGCCCCTTGTCCTATCCCCACAAACCACTGAAAAGAGGGTGGCCAAGTCCCACTGTCTCCCACACTTAAGATATTTGTAATCATTGATAAGATCCCCTCTCAGTCTTCTCTTCTCAAGGCTGAACAGGCCCAGGTCTCTCAGTCTTTGCTCATAGGGGAGATGCTCCAGGCCCCGTATCATCTTTGTTGCCCTCCGCTGGACTCTTTCCAGGAGATCCCTGTCTCTCTTTTTGTACTGGGGAGCCCGGAACCGGACACGGTACTCCAGGCGAGGCCTGCCCAGGGCAGAGTAGAGGGGGAGGATCACCTCCCTTGACCTGCTGGCCACGCTCCTTTTAACGCACGCCAGGATCCCGTTGGCCTTCTTGGCCACCAGGGCACGCCGCTGGCTCATGGTCAACCTGTCGTCCACCAGGACCCCCGGGTCCTTCTCCGCAGCGCTCCTCTCCAGCAGGTCATCCCCCAGCCTGTACTGATACACGCGGTTGTTCCTTCCCAGGTGCAGGACTCTACGCTTGCTCTTGTTAAACTTCATTTGGCTTCTTCCTGCCCAGCTCTCCAGCCCGCCCAGGTCTCGCTGAATGGCAGCACAGCCTTCTGGCGTGTCGGCCACTCCTCCCAGCTTTGTATCATCGGCGTACTTGCTGAGGCTGGACACTATTCCCTCGTCAAGGTCGGCGATGAAGATGTTGAACAAGACCGGACCCAGCACCGACCCCTGGGGAACACCGCTAGTCACAGGGCTGCAGCCGGACTCTGCGCCGCCGATCACCACCCTCTGAGCTCGGCCGGTCAGCCAGGTCTCAACCCACCTTACCGTCCACTCGTCTATCCCACGCTTTCTCAGCTTTGCTAGCAGGACGTCGTGGGAGACAGTATCGGAAGCCTTGCTAAAGTCAAGGTAGATGACATCCACTGCTCTCCCTCCATCAACGCAGCTGGTGATGCCATCATAGAAGGCAACGAGGTCGGTCGAGCACGATTTCCCCTTGGTGAATCCATGCTGACTACTCCTCATAACCTCCTTCTCTTCCAATGGCTTGGAGATGGCATCCAGAACAAGCTGTTCCAACACCTTTCCAGCTGTTCCAACACCTGTCCAGGGACGGAGGTGAGACTGACCTTTCCAAGAGCTCCACATCCTTCTTGTGCTGGGGGCCCCAGGCCTGCACGCAGTATTCCAGGTGGGGTCTCCCAAGAGCAGGGTAGAGGGGGATAATCACCTCCCTCTCCCTGCTGGCCACCCCTTTGTTAATGCGGCCCAGGACACAGTTGGCCTTCCGGGCTGCAAGCGCGCGCTGCTGGCTCGTGTCCAGCTTCTCGTCCATCAGGACCCCCAAGTCCTTCTCCGCAGGGCTGCTCTCAAGTTCTTCTTCTCCCAGTCTATAGAAATACCTGGGATTGCCCCAGCCCAAGGTCAACGCCTTGCACTTGGCCTTGTTGAACCTCATTAGGTTCTCATGGGCCCACTTCTCCGGCCTGTCCAGGTCCCTCCAGACGGCATCCCTTCCCTCTGTTGTATCGACTGCACCGCTCAGCTTGGTGTCATCTGCAAACTTGCTCGATTCCGTCGTCTGTGTCATTGCTAAAGATGTTGAAGAGCACCGGTCCCGAGGCCGACCCCTGAGGGACACCGCTTGTGACCGGCCTCCACCCAGACATAGAGCCGTTGACCACAACCCTTTGGCTGCGACCAGCCAACCAATTCTTTATCCGCCCAGCAGTCCATCCTTCAAATCCATACCTCTCCAATTTAGAGAGAAGAATGTGGTGAGGGACCGTATCAAAGGCTTTGCTCAGTCCAGGTGGCATATCCTATCCCAGGACTGGTTTCAGCCGTAAACAACAAACAGTTACGAGGAGAGGTGTAGCTCTGTAAATATTTTTGTTGCCTTGGGTGAATTGGTGTCTGGTCGCACTGAGTGGCCCGCGTGGTAGCTGGGAGATGGCCGACGGGGAGGACTGAGATGTTAAAGCTGCCTGTGGTTGCCTGCCCCCAGCCCCAGCCCCAGCCCCGTCCCCGTGTGCCATCCCGATGGCAGTAGCGCCTGGAACCTCAAACTAAAGCGAGCGTATTCTGATGTCGTTACCCTCCAAGCCTGTCAGAGAGGCAGAAGCGCTGTGGCCTACTCAGGCAGGAACCGCGCGTGTGGGGACGGCCACGTCCCTGCCGCCGTGTCGGGCCAGTTTGAGCTCCGCTCTCCCTGGGGCTGCTGCAGGGCACCGCGGACCACGCTTGGGCAGCCTTGGGGGGCACTGCCTATTTTTCCAGAAGCCTCCTCCCCAGCTGAGCACAAACCCAGTTGTGATGTGCCAGGGCTGAGCACAGGCTTTGTATTCCTCCCCGCCACCCCGTGCGCGGGAGGTGCAGCTTTCCCCCTTAGAAACACCAGCAGTTGAAGTGGGGCTCTCAGGGAAGGTTGTGGAGCAACTTCTGAAAAGGTAAGGCCTGCCCTGGCAAAAGCGGGGATCTGCCTGCGGGGAGCAGCGCCCAAAAGCCACCAGCGTGTTTGGGGTGGAGCTGATAGGGTCATAAATAATAGTTGGGGCTACGAGCGCGAGGTCCCGCATTTGGTCCGGGGCAATCCTAAGCACGAATCCAGGCTGGGCGGAGAATGGATGGAGAGCAGCTCTGAGGAGAAGGGCCTGGGGGCGTTGGTTGATGAGAAGCTCGTCAACCGGAGCCGGCAATGCAATGGACGCTTGCAGCCCGGAAAGCCACCCGTATCCTGGGCCGCATCAAAAGGAGGGCGGCCGGCAAGTCGAGGGAGGTGATTCTCCCTCTCTGCTGCTGTGCTCTTGTGAGGCCCCACCTAGAGTAAGTACTGTGTTCAGCTCTGGGGCCCCCAGCACAAGAAGGACGGGGACGTACTAGAACGCGTCCAGAGGAGGGCCACGAAGATGACCAGGGGGCTGGGGCACCTCTCCCAGGAAGGCAGGCTGAGGGAGTTGGGGTGGTTCAGCCTGGAGAGAGAAGAGAAGGCTCCGGGGAGACCTTGGAGGGGCCTTCCAGTACCCAAAGGGGGGGCCCTACAGGAAAGCTGGGGAGGGACTCTTTGTCAGGGAGAGGAGCGATAGGGCAAGGAGTAATGGTTTTAAACTCAAAGAGGGTAGACTTAGACTGGATAGTTGGAAGAGATTCTTTCCTGAGAGGGGGGTGAGGCACTGGAACGGGTTGCCAGGAGAAGTGGCGGATGCCCCGTCCCTGGAAGTGTTTAAGGCCAGGTTGGATGGGGCTTTGAGCAACGTGGTCTAGTGGAAGGTGTCCCTGCCCAGGGCGGGGGGGTTGGAATTAGGTGATCTTTAAGTAAGGTCCCTGCCAAGCCAAGCCATGCTATGATTCTATGATCGGAGCAACCGTTCTGTGGAGCTCGTTTCCCAGCCGTGCAGGGCCCGGCTTCCCTCCGCGGAGCCGCCCAGCCCGTTTTCGGGCGCCCACTTCCTCCCTCCCGGTCGGATCCCTCCGCGCCCCGAGGGCACGCGACCTCCCTGAGCGCCGATAAGCACCGGGTCGACGGGAGCGGAGCCGCCGAGAGGGCGGGGACAAGGGAAGAGGGCAGGCGAGGCAGCCAATCGAGGCGCGGGAGCGGTCGGCGGCGATCTGTCGGCCCAATGAGCGCCGCGGAGGGCCGGGCCGAGTGCGGGAAGGGAGGGGGCGTTGTACCGAGCGGGCGCCGTCATGGCCGACGGGATCGTTAGGGCGCAGGCCGCCTGGCCCGGCGGCGGCGCTGCCGCTGCAGCCGCTTTCGGAGAGGTCGCCTGCAAGGGCAAGGAGGTCCCCGCCAACGTTCTCCGTGAGGATGAGCGGTCGTGGGCGAGGAGGTAGCCGCGGCGTCGTCGTGCGAGTCTTCTCTTTCCTTCCTTCCCTCGGCCGCTCGCAGGCCCTCTGAAACGAGGGCCCGTCGCGGGTCCCGGGAGTGCGGCAGGGCGGGTGGTGGCCTTGCTGCGGGAGGGAGGGAGGGAGGCAGGGAGGGACGGACGGACGGACGGACGGACGGTCGGTCGGTCGGTCGGTCGGTCGGGGTCTCTCCGGCTCGTGGCGCTCTCTACTGCAGCGCCTCTAAAACCCCGCGCTTCTTCGGTGCGCGTCCCGCCTGCCCCCGGGGTGCCACGGCGCGTACTGGGTCGCCGGCGCAGTCGGTCTCCTTGGGGGTTCGGACTGCCTGCGTATAGGCAGCGAGCATCGCAGTAGTGACCGTAATCAGTCATTTCTGCGTAGCAGAAACGCAGGTCTTGATGCGCCTCGTGACAGCGTTCTAGAGACGCCCCGGCTCGGCCGTGCTAGGCTTTGGTTATGGCACCACCCCCACCGCGCACGCGAGCGCACGCTCTCTCCAAAGTGGCTTGTGAAAGGGAAGAATTGCAGCTTTTCCTAGCTTTCTTAAACATCTAGAAGCCAGTCAATCCCGCAGGCTGCTGGTCCTCACTTGAGGCAGGGGGGGAACTTAGAACTGCTTTTGGAGTGTAGTTGGCTATAGCGAATGGTCTTGAATTTGCTTAGCTCGCTGTACCGAAGGCCTGTTTCACAGTTGAGCGATGTTATAGGGGGGAGAAGTGTGAGGAAGGCTCGTAATTCTCGATTGTCGCGCAGTGAAAGGCGATGGTGAGTAAGAAGTGCAAAGCATCTGTGGAATCGAGTCTTATCGGCGCTGTTTCAGTCGCATCTAAAATAAATAAAACTGCCGGAAGTCGCTAATCTGAAGTACTCGGCTGTCTCGTTGCCCCCGTCACCTTGCGTGCTGGATCCTGCTTCTGGTGCCGTATGCAGTTTCGGTCTGCTGGTGATTTGGGGAGTTCCCTCGCAATTAGTTGCGAGTCGATGGTTTCCTACAGATCGGTGGTATTCGTGTTTCGCAGGTGATACCTTGGCCTCGGTCTGGAGGTGTCTGACGTAGAGCCGGCCGTAACGGGCTAACTTGGAATGTTCTTTCCCCTGAGTACGTGGCGTTATCGAGGACGGAGAGTTTATACAGCCTCAGCCGGATTACTCCGGGTTCTTTGAAGATGCCTTCCTACCTCTGGCCGAGGCAATATTTGGACATAACTGAAGGACAGTTAGCAATTGTTTGCCGCTTGTGTGTTTTGCGTGTAGAAGGTAGAGAACTTTGCCTATTCAAAGATCGCTTAAGAAGAATCGCTGTTTTGTCGTGCGCGTTTGGGGTACCTGATAATCTGCTTCGGTAGGACGAGTTCGGTGGGGCATAGTGATTTGCTTAAGCTGTTGCCTTTCTCTGAAGCTGACTGCGTTGTAACTGTTTACTCTTCCTCCAGCGCCTTGCGTTCCGTGATAGTTCGCCTCAGGCTCCAGTGTTTTTTCCTAGTCCTTCCTGAGAAGGCAGTTGTCCGGTTATGTGAAGCAGAAGATTCTGGCGGACCCGTGAGTACTGTGGGAGCTTTCTTTTCGCTAGGCTGGCTGTACCTGTAACTAGTTTGTAACTTCCTAGACTCTTTCCCGTCCCCTCTTTTCCTCTGGATGTTGCGGAGGGGCGCACAGTAGGCTATTTTGGGTTTTCCGATGCTGTAGCCTTTTGCCTCTAGCTTGTAATGGAGTTGAGCTTTTTGACTAAGAGCGGCGATATAAAGCGATGCTGGTCTCCGGCTACGCGCTTGTAGTGCAAAAAGCAGTGTTGTTCCGAAGTACGGTCTGATGCCCGTTTTCACGGTTTCCAGACAGCGGCGGTGGTACTTTGACTATGCAGAAGAGGGCTTGGGGTTTGGGCAGGTCAGAGGCGAGGAAAGGGAAAGCTGGTTGAGCGGCGCTGGGTGTTTGTTTCGCTGTTAGCTATGCAAGTCAAGTTCCAAGGCTTTGTGAGGCCACGCAAAAGAAAAGGCACCGTGAAGCTTTTATTTTCCGCCAGAGCGGCTTACGTTGCCCGAAGCTATGACGGGGGCTTTAACCCCCGAGACAAATTTAGCTTCTGTGACTGTTTTGTAGTCTGTTCCTGTCTAGAGGGTAATTCAAAGAGCAGCGGTTGAATCGTGAAGGATTAGCTAACCGTGTTCTGTGGATGGTTCTCCGCTCGCGTTCGTTCTGTGCGTCGTGGCACGTTATGTTAGGTAACGTTATTTCCTTTTTCCAGCTTCTTGGGCGTGTAATGGTTGTTGGCAAGAAGTGTGCTGCTAACCTGGACCTGACCAATGGATTCCGGATGGCTGTGAATGCCCACCCTCGGGCCCTTCGGGCTGTCGTGTACATCTACGTATTCTGGGTGGCGGTCAGTTGGGCCGGCCTCCTGGCTAAGGTTTTTGCACCGCAGGCGTCACTGCACGCGTACGGGTCGCCGCCGAGTAGGTTTCATATGTTGCCCGTCAATCTAGCCCCTGTTGACGTATGATTTTTTTTGTTTTTTTTTTCCTGGACGGCTGTCTATGGAGGGTAATAAAGAGCTTTGAGCAGCACTTGCACAATAAAGATGGAGCATGGGGATATGACCTCTGTCTTGTGTGTCTTGCCGATGGAAATAGTTCTGCAAGTTAAAAGAATGTTTCGGTCTGTTGACAGTGTCGTGTAGATGGTGGTTTGCCCAGTCATTTGAAACGCGAAGATAGAAGCGCTCGGCGGTCCTGTGGGTCTCCATCTCCCTAAGACGATCTAGGATGTGCTGTGTGTTTGAGGCCTTGCTATCTTCCCCCTGCTCCCAAATAAAAGGGCGTGCTTTTATTGCGAAACAGCCGCATCGAGGACTGGCAGATGTAGAACCAGAGAAGAATAAGGTTGGAAGAAAGCTTCCAGGCATCGTCTGTTGTCTGCCCCTGTCCCGAGGAGGCAGAATAAACTCTGCCCGGTGTGATTTCTGACAGGTGCTTGTCAGCCTGTTCTTGACTACCGTAGGAGTTTTGCTACCGCTTTCTTTTCAGTCGTGGGTTTCGCAACTTCGAGAAGTAATTTCTCCCACAGACGCTTTTCAAAGCGTAGAAGGCTCTGGGATGCTTGAGTCGGCTTCTGAACGTTCAAGACTCGGCTGCCGTTCCCTTTATTTTTTTGTATGTATTTTTAGAGTCTTTTTTTTTCCTAAACGAAGTCCGTTGTTCAGGAACTAGAAGAAGGATTAGCTAAAGGCACCATAAGGCGTTTAAATGCGATCACCTCTCGTGCTTTGTTAGACCTCTGGCTTTGCTGTGCTCCTTGTTTAATTGCGGTTACGTTCAAGGCTTACTGGAGCGTGGGAGCGTTAAAATGCTATTAAATATTTTTAGTGTTTGAAACTTGCTAATGAAATGATTTTTGTGACTCCGTTCCTCACAAAGAAACTCGATTCCTTAGCAGGAGGAATGATCTTTGTTACTGGATCTGTTTGCGGGGTTAACGATTGCAGCTGTGAATGACTAAAGTCTTTTGAAGAAGCTGAATGATAAAAACCAAACCGAAACAAGAAACAGCCCTTGTTCTACTCGAAGTAATATAGAATTTGCCGTTTGCGGGGTCAGATGAAAATAGTTGTGGAAGTCAACTACTTGGGGGGGGGGGGGGGAGGGGAGGGGAGGGGAGGGGAGGGGTGGGTGGAGGTGGAGATGCTGTTGCCCTTTCAGGGAAAGCTTCTTAAATTGGCACTTGATCAACTGTTCTGTTTCTGTATTTGTCCTTGGTCTCTTTCATTGGTCTGTTTTGTTGACGTAGAAGAGCCCATGGAACTGCTCAAAGAAACCTGTGCAAATGGACCTTGAGTAAGTATTTACGTGTTCAACTGTTCCCCAGTCCGTCTAGCTAATGCTATCAGCGCTTGTAGTCTTTCACAAAAGGTGTTTAATTCCTGAGAAAGTAGAGGAGGAAGACGATTGGTAATCTCTTTGCTTAATAGGCACTGTTAGACAACCGTAGAAGGCGAAGAAATTTGCCCCCGAGGCACCAATTTGACCCTTCCTTTAGCCTGTACGCTTTCAAAGAGCATATCATAGAACCATAGAATGGCCTGGGTTGAAAAGCACCTTAAAGATCATCTAGTTTCAACCCCCCTGCTCTGGGCAGCGTTGCCAACCACTAGAGCAGGCTGCCCAGAGCCGCGTCCAGCCTGGCCTTGAATGCCTCCAGGGATGGGGCATCCAGAACCTCTCTGGGCAACCCGTTCCAGTGCCTCACCGCCCTCTGAGTGAAAAACTTTCTCCTAATATCTAAGCTAAATCTCCCCTGTCTTAGTTTAAAACCATTCCCCCTTGTCCTATCGCTATCAACACGTGTATTTTTACTCCTGTATATACAGATTCGTAGGGGTTGGAAGGGACCTCAAGAGATCGTCGGGTCCAACCCCCCTGCCAGAGCAGGTTCCCTAGAGCAGGCTGCCCAGGTAGGCGTCCAGACGGGCCTTGAATATCTCCGGAGAAGGAGACTCCACAACCTCCCCGGGCAGCCTGTTCCAGCGCTCCGTCACCCTCACCGTGAAGAAGTTCTTTCGCGTGTTGGTGCGGAACTTCCTGTGCTCCAGTTTTTGGCCGTTGCCCCTTGTCCTATCCCCACAAACCACTGAAAAGAGGGTGGCCAAGTCCCACTGTCTCCCACACTTAAGATATTTGTAATCATTGATAAGATCCCCTCTCAGTCTTCTCTTCTCAAGGCTGAACAGGCCCAGGTCTCTCAGTCTTTGCTCATAGGGGAGATGCTCCAGGCCCCGTATCATCTTTGTTGCCCTCCGCTGGACTCTTTCCAAGAGATCCCTGTCTTTTTTGTACTGGGGAGCCCAGAACCGGACACGGTACTCCAGGCGAGGCCTGCCCAGGGCAGAGTAGAGGGGGAGGATCACCTCCCTTGACCTGCTGGCCACGCTCCTTTTAACGCACGCCAGGATCCCGTTGGCCTTCTTGGCCACCAGGGCACGCCGCTGGCTCATGGTCAACCTGTCGTCCACCAGGACCCCCGGGTCCTTCTCCGCAGCGCTCCTCTCCAGCAGGTCATCCCCCAGCCTGTACTGATACACGCGGTTGTTCCTTCCCAGGTGCAGGACTCTACGCTTGCTCTTGTTAAACTTCATTTGGCTTCTTCCTGCCCAGCTCTCCAGCCCGCCCAGGTCTCGCTGAATGGCAGCACAGCCTTCTGGCGTGTCGGCCACTCCTCCCAGCTTTGTATCATCGGCGTACTTGCTGAGGCTGGACACTATTCCCTCGTCAAGGTCGGCGATGAAGATGTTGAACAAGACCGGACCCAGCACCGACCCCTGGGGAACACCGCTAGTCACAGGGCTGCAGCCGGACTCTGCGCCGCCGATCACCACCCTCTGAGCTCGGCCGGTCAGCCAGGTCTCAACCCACCTTACCGTCCACTCGTCTATCCCACGCTTTCTCAGCTTTGCTAGCAGGACGTCGTGGGAGACAGTATCGGAAGCCTTGCTAAAGTCAAGGTAGATGACATCCACTGCTCTCCCTCCATCAACGCAGCTGGTGATGCCATCATAGAAGGCAACGAGGTCGGTCGAGCACGATTTCCCCTTGGTGAATCCATGCTGACTACTCCTCATAACCTCCTTCTCTTCCAATGGCTTGGAGATGGCATCCAGAACAAGCTGTTCCAACACCTTTCCAGCTGTTCCAACACCTGTCCAGGGACGGAGGTGAGACTGACCTTTCCAAGAGCTCCACATCCTTCTTGTGCTGGGGGCCCCAGGCCTGCACGCAGTATTCCAGGTGGGGTCTCCCAAGAGCAGGGTAGAGGGGGATAATCACCTCCCTCTCCCTGCTGGCCACCCCTTTGTTAATGCAGCCCAGGACACAGTTGGCCTTCCGGGCTGCAAGCGCGCGCTGCTGGCTCGTGTCCAGCTTCTCGTCCATCAGGACCCCCAAGTCCTTCTCCGCAGGGCTGCTCTCAAGTTCTTCTTCTCCCAGTCTATAGAAATACCTGGGATTGCCCCAGCCCAAGGTCAACGCCTTGCACTTGGCCTTGTTGAACCTCATTAGGTTCTCATGGGCCCACTTCTCCGGCCTGTCCAGGTCCCTCCGGACGGCATCCCTTCCCTCTGTTGTATCGACTGCACCGCTCAGCTTGGTGTCATCTGCAAACTTGCTCGATTCCGTCGTCTGTGTCATTGCTAAAGATGTTGAAGAGCACCGGTCCCGAGGCCGACCCCTGAGGGACACCGCTTGTGACCGGCCTCCACCCAGACATAGAGCCGTTGACCACAACCCTTTGGCTGCGACCAGCCAACCAATTCTTTATCCGCCCAGCAGTCCATCCTTCAAATCCATACCTCTCCAATTTAGAGAGAAGAATGTGGTGAGGGACCGTATCAAAGGCTTTGCTCAGTCCAGGTGGCATATCCTATCCCAGGACTGGTTTCAGCCGTAAACAACAAACAGTTACGAGGAGAGGTGTAGCTCTGTAAATATTTTTGTTGCCTTGGGTGAATTGGTGTCTGGTCGCACTGAGTGGCCCGCGTGGTAGCTGGGAGATGGCCGACGGGGAGGACTGAGATGTTAAAGCTGCCTGTGGTTGCCTGCCCCCAGCCCCAGCCCCAGCCCCGTCCCCGTGTGCCATCCCGATGGCAGTAGCGCCTGGAACCTCAAACTAAAGCGAGCGTATTCTGATGTCGTTACCCTCCAAGCCTGTCAGAGAGGCAGAAGCGCTGTGGCCTACTCAGGCAGGAACCGCGCGTGTGGGGACGGCCACGTCCCTGCCGCCGTGTCGGGCCAGTTTGAGCTCCGCTCTCCCTGGGGCTGCTGCAGGGCACCGCGGACCACGCTTGGGCAGCCTTGGGGGGCACTGCCTATTTTTCCAGAAGCCTCCTCCCCAGCTGAGCACAAACCCAGTTGTGATGTGCCAGGGCTGAGCACAGGCTTTGTATTCCTCCCCGCCACCCCGTGCGCGGGAGGTGCAGCTTTCCCCCTTAGAAACACCAGCAGTTGAAGTGGGGCTCTCAGGGAAGGTTGTGGAGCAACTTCTGAAAAGGTAAGGCCTGCCCTGGCAAAAGCGGGGATCTGCCTGCGGGGAGCAGCGCCCAAAAGCCACCAGCGTGTTTGGGGTGGAGCTGATAGGGTCATAAATAATAGTTGGGGCTACGAGCGCGAGGTCCCGCATTTGGTCCGGGGCAATCCTAAGCACGAATCCAGGCTGGGCGGAGAATGGATGGAGAGCAGCTCTGAGGAGAAGGGCCTGGGGGCGTTGGTTGATGAGAAGCTCGTCAACCGGAGCCGGCAATGCAATGGACGCTTGCAGCCCGGAAAGCCACCCGTATCCTGGGCCGCATCAAAAGGAGGGCGGCCGGCAAGTCGAGGGAGGTGATTCTCCCTCTCTGCTGCTGTGCTCTTGTGAGGCCCCACCTAGAGTAAGTACTGTGTTCAGCTCTGGGGCCCCCAGCACAAGAAGGACGGGGACGTACTAGAACGCGTCCAGAGGAGGGCCACGAAGATGACCAGGGGGCTGGGGCACCTCTCCCAGGAAGGCAGGCTGAGGGAGTTGGGGTGGTTCAGCCTGGAGAGAGAAGAGAAGGCTCCGGGGAGACCTTGGAGGGGCCTTCCAGTACCCAAAGGGGGGGCCCTACAGGAAAGCTGGGGAGGGACTCTTTGTCAGGGAGAGGAGCGATAGGGCAAGGAGTAATGGTTTTAAACTCAAAGAGGGTAGACTTAGACTGGATAGTTGGAAGAGATTCTTTCCTGAGAGGGGGGTGAGGCACTGGAACGGGTTGCCAGGAGAAGTGGCGGATGCCCCGTCCCTGGAAGTGTTTAAGGCCAGGTTGGATGGGGCTTTGAGCAACGTGGTCTAGTGGAAGGTGTCCCTGCCCAGGGCGGGGGGGTTGGAATTAGGTGATCTTTAAGTAAGGTCCCTGCCAAGCCAAGCCATGCTATGATTCTATGATCGGAGCAACCGTTCTGTGGAGCTCGTTTCCCAGCCGTGCAGGGCCCGGCTTCCCTCCGCGGAGCCGCCCAGCCCGTTTTCGGGCGCCCACTTCCTCCCTCCCGGTCGGATCCCTCCGCGCCCCGAGGGCACGCGACCTCCCTGAGCGCCGATAAGCACCGGGTCGACGGGAGCGGAGCCGCCGAGAGGGCGGGGACAAGGGAAGAGGGCAGGCGAGGCAGCCAATCGAGGCGCGGGAGCGGTCGGCGGCGATCTGTCGGCCCAATGAGCGCCGCGGAGGGCCGGGCCGAGTGCGGGAAGGGAGGGGGCGTTGTACCGAGCGGGCGCCGTCATGGCCGACGGGATCGTTAGGGCGCAGGCCGCCTGGCCCGGCGGCGGCGCTGCCGCTGCAGCCGCTTTCGGAGAGGTCGCCTGCAAGGGCAAGGAGGTCCCCGCCAACGTTCTCCGTGAGGATGAGCGGTCGTGGGCGAGGAGGTAGCCGCGGCGTCGTCGTGCGAGTCTTCTCTTTCCTTCCTTCCCTCGGCCGCTCGCAGGCCCTCTGAAACGAGGGCCCGTCGCGGGTCCCGGGAGTGCGGCAGGGCGGGTGGTGGCCTTGCTGCGGGAGGGAGGGAGGGAGGCAGGGAGGGACGGACGGACGGACGGACGGTCGGTCGGTCGGTCGGTCGGTCGGGGTCTCTCCGGCTCGTGGCGCTCTCTACTGCAGCGCCTCTAAAACCCCGCGCTTCTTCGGTGCGCGTCCCGCCTGCCCCCGGGGTGCCACGGCGCGTACTGGGTCGCCGGCGCAGTCGGTCTCCTTGGGGGTTCGGACTGCCTGCGTATAGGCAGCGAGCATCGCAGTAGTGACCGTAATCAGTCATTTCTGCGTAGCAGAAACGCAGGTCTTGATGCGCCTCGTGACAGCGTTCTAGAGACGCCCCGGCTCGGCCGTGCTAGGCTTTGGTTATGGCACCACCCCCACCGCGCACGCGAGCGCACGCTCTCTCCAAAGTGGCTTGTGAAAGGGAAGAATTGCAGCTTTTCCTAGCTTTCTTAAACATCTAGAAGCCAGTCAATCCCGCAGGCTGCTGGTCCTCACTTGAGGCAGGGGGGGAACTTAGAACTGCTTTTGGAGTGTAGTTGGCTATAGCGAATGGTCTTGAATTTGCTTAGCTCGCTGTACCGAAGGCCTGTTTCACAGTTGAGCGATGTTATAGGGGGGAGAAGTGTGAGGAAGGCTCGTAATTCTCGATTGTCGCGCAGTGAAAGGCGATGGTGAGTAAGAAGTGCAAAGCATCTGTGGAATCGAGTCTTATCGGCGCTGTTTCAGTCGCATCTAAAATAAATAAAACTGCCGGAAGTCGCTAATCTGAAGTACTCGGCTGTCTCGTTGCCCCCGTCACCTTGCGTGCTGGATCCTGCTTCTGGTGCCGTATGCAGTTTCGGTCTGCTGGTGATTTGGGGAGTTCCCTCGCAATTAGTTGCGAGTCGATGGTTTCCTACAGATCGGTGGTATTCGTGTTTCGCAGGTGATACCTTGGCCTCGGTCTGGAGGTGTCTGACGTAGAGCCGGCCGTAACGGGCTAACTTGGAATGTTCTTTCCCCTGAGTACGTGGCGTTATCGAGGACGGAGAGTTTATACAGCCTCAGCCGGATTACTCCGGGTTCTTTGAAGATGCCTTCCTACCTCTGGCCGAGGCAATATTTGGACATAACTGAAGGACAGTTAGCAATTGTTTGCCGCTTGTGTGTTTTGCGTGTAGAAGGTAGAGAACTTTGCCTATTCAAAGATCGCTTAAGAAGAATCGCTGTTTTGTCGTGCGCGTTTGGGGTACCTGATAATCTGCTTCGGTAGGACGAGTTCGGTGGGGCATAGTGATTTGCTTAAGCTGTTGCCTTTCTCTGAAGCTGACTGCGTTGTAACTGTTTACTCTTCCTCCAGCGCCTTGCGTTCCGTGATAGTTCGCCTCAGGCTCCAGTGTTTTTTCCTAGTCCTTCCTGAGAAGGCAGTTGTCCGGTTATGTGAAGCAGAAGATTCTGGCGGACCCGTGAGTACTGTGGGAGCTTTCTTTTCGCTAGGCTGGCTGTACCTGTAACTAGTTTGTAACTTCCTAGACTCTTTCCCGTCCCCTCTTTTCCTCTGGATGTTGCGGAGGGGCGCACAGTAGGCTATTTTGGGTTTTCCGATGCTGTAGTCTTTTGCCTCTAGCTTGTAATGGAGTTGAGCTTTTTGACTAAGAGCGGCGATATAAAGCGATGCTGGTCTCCGGCTACGCGCTTGTAGTGCAAAAAGCAGTGTTGTTCCGAAGTACGGTCTGATGCCCGTTTTCACGGTTTCCAGACAGCGGCGGTGGTACTTTGACTATGCAGAAGAGGGCTTGGGGTTTGGGCAGGTCAGAGGCGAGGAAAGGGAAAGCTGGTTGAGCGGCGCTGGGTGTTTGTTTCGCTGTTAGCTATGCAAGTCAAGTTCCAAGGCTTTGTGAGGCCACGCAAAAGAAAAGGCACCGTGAAGCTTTTATTTTCCGCCAGAGCGGCTTACGTTGCCCGAAGCTATGACGGGGGCTTTAACCCCCGAGACAAATTTAGCTTCTGTGACTGTTTTGTAGTCTGTTCCCGTCTAGAGGGTAATTCAAAGAGCAGCGGTTGAATCGTGAAGGATTAGCTAACCGTGTTCTGTGGATGGTTCTCCGCTCGCGTTCGTTCTGTGCGTCGTGGCACGTTATGTTAGGTAACGTTATTTCCTTTTTCCAGCTTCTTGGGCGTGTAATGGTTGTTGGCAAGAAGTGTGCTGCTAACCTGGACCTGACCAATGGATTCCGGATGGCTGTGAATGCCCACCCTCGGGCCCTTCGGGCTGTCGTGTACATCTACGTATTCTGGGTGGCGGTCAGTTGGGCCGGCCTCCTGGCTAAGGTTTTTGCACCGCAGGCGTCACTGCACGCGTACGGGTCGCCGCCGAGTAGGTTTCATATGTTGCCCGTCAATCTAGCCCCTGTTGACGTATGATTTTTTTTGTTTTTTTTTTCCTGGACGGCTGTCTATGGAGGGTAATAAAGAGCTTTGAGCAGCACTTGCACAATAAAGATGGAGCATGGGGATATGACCTCTGTCTTGTGTGTCTTGCCGATGGAAATAGTTCTGCAAGTTAAAAGAATGTTTCGGTCTGTTGACAGTGTCGTGTAGATGGTGGTTTGCCCAGTCATTTGAAACGCGAAGATAGAAGCGCTCGGCGGTCCTGTGGGTCTCCATCTCCCTAAGACGATCTAGGATGTGCTGTGTGTTTGAGGCCTTGCTATCTTCCCCCTGCTCCCAAATAAAAGGGCGTGCTTTTATTGCGAAACAGCCGCATCGAGGACTGGCAGATGTAGAACCAGAGAAGAATAAGGTTGGAAGAAAGCTTCCAGGCATCGTCTGTTGTCTGCCCCTGTCCCGAGGAGGCAGAATAAACTCTACCCGGTGTGATTTCTGACAGGTGCTTGTCAGCCTGTTCTTGACTACCGTAGGAGTTTTGCTACCGCTTTCTTTTCAGTCGTGGGTTTCGCAACTTCGAGAAGTAATTTCTCCCACAGACGCTTTTCAAAGCGTAGAAGGCTCTGGGATGCTTGAGTCGGCTTCTGAACGTTCAAGACTCGGCTGCCGTTCCCTTTATTTTTTTGTATGTATTTTTAGAGTCTTTTTTTTTCCTAAACGAAGTCCGTTGTTCAGGAACTAGAAGAAGGATTAGCTAAAGGCACCATAAGGCGTTTAAATGCGATCACCTCTCGTGCTTTGTTAGACCTCTGGCTTTGCTGTGCTCCTTGTTTAATTGCGGTTACGTTCAAGGCTTACTGGAGCGTGGGAGCGTTAAAATGCTATTAAATATTTTTAGTGTTTGAAACTTGCTAATGAAATGATTTTTGTGACTCCGTTCCTCACAAAGAAACTCGATTCCTTAGCAGGAGGAATGATCTTTGTTACTGGATCTGTTTGCGGGGTTAACGATTGCAGCTGTGAATGACTAAAGTCTTTTGAAGAAGCTGAATGATAAAAACCAAACCGAAACAAGAAACAGCCCTTGTTCTACTCGAAGTAATATAGAATTTGCCGTTTGCGGGGTCAGATGAAAATAGTTGTGGAAGTCAACTACTTGGGGGGGGGGGGGGGGGGGGGGGAGGGAGGGGAAGGGAAGGGAGGGGAGGGGAGGGGAGGGGTGGGTGGAGGTGGAGATGCTGTTGCCCTTTCAGGGAAAGCTTCTTAAATTGGCACTTGATCAACTGTTCTGTTTCTGTATTTGTCCTTGGTCTCTTTCATTGGTCTGTTTTGTTGACGTAGAAGAGCCCATGGAACTGCTCAAAGAAACCTGTGCAAATGGACCTTGAGTAAGTATTTACGTGTTCAACTGTTCCCCAGTCGGTCTAGCTAATGCTATCAGCGCTTGTAGTCTTTCACAAAAGGTGTTTAATTCCTGAGAAAGTAGAGGAGGAAGATGATTGGTAATCTCTTTGCTTAATAGGCACTGTTAGACAACCGTAGAAGGCGAAGAAATTTGCCCCCGAGGCACCAATTTGACCCTTCCTTTAGCCTGTACGCTTTCAAAGAGCATATCATAGAACCATAGAATGGCCTGGGTTGAAAAGCACCTTAAAGATCATCTAGTTTCAACCCCCCTGCTCTGGGCAGCGTTGCCAACCACTAGAGCAGGCTGCCCAGAGCCGCGTCCAGCCTGGCCTTGAATGCCTCCAGGGATGGGGCATCCAGAACCTCTCTGGGCAACCCGTTCCAGTGCCTCACCGCCCTCTGAGTGAAAAACTTTCTCCTAATATCTAAGCTAAATCTCCCCTGTCTTAGTTTAAAACCATTCCCCCTTGTCCTATCGCTATCAACACGTGTATTTTTACTCCTGTATATACAGATTCGTAGGGGTTGGAAGGGACCTCAAGAGATCGTCGGGTCCAACCCCCCTGCCAGAGCAGGTTCCCTAGAGCAGGCTGCCCAGGTAGGCGTCCAGACGGGCCTTGAATATCTCCGGAGAAGGAGACTCCACAACCTCCCCGGGCAGCCTGTTCCAGCGCTCCGTCACCCTCACCGTGAAGAAGTTCTTTCGCGTGTTGGTGCGGAACTTCCTGTGCTCCAGTTTTTGGCCGTTGCCCCTTGTCCTATCCCCACAAACCACTGAAAAGAGGGTGGCCAAGTCCCACTGTCTCCCACACTTAAGATATTTGTAATCATTGATAAGATCCCCTCTCAGTCTTCTCTTCTCAAGGCTGAACAGGCCCAGGTCTCTCAGTCTTTGCTCATAGGGGAGATGCTCCAGGCCCCGTATCATCTTTGTTGCCCTCCGCTGGACTCTTTCCAAGAGATCCCTGTCTTTTTTGTACTGGGGAGCCCAGAACCGGACACGGTACTCCAGGCGAGGCCTGCCCAGGGCAGAGTAGAGGGGGAGGATCACCTCCCTTGACCTGCTGGCCACGCTCCTTTTAACGCACGCCAGGATCCCGTTGGCCTTCTTGGCCACCAGGGCACGCCGCTGGCTCATGGTCAACCTGTCGTCCACCAGGACCCCCGGGTCCTTCTCCGCAGCGCTCCTCTCCAGCAGGTCATCCCCCAGCCTGTACTGATACACGCGGTTGTTCCTTCCCAGGTGCAGGACTCTACGCTTGCTCTTGTTAAACTTCATTTGGCTTCTTCCTGCCCAGCTCTCCAGCCCGCCCAGGTCTCGCTGAATGGCAGCACAGCCTTCTGGCGTGTCGGCCACTCCTCCCAGCTTTGTATCATCGGCGTACTTGCTGAGGCTGGACACTATTCCCTCGTCAAGGTCGGCGATGAAGATGTTGAACAAGACCGGACCCAGCACCGACCCCTGGGGAACACCGCTAGTCACAGGGCTGCAGCCGGACTCTGCGCCGCCGATCACCACCCTCTGAGCTCGGCCGGTCAGCCAGGTCTCAACCCACCTTACCGTCCACTCGTCTATCCCACGCTTTCTCAGCTTTGCTAGCAGGACGTCGTGGGAGACAGTATCGGAAGCCTTGCTAAAGTCAAGGTAGATGACATCCACTGCTCTCCCTCCATCAACGCAGCTGGTGATGCCATCATAGAAGGCAACGAGGTCGGTCGAGCACGATTTCCCCTTGGTGAATCCATGCTGACTACTCCTCATAACCTCCTTCTCTTCCAATGGCTTGGAGATGGCATCCAGAACAAGCTGTTCCAACACCTTTCCAGCTGTTCCAACACCTGTCCAGGGACGGAGGTGAGACTGACCTTTCCAAGAGCTCCACATCCTTCTTGTGCTGGGGGCCCCAGGCCTGCACGCAGTATTCCAGGTGGGGTCTCCCAAGAGCAGGGTAGAGGGGGATAATCACCTCCCTCTCCCTGCTGGCCACCCCTTTGTTAATGCAGCCCAGGACACAGTTGGCCTTCCGGGCTGCAAGCGCGCGCTGCTGGCTCGTGTCCAGCTTCTCGTCCATCAGGACCCCCAAGTCCTTCTCCGCAGGGCTGCTCTCAAGTTCTTCTTCTCCCAGTCTATAGAAATACCTGGGATTGCCCCAGCCCAAGGTCAACGCCTTGCACTTGGCCTTGTTGAACCTCATTAGGTTCTCATGGGCCCACTTCTCCGGCCTGTCCAGGTCCCTCCGGACGGCATCCCTTCCCTCTGTTGTATCGACTGCACCGCTCAGCTTGGTGTCATCTGCAAACTTGCTCGATTCCGTCGTCTGTGTCATTGCTAAAGATGTTGAAGAGCACCGGTCCCGAGGCCGACCCCTGAGGGACACCGCTTGTGACCGGCCTCCACCCAGACATAGAGCCGTTGACCACAACCCTTTGGCTGCGACCAGCCAACCAATTCTTTATCCGCCCAGCAGTCCATCCTTCAAATCCATACCTCTCCAATTTAGAGAGAAGAATGTGGTGAGGGACCGTATCAAAGGCTTTGCTCAGTCCAGGTGGCATATCCTATCCCAGGACTGGTTTCAGCCGTAAACAACAAACAGTTACGAGGAGAGGTGTAGCTCTGTAAATATTTTTGTTGCCTTGGGTGAATTGGTGTCTGGTCGCACTGAGTGGCCCGCGTGGTAGCTGGGAGATGGCCGACGGGGAGGACTGAGATGTTAAAGCTGCCTGTGGTTGCCTGCCCCCAGCCCCAGCCCCAGCCCCGTCCCCGTGTGCCATCCCGATGGCAGTAGCGCCTGGAACCTCAAACTAAAGCGAGCGTATTCTGATGTCGTTACCCTCCAAGCCTGTCAGAGAGGCAGAAGCGCTGTGGCCTACTCAGGCAGGAACCGCGCGTGTGGGGACGGCCACGTCCCTGCCGCCGTGTCGGGCCAGTTTGAGCTCCGCTCTCCCTGGGGCTGCTGCAGGGCACCGCGGACCACGCTTGGGCAGCCTTGGGGGGCACTGCCTATTTTTCCAGAAGCCTCCTCCCCAGCTGAGCACAAACCCAGTTGTGATGTGCCAGGGCTGAGCACAGGCTTTGTATTCCTCCCCGCCACCCCGTGCGCGGGAGGTGCAGCTTTCCCCCTTAGAAACACCAGCAGTTGAAGTGGGGCTCTCAGGGAAGGTTGTGGAGCAACTTCTGAAAAGGTAAGGCCTGCCCTGGCAAAAGCGGGGATCTGCCTGCGGGGAGCAGCGCCCAAAAGCCACCAGCGTGTTTGGGGTGGAGCTGATAGGGTCATAAATAATAGTTGGGGCTACGAGCGCGAGGTCCCGCATTTGGTCCGGGGCAATCCTAAGCACGAATCCAGGCTGGGCGGAGAATGGATGGAGAGCAGCTCTGAGGAGAAGGGCCTGGGGGCGTTGGTTGATGAGAAGCTCGTCAACCGGAGCCGGCAATGCAATGGACGCTTGCAGCCCGGAAAGCCACCCGTATCCTGGGCCGCATCAAAAGGAGGGCGGCCGGCAAGTCGAGGGAGGTGATTCTCCCTCTCTGCTGCTGTGCTCTTGTGAGGCCCCACCTAGAGTAAGTACTGTGTTCAGCTCTGGGGCCCCCAGCACAAGAAGGACGGGGACGTACTAGAACGCGTCCAGAGGAGGGCCACGAAGATGACCAGGGGGCTGGGGCACCTCTCCCAGGAAGGCAGGCTGAGGGAGTTGGGGTGGTTCAGCCTGGAGAGAGAAGAGAAGGCTCCGGGGAGACCTTGGAGGGGCCGTCCAGTACCCAAAGGGGGGGCCCTACAGGAAAGCTGGGGAGGGACTCTTTGTCAGGGAGAGGAGCGATAGGGCAAGGAGTAATGGTTTTAAACTCAAAGAGGGTAGACTTAGACTGGATAGTTGGAAGAGATTCTTTCCTGAGAGGGGGGTGAGGCACTGGAACGGGTTGCCAGGAGAAGTGGCGGATGCCCCGTCCCTGGAAGTGTTTAAGGCCAGGTTGGATGGGGCTTTGAGCAACGTGGTCTAGTGGAAGGTGTCCCTGCCCAGGGCGGGGGGGTTGGAATTAGGTGATCTTTAAGTAAGGTCCCTGCCAAGCCAAGCCATGCTATGATTCTATGATCGGAGCAACCGTTCTGTGGAGCTCGTTTCCCAGCCGTGCAGGGCCCGGCTTCCCTCCGCGGAGCCGCCCAGCCCGTTTTCGGGCGCCCACTTCCTCCCTCCCGGTCGGATCCCTCCGCGCCCCGAGGGCACGCGACCTCCCTGAGCGCCGATAAGCACCGGGTCGACGGGAGCGGAGCCGCCGAGAGGGCGGGGACAAGGGAAGAGGGCAGGCGAGGCAGCCAATCGAGGCGCGGGAGCGGTCGGCGGCGATCTGTCGGCCCAATGAGCGCCGCGGAGGGCCGGGCCGAGTGCGGGAAGGGAGGGGGCGTTGTACCGAGCGGGCGCCGTCATGGCCGACGGGATCGTTAGGGCGCAGGCCGCCTGGCCCGGCGGCGGCGCTGCCGCTGCAGCCGCTTTCGGAGAGGTCGCCTGCAAGGGCAAGGAGGTCCCCGCCAACGTTCTCCGTGAGGATGAGCGGTCGTGGGCGAGGAGGTAGCCGCGGCGTCGTCGTGCGAGTCTTCTCTTTCCTTCCTTCCCTCGGCCGCTCGCAGGCCCTCTGAAACGAGGGCCCGTCGCGGGTCCCGGGAGTGCGGCAGGGCGGGTGGTGGCCTTGCTGCGGGAGGGAGGGAGGGAGGCAGGGAGGGACGGACGGACGGACGGTCGGTCGGTCGGTCGGTCGGGGTCTCTCCGGCTCGTGGCGCTCTCTACTGCAGCGCCTCTAAAACCCCGCGCTTCTTCGGTGCGCGTCCCGCCTGCCCCCGGGGTGCCACGGCGCGTACTGGGTCGCCGGCGCAGTCGGTCTCCTTGGGGGTTCGGACTGCCTGCGTATAGGCAGCGAGCATCGCAGTAGTGACCGTAATCAGTCATTTCTGCGTAGCAGAAACGCAGGTCTTGATGCGCCTCGTGACAGCGTTCTAGAGACGCCCCGGCTCGGCCGTGCTAGGCTTTGGTTATGGCACCACCCCCACCGCGCACGCGAGCGCACGCTCTCTCCAAAGTGGCTTGTGAAAGGGAAGAATTGCAGCTTTTCCTAGCTTTCTTAAACATCTAGAAGCCAGTCAATCCCGCAGGCTGCTGGTCCTCACTTGAGGCAGGGGGGGAACTTAGAACTGCTTTTGGAGTGTAGTTGGCTATAGCGAATGGTCTTGAATTTGCTTAGCTCGCTGTACCGAAGGCCTGTTTCACAGTTGAGCGATGTTATAGGGGGGAGAAGTGTGAGGAAGGCTCGTAATTCTCGATTGTCGCGCAGTGAAAGGCGATGGTGAGTAAGAAGTGCAAAGCATCTGTGGAATCGAGTCTTATCGGCGCTGTTTCAGTCGCATCTAAAATAAATAAAACTGCCGGAAGTCGCTAATCTGAAGTACTCGGCTGTCTCGTTGCCCCCGTCACCTTGCGTGCTGGATCCTGCTTCTGGTGCCGTATGCAGTTTCGGTCTGCTGGTGATTTGGGGAGTTCCCTCGCAATTAGTTGCGAGTCGATGGTTTCCTACAGATCGGTGGTATTCGTGTTTCGCAGGTGATACCTTGGCCTCGGTCTGGAGGTGTCTGACGTAGAGCCGGCCGTAACGGGCTAACTTGGAATGTTCTTTCCCCTGAGTACGTGGCGTTATCGAGGACGGAGAGTTTATACAGCCTCAGCCGGATTACTCCGGGTTCTTTGAAGATGCCTTCCTACCTCTGGCCGAGGCAATATTTGGACATAACTGAAGGACAGTTAGCAATTGTTTGCCGCTTGTGTGTTTTGCGTGTAGAAGGTAGAGAACTTTGCCTATTCAAAGATCGCTTAAGAAGAATCGCTGTTTTGTCGTGCGCGTTTGGGGTACCTGATAATCTGCTTCGGTAGGACGAGTTCGGTGGGGCATAGTGATTTGCTTAAGCTGTTGCCTTTCTCTGAAGCTGACTGCGTTGTAACTGTTTACTCTTCCTCCAGCGCCTTGCGTTCCGTGATAGTTCGCCTCAGGCTCCAGTGTTTTTTCCTAGTCCTTCCTGAGAAGGCAGTTGTCCGGTTATGTGAAGCAGAAGATTCTGGCGGACCCGTGAGTACTGTGGGAGCTTTCTTTTCGCTAGGCTGGCTGTACCTGTAACTAGTTTGTAACTTCCTAGACTCTTTCCCGTCCCCTCTTTTCCTCTGGATGTTGCGGAGGGGCGCACAGTAGGCTATTTTGGGTTTTCCGATGCTGTAGTCTTTTGCCTCTAGCTTGTAATGGAGTTGAGCTTTTTGACTAAGAGCGGCGATATAAAGCGATGCTGGTCTCCGGCTACGCGCTTGTAGTGCAAAAAGCAGTGTTGTTCCGAAGTACGGTCTGATGCCCGTTTTCACGGTTTCCAGACAGCGGCGGTGGTACTTTGACTATGCAGAAGAGGGCTTGGGGTTTGGGCAGGTCAGAGGCGAGGAAAGGGAAAGCTGGTTGAGCGGCGCTGGGTGTTTGTTTCGCTGTTAGCTATGCAAGTCAAGTTCCAAGGCTTTGTGAGGCCACGCAAAAGAAAAGGCACCGTGAAGCTTTTATTTTCCGCCAGAGCGGCTTACGTTGCCCGAAGCTATGACGGGGGCTTTAACCCCCGAGACAAATTTAGCTTCTGTGACTGTTTTGTAGTCTGTTCCTGTCTAGAGGGTAATTCAAAGAGCAGCGGTTGAATCGTGAAGGATTAGCTAACCGTGTTCTGTGGATGGTTCTCCGCTCGCGTTCGTTCTGTGCGTCGTGGCACGTTATGTTAGGTAACGTTATTTCCTTTTTCCAGCTTCTTGGGCGTGTAATGGTTGTTGGCAAGAAGTGTGCTGCTAACCTGGACCTGACCAATGGATTCCGGATGGCTGTGAATGCCCACCCTCGGGCCCTTCGGGCTGTCGTGTACATCTACGTATTCTGGGTGGCGGTCAGTTGGGCCGGCCTCCTGGCTAAGGTTTTTGCACCGCAGGCGTCACTGCACGCGTACGGGTCGCCGCCGAGTAGGTTTCATATGTTGCCCGTCAATCTAGCCCCTGTTGACGTATGATTTTTTTTTTTTTTTTTTCCTGGACGGCTGTCTATGGAGGGTAATAAAGAGCTTTGAGCAGCACTTGCACAATAAAGATGGAGCATGGGGATATGACCTCTGTCTTGTGTGTCTTGCCGATGGAAATAGTTCTGCAAGTTAAAAGAATGTTTCGGTCTGTTGACAGTGTCGTGTAGATGGTGGTTTGCCCAGTCATTTGAAACGCGAAGATAGAAGCGCTCGGCGGTCCTGTGGGTCTCCATCTCCCTAAGACGATCTAGGATGTGCTGTGTGTTTGAGGCCTTGCTATCTTCCCCCTGCTCCCAAATAAAAGGGCGTGCTTTTATTGCGAAACAGCCGCATCGAGGACTGGCAGATGTAGAACCAGAGAAGAATAAGGTTGGAAGAAAGCTTCCAGGCATCGTCTGTTGTCTGCCCCTGTCCCGAGGAGGCAGAATAAACTCTACCCGGTGTGATTTCTGACAGGTGCTTGTCAGCCTGTTCTTGACTACCGTAGGAGTTTTGCTACCGCTTTCTTTTCAGTCGTGGGTTTCGCAACTTCGAGAAGTAATTTCTCCCACAGACGCTTTTCAAAGCGTAGAAGGCTCTGGGATGCTTGAGTCGGCTTCTGAACGTTCAAGACTCGGCTGCCGTTCCCTTTATTTTTTTGTATGTATTTTTAGAGTCTTTTTTTTTCCTAAACGAAGTCCGTTGTTCAGGAACTAGAAGAAGGATTAGCTAAAGGCACCATAAGGCGTTTAAATGCGATCACCTCTCGTGCTTTGTTAGACCTCTGGCTTTGCTGTGCTCCTTGTTTAATTGCGGTTACGTTCAAGGCTTACTGGAGCGTGGGAGCGTTAAAATGCTATTAAATATTTTTAGTGTTTGAAACTTGCTAATGAAATGATTTTTGTGACTCCGTTCCTCACAAAGAAACTCGATTCCTTAGCAGGAGGAATGATCTTTGTTACTGGATCTGTTTGCGGGGTTAACGATTGCAGCTGTGAATGACTAAAGTCTTTTGAAGAAGCTGAATGATAAAAACCAAACCGAAACAAGAAACAGCCCTTGTTCTACTCGAAGTAATATAGAATTTGCCGTTTGCGGGGTCAGATGAAAATAGTTGTGGAAGTCAACTACTTGGGGGGGGGGGGGGGGGGGGGGAGGGAGGGGAAGGGAAGGGAGGGGAGGGGAGGGGAGGGGTGGGTGGAGGTGGAGATGCTGTTGCCCTTTCAGGGAAAGCTTCTTAAATTGGCACTTGATCAACTGTTCTGTTTCTGTATTTGTCCTTGGTCTCTTTCATTGGTCTGTTTTGTTGACGTAGAAGAGCCCATGGAACTGCTCAAAGAAACCTGTGCAAATGGACCTTGAGTAAGTATTTACGTGTTCAACTGTTCCCCAGTCGGTCTAGCTAATGCTATCAGCGCTTGTAGTCTTTCACAAAAGGTGTTTAATTCCTGAGAAAGTAGAGGAGGAAGACGATTGGTAATCTCTTTGCTTAATAGGCACTGTTAGACAAC
Source organism: Anser anser (assembly GCF_964211835.1). Taxonomy (NCBI): domain Eukaryota; kingdom Metazoa; phylum Chordata; class Aves; order Anseriformes; family Anatidae; genus Anser; species Anser anser. The sequence continues at coordinate 801,336 of NW_028154230.1, read as the reverse complement.
CGTAGAAGGCGAAGAAATTTGCCCCCGAGGCACCAATTTGACCCTTCCTTTAGCCTGTACGCTTTCAAAGAGCATATCATAGAACCATAGAATGGCCTGGGTTGAAAAGCACCTTAAAGATCATCTAGTTTCAACCCCCCTGCTCTGGGCAGCGTTGCCAACCACTAGAGCAGGCTGCCCAGAGCCGCGTCCAGCCTGGCCTTGAATGCCTCCAGGGATGGGGCATCCAGAACCTCTCTGGGCAACCCGTTCCAGTGCCTCACCGCCCTCTGAGTGAAAAACTTTCTCCTAATATCTAAGCTAAATCTCCCCTGTCTTAGTTTAAAACCATTCCCCCTTGTCCTATCGCTATCAACACGTGTATTTTTACTCCTGTATATACAGATTCGTAGGGGTTGGAAGGGACCTCAAGAGATCGTCGGGTCCAACCCCCCTGCCAGAGCAGGTTCCCTAGAGCAGGCTGCCCAGGTAGGCGTCCAGACGGGCCTTGAATATCTCCGGAGAAGGAGACTCCACAACCTCCCCGGGCAGCCTGTTCCAGCGCTCCGTCACCCTCACCGTGAAGAAGTTCTTTCGCGTGTTGGTGCGGAACTTCCTGTGCTCCAGTTTTTGGCCGTTGCCCCTTGTCCTATCCCCACAAACCACTGAAAAGAGGGTGGCCAAGTCCCACTGTCTCCCACACTTAAGATATTTGTAATCATTGATAAGATCCCCTCTCAGTCTTCTCTTCTCAAGGCTGAACAGGCCCAGGTCTCTCAGTCTTTGCTCATAGGGGAGATGCTCCAGGCCCCGTATCATCTTTGTTGCCCTCCGCTGGACTCTTTCCAAGAGATCCCTGTCTTTTTTGTACTGGGGAGCCCAGAACCGGACACGGTACTCCAGGCGAGGCCTGCCCAGGGCAGAGTAGAGGGGGAGGATCACCTCCCTTGACCTGCTGGCCACGCTCCTTTTAACGCACGCCAGGATCCCGTTGGCCTTCTTGGCCACCAGGGCACGCCGCTGGCTCATGGTCAACCTGTCGTCCACCAGGACCCCCGGGTCCTTCTCCGCAGCGCTCCTCTCCAGCAGGTCATCCCCCAGCCTGTACTGATACACGCGGTTGTTCCTTCCCAGGTGCAGGACTCTACGCTTGCTCTTGTTAAACTTCATTTGGCTTCTTCCTGCCCAGCTCTCCAGCCCGCCCAGGTCTCGCTGAATGGCAGCACAGCCTTCTGGCGTGTCGGCCACTCCTCCCAGCTTTGTATCATCGGCGTACTTGCTGAGGCTGGACACTATTCCCTCGTCAAGGTCGGCGATGAAGATGTTGAACAAGACCGGACCCAGCACCGACCCCTGGGGAACACCGCTAGTCACAGGGCTGCAGCCGGACTCTGCGCCGCCGATCACCACCCTCTGAGCTCGGCCGGTCAGCCAGGTCTCAACCCACCTTACCGTCCACTCGTCTATCCCACGCTTTCTCAGCTTTGCTAGCAGGACGTCGTGGGAGACAGTATCGGAAGCCTTGCTAAAGTCAAGGTAGATGACATCCACTGCTCTCCCTCCATCAACGCAGCTGGTGATGCCATCATAGAAGGCAACGAGGTCGGTCGAGCACGATTTCCCCTTGGTGAATCCATGCTGACTACTCCTCATAACCTCCTTCTCTTCCAATGGCTTGGAGATGGCATCCAGAACAAGCTGTTCCAACACCTTTCCAGCTGTTCCAACACCTGTCCAGGGACGGAGGTGAGACTGACCTTTCCAAGAGCTCCACATCCTTCTTGTGCTGGGGGCCCCAGGCCTGCACGCAGTATTCCAGGTGGGGTCTCCCAAGAGCAGGGTAGAGGGGGATAATCACCTCCCTCTCCCTGCTGGCCACCCCTTTGTTAATGCAGCCCAGGACACAGTTGGCCTTCCGGGCTGCAAGCGCGCGCTGCTGGCTCGTGTCCAGCTTCTCGTCCATCAGGACCCCCAAGTCCTTCTCCGCAGGGCTGCTCTCAAGTTCTTCTTCTCCCAGTCTATAGAAATACCTGGGATTGCCCCAGCCCAAGGTCAACGCCTTGCACTTGGCCTTGTTGAACCTCATTAGGTTCTCATGGGCCCACTTCTCCGGCCTGTCCAGGTCCCTCCGGACGGCATCCCTTCCCTCTGTTGTATCGACTGCACCGCTCAGCTTGGTGTCATCTGCAAACTTGCTCGATTCCGTCGTCTGTGTCATTGCTAAAGATGTTGAAGAGCACCGGTCCCGAGGCCGACCCCTGAGGGACACCGCTTGTGACCGGCCTCCACCCAGACATAGAGCCGTTGACCACAACCCTTTGGCTGCGACCAGCCAACCAATTCTTTATCCGCCCAGCAGTCCATCCTTCAAATCCATACCTCTCCAATTTAGAGAGAAGAATGTGGTGAGGGACCGTATCAAAGGCTTTGCTCAGTCCAGGTGGCATATCCTATCCCAGGACTGGTTTCAGCCGTAAACAACAAACAGTTACGAGGAGAGGTGTAGCTCTGTAAATATTTTTGTTGCCTTGGGTGAATTGGTGTCTGGTCGCACTGAGTGGCCCGCGTGGTAGCTGGGAGATGGCCGACGGGGAGGACTGAGATGTTAAAGCTGCCTGTGGTTGCCTGCCCCCAGCCCCAGCCCCAGCCCCGTCCCCGTGTGCCATCCCGATGGCAGTAGCGCCTGGAACCTCAAACTAAAGCGAGCGTATTCTGATGTCGTTACCCTCCAAGCCTGTCAGAGAGGCAGAAGCGCTGTGGCCTACTCAGGCAGGAACCGCGCGTGTGGGGACGGCCACGTCCCTGCCGCCGTGTCGGGCCAGTTTGAGCTCCGCTCTCCCTGGGGCTGCTGCAGGGCACCGCGGACCACGCTTGGGCAGCCTTGGGGGGCACTGCCTATTTTTCCAGAAGCCTCCTCCCAGCTGAGCACAAACCCAGTTGTGATGTGCCAGGGCTGAGCACAGGCTTTGTATTCCTCCCCCGCCACCCCGTGCGCGGGAGGTGCAGCTTTCCCCCTTAGAAACACCAGCAGTTGAAGTGGGGCTCTCAGGGAAGGTTGTGGAGCAACTTCTGAAAAGGTAAGGCCTGCCCTGGCAAAAGCGGGGATCTGCCTGCGGGGAGCAGCGCCCAAAAGCCACCAGCGTGTTTGGGGTGGAGCTGATAGGGTCATAAATAATAGTTGGGGCTACGAGCGCGAGGTCCCGCATTTGGTCCGGGGCAATCCTAAGCACGAATCCAGGCTGGGCGGAGAATGGATGGAGAGCAGCTCTGAGGAGAAGGGCCTGGGGGCGTTGGTTGATGAGAAGCTCGTCAACCGGAGCCGGCAATGCAATGGACGCTTGCAGCCCGGAAAGCCACCCGTATCCTGGGCCGCATCAAAAGGAGGGCGGCCGGCAAGTCGAGGGAGGTGATTCTCCCTCTCTGCTGCTGTGCTCTTGTGAGGCCCCACCTAGAGTAAGTACTGTGTTCAGCTCTGGGGCCCCCAGCACAAGAAGGACGGGGACGTACTAGAACGCGTCCAGAGGAGGGCCACGAAGATGACCAGGGGGCTGGGGCACCTCTCCCAGGAAGGCAGGCTGAGGGAGTTGGGGTGGTTCAGCCTGGAGAGAGAAGAGAAGGCTCCGGGGAGACCTTGGAGGGGCCGTCCAGTACCCAAAGGGGGGGCCCTACAGGAAAGCTGGGGAGGGACTCTTTGTCAGGGAGAGGAGCGATAGGGCAAGGAGTAATGGTTTTAAACTCAAAGAGGGTAGACTTAGACTGGATAGTTGGAAGAGATTCTTTCCTGAGAGGGGGGTGAGGCACTGGAACGGGTTGCCAGGAGAAGTGGCGGATGCCCCGTCCCTGGAAGTGTTTAAGGCCAGGTTGGATGGGGCTTTGAGCAACGTGGTCTAGTGGAAGGTGTCCCTGCCCAGGGCGGGGGGGTTGGAATTAGGTGATCTTTAAGTAAGGTCCCTGCCAAGCCAAGCCATGCTATGATTCTATGATCGGAGCAACCGTTCTGTGGAGCTCGTTTCCCAGCCGTGCAGGGCCCGGCTTCCCTCCGCGGAGCCGCCCAGCCCGTTTTCGGGCGCCCACTTCCTCCCTCCCGGTCGGATCCCTCCGCGCCCCGAGGGCACGCGACCTCCCTGAGCGCCGATAAGCACCGGGTCGACGGGAGCGGAGCCGCCGAGAGGGCGGGGACAAGGGAAGAGGGCAGGCGAGGCAGCCAATCGAGGCGCGGGAGCGGTCGGCGGCGATCTGTCGGCCCAATGAGCGCCGCGGAGGGCCGGGCCGAGTGCGGGAAGGGAGGGGGCGTTGTACCGAGCGGGCGCCGTCATGGCCGACGGGATCGTTAGGGCGCAGGCCGCCTGGCCCGGCGGCGGCGCTGCCGCTGCAGCCGCTTTCGGAGAGGTCGCCTGCAAGGGCAAGGAGGTCCCCGCCAACGTTCTCCGTGAGGATGAGCGGTCGTGGGCGAGGAGGTAGCCGCGGCGTCGTCGTGCGAGTCTTCTCTTTCCTTCCTTCCCTCGGCCGCTCGCAGGCCCTCTGAAACGAGGGCCCGTCGCGGGTCCCGGGAGTGCGGCAGGGCGGGTGGTGGCCTTGCTGCGGGAGGGAGGGAGGGAGGCAGGGAGGGACGGACGGACGGACGGACGGTCGGTCGGTCGGTCGGTCGGGGTCTCTCCGGCTCGTGGCGCTCTCTACTGCAGCGCCTCTAAAACCCCGCGCCTCTTCGGTGCGCGTCCCGCCTGCCCCCGGGGTGCCACGGCGCGTACTGGGTCGCCGGCGCAGTCGGTCTCCTTGGGGGTTCGGACTGCCTGCGTATAGGCAGCGAGCATCGCAGTAGTGACCGTAATCAGTCATTTCTGCGTAGCAGAAACGCAGGTCTTGATGCGCCTCGTGACAGCGTTCTAGAGACGCCCCGGCTCGGCCGTGCTAGGCTTTGGTTATGGCACCACCCCCACCGCGCACGCGAGCGCACGCTCTCTCCAAAGTGGCTTGTGAAAGGGAAGAATTGCAGCTTTTCCTAGCTTTCTTAAACATCTAGAAGCCAGTCAATCCCGCAGGCTGCTGGTCCTCACTTGAGGCAGGGGGGGAACTTAGAACTGCTTTTGGAGTGTAGTTGGCTATAGCGAATGGTCTTGAATTTGCTTAGCTCGCTGTACCGAAGGCCTGTTTCACAGTTGAGCGATGTTATAGGGGGGAGAAGTGTGAGGAAGGCTCGTAATTCTCGATTGTCGCGCAGTGAAAGGCGATGGTGAGTAAGAAGTGCAAAGCATCTGTGGAATCGAGTCTTATCGGCGCTGTTTCAGTCGCATCTAAAATAAATAAAACTGCCGGAAGTCGCTAATCTGAAGTACTCGGCTGTCTCGTTGCCCCCGTCACCTTGCGTGCTGGATCCTGCTTCTGGTGCCGTATGCAGTTTCGGTCTGCTGGTGATTTGGGGAGTTCCCTCGCAATTAGTTGCGAGTCGATGGTTTCCTACAGATCGGTGGTATTCGTGTTTCGCAGGTGATACCTTGGCCTCGGTCTGGAGGTGTCTGACGTAGAGCCGGCCGTAACGGGCTAACTTGGAATGTTCTTTCCCCTGAGTACGTGGCGTTATCGAGGACGGAGAGTTTATACAGCCTCAGCCGGATTACTCCGGGTTCTTTGAAGATGCCTTCCTACCTCTGGCCGAGGCAATATTTGGACATAACTGAAGGACAGTTAGCAATTGTTTGCCGCTTGTGTGTTTTGCGTGTAGAAGGTAGAGAACTTTGCCTATTCAAAGATCGCTTAAGAAGAATCGCTGTTTTGTCGTGCGCGTTTGGGGTACCTGATAATCTGCTTCGGTAGGACGAGTTCGGTGGGGCATAGTGATTTGCTTAAGCTGTTGCCTTTCTCTGAAGCTGACTGCGTTGTAACTGTTTACTCTTCCTCCAGCGCCTTGCGTTCCGTGATAGTTCGCCTCAGGCTCCAGTGTTTTTTCCTAGTCCTTCCTGAGAAGGCAGTTGTCCGGTTATGTGAAGCAGAAGATTCTGGCGGACCCGTGAGTACTGTGGGAGCTTTCTTTTCGCTAGGCTGGCTGTACCTGTAACTAGTTTGTAACTTCCTAGACTCTTTCCCGTCCCCTCTTTTCCTCTGGATGTTGCGGAGGGGCGCACAGTAGGCTATTTTGGGTTTTCCGATGCTGTAGTCTTTTGCCTCTAGCTTGTAATGGAGTTGAGCTTTTTGACTAAGAGCGGCGATATAAAGCGATGCTGGTCTCCGGCTACGCGCTTGTAGTGCAAAAAGCAGTGTTGTTCCGAAGTACGGTCTGATGCCCGTTTTCACGGTTTCCAGACAGCGGCGGTGGTACTTTGACTATGCAGAAGAGGGCTTGGGGTTTGGGCAGGTCAGAGGCGAGGAAAGGGAAAGCTGGTTGAGCGGCGCTGGGTGTTTGTTTCGCTGTTAGCTATGCAAGTCAAGTTCCAAGGCTTTGTGAGGCCACGCAAAAGAAAAGGCACCGTGAAGCTTTTATTTTCCGCCAGAGCGGCTTACGTTGCCCGAAGCTATGACGGGGGCTTTAACCCCCGAGACAAATTTAGCTTCTGTGACTGTTTTGTAGTCTGTTCCTGTCTAGAGGGTAATTCAAAGAGCAGCGGTTGAATCGTGAAGGATTAGCTAACCGTGTTCTGTGGATGGTTCTCCGCTCGCGTTCGTTCTGTGCGTCGTGGCACGTTATGTTAGGTAACGTTATTTCCTTTTTCCAGCTTCTTGGGCGTGTAATGGTTGTTGGCAAGAAGTGTGCTGCTAACCTGGACCTGACCAATGGATTCCGGATGGCTGTGAATGCCCACCCTCGGGCCCTTCGGGCTGTCGTGTACATCTACGTATTCTGGGTGGCGGTCAGTTGGGCCGGCCTCCTGGCTAAGGTTTTTGCACCGCAGGCGTCACTGCACGCGTACGGGTCGCTGCCGAGTAGGTTTCATATGTTGCCCGTCAATCTAGCCCCTGTTGACGTATGATTTTTTTTTTTTTTTTTTTCCTGGACGGCTGTCTATGGAGGGTAATAAAGAGCTTTGAGCAGCACTTGCACAATAAAGATGGAGCATGGGGATATGACCTCTGTCTTGTGTGTCTTGCCGATGGAAATAGTTCTGCAAGTTAAAAGAATGTTTCGGTCTGTTGACAGTGTCGTGTAGATGGTGGTTTGCCCAGTCATTTGAAACGCGAAGATAGAAGCGCTCGGCGGTCCTGTGGGTCTCCATCTCCCTAAGACGATCTAGGATGTGCTGTGTGTTTGAGGCCTTGCTATCTTCCCCCTGCTCCCAAATAAAAGGGCGTGCTTTTATTGCGAAACAGCCGCATCGAGGACTGGCAGATGTAGAACCAGAGAAGAATAAGGTTGGAAGAAAGCTTCCAGGCATCGTCTGTTGTCTGCCCCTGTCCCGAGGAGGCAGAATAAACTCTACCCGGTGTGATTTCTGACAGGTGCTTGTCAGCCTGTTCTTGACTACCGTAGGAGTTTTGCTACCGCTTTCTTTTCAGTCGTGGGTTTCGCAACTTCGAGAAGTAATTTCTCCCACAGACGCTTTTCAAAGCGTAGAAGGCTCTGGGATGCTTGAGTCGGCTTCTGAACGTTCAAGACTCGGCTGCCGTTCCCTTTATTTTTTTGTATGTATTTTTAGAGTCTTTTTTTTTCCTAAACGAAGTCCGTTGTTCAGGAACTAGAAGAAGGATTAGCTAAAGGCACCATAAGGCGTTTAAATGCGATCACCTCTCGTGCTTTGTTAGACCTCTGGCTTTGCTGTGCTCCTTGTTTAATTGCGGTTACGTTCAAGGCTTACTGGAGCGTGGGAGCGTTAAAATGCTATTAAATATTTTTAGTGTTTGAAACTTGCTAATGAAATGATTTTTGTGACTCCGTTCCTCACAAAGAAACTCGATTCCTTAGCAGGAGGAATGATCTTTGTTACTGGATCTGTTTGCGGGGTTAACGATTGCAGCTGTGAATGACTAAAGTCTTTTGAAGAAGCTGAATGATAAAAACCAAACCGAAACAAGAAACAGCCCTTGTTCTACTCGAAGTAATATAGAATTTGCCGTTTGCGGGGTCAGATGAAAATAGTTGTGGAAGTCAACTACTTGGGGGGGGGGGGGGAGGGGAGGGGAGGGGAGGGGTGGGTGGAGGTGGAGATGCTGTTGCCCTTTCAGGGAAAGCTTCTTAAATTGGCACTTGATCAACTGTTCTGTTTCTGTATTTGTCCTTGGTCTCTTTCATTGGTCTGTTTTGTTGACGTAGAAGAGCCCATGGAACTGCTCAAAGAAACCTGTGCAAATGGACCTTGAGTAAGTATTTACGTGTTCAACTGTTCCCCAGTCGGTCTAGCTAATGCTATCAGCGCTTGTAGTCTTTCACAAAAGGTGTTTAATTCCTGAGAAAGTAGAGGAGGAAGATGATTGGTAATCTCTTTGCTTAATAGGCACTGTTAGACAACCGTAGAAGGCGAAGAAATTTGCCCCCGAGGCACCAATTTGACCCTTCCTTTAGCCTGTACGCTTTCAAAGAGCATATCATAGAACCATAGAATGGCCTGGGTTGAAAAGCACCTTAAAGATCATCTAGTTTCAACCCCCCTGCTCTGGGCAGCGTTGCCAACCACTAGAGCAGGCTGCCCAGAGCCGCGTCCAGCCTGGCCTTGAATGCCTCCAGGGATGGGGCATCCAGAACCTCTCTGGGCAACCCGTTCCAGTGCCTCACCGCCCTCTGAGTGAAAAACTTTCTCCTAATATCTAAGCTAAATCTCCCCTGTCTTAGTTTAAAACCATTCCCCCTTGTCCTATCGCTATCAACACGTGTATTTTTACTCCTGTATATACAGATTCGTAGGGGTTGGAAGGGACCTCAAGAGATCGTCGGGTCCAACCCCCCTGCCAGAGCAGGTTCCCTAGAGCAGGCTGCCCAGGTAGGCGTCCAGACGGGCCTTGAATATCTCCGGAGAAGGAGACTCCACAACCTCCCCGGGCAGCCTGTTCCAGCGCTCCGTCACCCTCACCGTGAAGAAGTTCTTTCGCGTGTTGGTGCGGAACTTCCTGTGCTCCAGTTTTTGGCCGTTGCCCCTTGTCCTATCCCCACAAACCACTGAAAAGAGGGTGGCCAAGTCCCACTGTCTCCCACACTTAAGATATTTGTAATCATTGATAAGATCCCCTCTCAGTCTTCTCTTCTCAAGGCTGAACAGGCCCAGGTCTCTCAGTCTTTGCTCATAGGGGAGATGCTCCAGGCCCCGTATCATCTTTGTTGCCCTCCGCTGGACTCTTTCCAAGAGATCCCTGTCTTTTTTGTACTGGGGAGCCCAGAACCGGACACGGTACTCCAGGCGAGGCCTGCCCAGGGCAGAGTAGAGGGGGAGGATCACCTCCCTTGACCTGCTGGCCACGCTCCTTTTAACGCACGCCAGGATCCCGTTGGCCTTCTTGGCCACCAGGGCACGCCGCTGGCTCATGGTCAACCTGTCGTCCACCAGGACCCCCGGGTCCTTCTCCGCAGCGCTCCTCTCCAGCAGGTCATCCCCCAGCCTGTACTGATACACGCGGTTGTTCCTTCCCAGGTGCAGGACTCTACGCTTGCTCTTGTTAAACTTCATTTGGCTTCTTCCTGCCCAGCTCTCCAGCCCGCCCAGGTCTCGCTGAATGGCAGCACAGCCTTCTGGCGTGTCGGCCACTCCTCCCAGCTTTGTATCATCGGCGTACTTGCTGAGGCTGGACACTATTCCCTCGTCAAGGTCGGCGATGAAGATGTTGAACAAGACCGGACCCAGCACCGACCCCTGGGGAACACCGCTAGTCACAGGGCTGCAGCCGGACTCTGCGCCGCCGATCACCACCCTCTGAGCTCGGCCGGTCAGCCAGGTCTCAACCCACCTTACCGTCCACTCGTCTATCCCACGCTTTCTCAGCTTTGCTAGCAGGACGTCGTGGGAGACAGTATCGGAAGCCTTGCTAAAGTCAAGGTAGATGACATCCACTGCTCTCCCTCCATCAACGCAGCTGGTGATGCCATCATAGAAGGCAACGAGGTCGGTCGAGCACGATTTCCCCTTGGTGAATCCATGCTGACTACTCCTCATAACCTCCTTCTCTTCCAATGGCTTGGAGATGGCATCCAGAACAAGCTGTTCCAACACCTTTCCAGCTGTTCCAACACCTGTCCAGGGACGGAGGTGAGACTGACCTTTCCAAGAGCTCCACATCCTTCTTGTGCTGGGGGCCCCAGGCCTGCACGCAGTATTCCAGGTGGGGTCTCCCAAGAGCAGGGTAGAGGGGGATAATCACCTCCCTCTCCCTGCTGGCCACCCCTTTGTTAATGCAGCCCAGGACACAGTTGGCCTTCCGGGCTGCAAGCGCGCGCTGCTGGCTCGTGTCCAGCTTCTCGTCCATCAGGACCCCCAAGTCCTTCTCCGCAGGGCTGCTCTCAAGTTCTTCTTCTCCCAGTCTATAGAAATACCTGGGATTGCCCCAGCCCAAGGTCAACGCCTTGCACTTGGCCTTGTTGAACCTCATTAGGTTCTCATGGGCCCACTTCTCCGGCCTGTCCAGGTCCCTCCGGACGGCATCCCTTCCCTCTGTTGTATCGACTGCACCGCTCAGCTTGGTGTCATCTGCAAACTTGCTCGATTCCGTCGTCTGTGTCATTGCTAAAGATGTTGAAGAGCACCGGTCCCGAGGCCGACCCCTGAGGGACACCGCTTGTGACCGGCCTCCACCCAGACATAGAGCCGTTGACCACAACCCTTTGGCTGCGACCAGCCAACCAATTCTTTATCCGCCCAGCAGTCCATCCTTCAAATCCATACCTCTCCAATTTAGAGAGAAGAATGTGGTGAGGGACCGTATCAAAGGCTTTGCTCAGTCCAGGTGGCATATCCTATCCCAGGACTGGTTTCAGCCGTAAACAACAAACAGTTACGAGGAGAGGTGTAGCTCTGTAAATATTTTTGTTGCCTTGGGTGAATTGGTGTCTGGTCGCACTGAGTGGCCCGCGTGGTAGCTGGGAGATGGCCGACGGGGAGGACTGAGATGTTAAAGCTGCCTGTGGTTGCCTGCCCCCAGCCCCAGCCCCAGCCCCGTCCCCGTGTGCCATCCCGATGGCAGTAGCGCCTGGAACCTCAAACTAAAGCGAGCGTATTCTGATGTCGTTACCCTCCAAGCCTGTCAGAGAGGCAGAAGCGCTGTGGCCTACTCAGGCAGGAACCGCGCGTGTGGGGACGGCCACGTCCCTGCCGCCGTGTCGGGCCAGTTTGAGCTCCGCTCTCCCTGGGGCTGCTGCAGGGCACCGCGGACCACGCTTGGGCAGCCTTGGGGGGCACTGCCTATTTTTCCAGAAGCCTCCTCCCCAGCTGAGCACAAACCCAGTTGTGATGTGCCAGGGCTGAGCACAGGCTTTGTATTCCTCCCCGCCACCCCGTGCGCGGGAGGTGCAGCTTTCCCCCTTAGAAACACCAGCAGTTGAAGTGGGGCTCTCAGGGAAGGTTGTGGAGCAACTTCTGAAAAGGTAAGGCCTGCCCTGGCAAAAGCGGGGATCTGCCTGCGGGGAGCAGCGCCCAAAAGCCACCAGCGTGTTTGGGGTGGAGCTGATAGGGTCATAAATAATAGTTGGGGCTACGAGCGCGAGGTCCCGCATTTGGTCCGGGGCAATCCTAAGCACGAATCCAGGCTGGGCGGAGAATGGATGGAGAGCAGCTCTGAGGAGAAGGGCCTGGGGGCGTTGGTTGATGAGAAGCTCGTCAACCGGAGCCGGCAATGCAATGGACGCTTGCAGCCCGGAAAGCCACCCGTATCCTGGGCCGCATCAAAAGGAGGGCGGCCGGCAAGTCGAGGGAGGTGATTCTCCCTCTCTGCTGCTGTGCTCTTGTGAGGCCCCACCTAGAGTAAGTACTGTGTTCAGCTCTGGGGCCCCCAGCACAAGAAGGACGGGGACGTACTAGAACGCGTCCAGAGGAGGGCCACGAAGATGACCAGGGGGCTGGGGCACCTCTCCCAGGAAGGCAGGCTGAGGGAGTTGGGGTGGTTCAGCCTGGAGAGAGAAGAGAAGGCTCCGGGGAGACCTTGGAGGGGCCTTCCAGTACCCAAAGGGGGGGCCCTACAGGAAAGCTGGGGAGGGACTCTTTGTCAGGGAGAGGAGCGATAGGGCAAGGAGTAATGGTTTTAAACTCAAAGAGGGTAGACTTAGACTGGATAGTTGGAAGAGATTCTTTCCTGAGAGGGGGGTGAGGCACTGGAACGGGTTGCCAGGAGAAGTGGCGGATGCCCCGTCCCTGGAAGTGTTTAAGGCCAGGTTGGATGGGGCTTTGAGCAACGTGGTCTAGTGGAAGGTGTCCCTGCCCAGGGCGGGGGGGTTGGAATTAGGTGATCTTTAAGTAAGGTCCCTGCCAAGCCAAGCCATGCTATGATTCTATGATCGGAGCAACCGTTCTGTGGAGCTCGTTTCCCAGCCGTGCAGGGCCCGGCTTCCCTCCGCGGAGCCGCCCAGCCCGTTTTCGGGCGCCCACTTCCTCCCTCCCGGTCGGATCCCTCCGCGCCCCGAGGGCACGCGACCTCCCTGAGCGCCGATAAGCACCGGGTCGACGGGAGCGGAGCCGCCGAGAGGGCGGGGACAAGGGAAGAGGGCAGGCGAGGCAGCCAATCGAGGCGCGGGAGCGGTCGGCGGCGATCTGTCGGCCCAATGAGCGCCGCGGAGGGCCGGGCCGAGTGCGGGAAGGGAGGGGGCGTTGTACCGAGCGGGCGCCGTCATGGCCGACGGGATCGTTAGGGCGCAGGCCGCCTGGCCCGGCGGCGGCGCTGCCGCTGCAGCCGCTTTCGGAGAGGTCGCCTGCAAGGGCAAGGAGGTCCCCGCCAACGTTCTCCGTGAGGATGAGCGGTCGTGGGCGAGGAGGTAGCCGCGGCGTCGTCGTGCGAGTCTTCTCTTTCCTTCCTTCCCTCGGCCGCTCGCAGGCCCTCTGAAACGAGGGCCCGTCGCGGGTCCCGGGAGTGCGGCAGGGCGGGTGGTGGCCTTGCTGCGGGAGGGAGGGACGGACGGACGGACGGACGGACGGACGGTCGGTCGGTCGGTCGGGGTCTCTCCGGCTCGTGGCGCTCTCTACTGCAGCGCCTCTAAAACCCCGCGCTTCTTCGGTGCGCGTCCCGCCTGCCCCCGGGGTGCCACGGCGCGTACTGGGTCGCCGGCGCAGTCGGTCTCCTTGGGGGTTCGGACTGCCTGCGTATAGGCAGCGAGCATCGCAGTAGTGACCGTAATCAGTCATTTCTGCGTAGCAGAAACGCAGGTCTTGATGCGCCTCGTGACAGCGTTCTAGAGACGCCCCGGCTCGGCCGTGCTAGGCTTTGGTTATGGCACCACCCCCACCGCGCACGCGAGCGCACGCTCTCTCCAAAGTGGCTTGTGAAAGGGAAGAATTGCAGCTTTTCCTAGCTTTCTTAAACATCTAGAAGCCAGTCAATCCCGCAGGCTGCTGGTCCTCACTTGAGGCAGGGGGGGAACTTAGAACTGCTTTTGGAGTGTAGTTGGCTATAGCGAATGGTCTTGAATTTGCTTAGCTCGCTGTACCGAAGGCCTGTTTCACAGTTGAGCGATGTTATAGGGGGGAGAAGTGTGAGGAAGGCTCGTAATTCTCGATTGTCGCGCAGTGAAAGGCGATGGTGAGTAAGAAGTGCAAAGCATCTGTGGAATCGAGTCTTATCGGCGCTGTTTCAGTCGCATCTAAAATAAATAAAACTGCCGGAAGTCGCTAATCTGAAGTACTCGGCTGTCTCGTTGCCCCCGTCACCTTGCGTGCTGGATCCTGCTTCTGGTGCCGTATGCAGTTTCGGTCTGCTGGTGATTTGGGGAGTTCCCTCGCAATTAGTTGCGAGTCGATGGTTTCCTACAGATCGGTGGTATTCGTGTTTCGCAGGTGATACCTTGGCCTCGGTCTGGAGGTGTCTGACGTAGAGCCGGCCGTAACGGGCTAACTTGGAATGTTCTTTCCCCTGAGTACGTGGCGTTATCGAGGACGGAGAGTTTATACAGCCTCAGCCGGATTACTCCGGGTTCTTTGAAGATGCCTTCCTACCTCTGGCCGAGGCAATATTTGGACATAACTGAAGGACAGTTAGCAATTGTTTGCCGCTTGTGTGTTTTGCGTGTAGAAGGTAGAGAACTTTGCCTATTCAAAGATCGCTTAAGAAGAATCGCTGTTTTGTCGTGCGCGTTTGGGGTACCTGATAATCTGCTTCGGTAGGACGAGTTCGGTGGGGCATAGTGATTTGCTTAAGCTGTTGCCTTTCTCTGAAGCTGACTGCGTTGTAACTGTTTACTCTTCCTCCAGCGCCTTGCGTTCCGTGATAGTTCGCCTCAGGCTCCAGTGTTTTTTCCTAGTCCTTCCTGAGAAGGCAGTTGTCCGGTTATGTGAAGCAGAAGATTCTGGCGGACCCGTGAGTACTGTGGGAGCTTTCTTTTCGCTAGGCTGGCTGTACCTGTAACTAGTTTGTAACTTCCTAGACTCTTTCCCGTCCCCTCTTTTCCTCTGGATGTTGCGGAGGGGCGCACAGTAGGCTATTTTGGGTTTTCCGATGCTGTAGTCTTTTGCCTCTAGCTTGTAATGGAGTTGAGCTTTTTGACTAAGAGCGGCGATATAAAGCGATGCTGGTCTCCGGCTACGCGCTTGTAGTGCAAAAAGCAGTGTTGTTCCGAAGTACGGTCTGATGCCCGTTTTCACGGTTTCCAGACAGCGGCGGTGGTACTTTGACTATGCAGAAGAGGGCTTGGGGTTTGGGCAGGTCAGAGGCGAGGAAAGGGAAAGCTGGTTGAGCGGCGCTGGGTGTTTGTTTCGCTGTTAGCTATGCAAGTCAAGTTCCAAGGCTTTGTGAGGCCACGCAAAAGAAAAGGCACCGTGAAGCTTTTATTTTCCGCCAGAGCGGCTTACGTTGCCCGAAGCTATGACGGGGGCTTTAACCCCCGAGACAAATTTAGCTTCTGTGACTGTTTTGTAGTCTGTTCCTGTCTAGAGGGTAATTCAAAGAGCAGCGGTTGAATCGTGAAGGATTAGCTAACCGTGTTCTGTGGATGGTTCTCCGCTCGCGTTCGTTCTGTGCGTCGTGGCACGTTATGTTAGGTAACGTTATTTCCTTTTTCCAGCTTCTTGGGCGTGTAATGGTTGTTGGCAAGAAGTGTGCTGCTAACCTGGACCTGACCAATGGATTCCGGATGGCTGTGAATGCCCACCCTCGGGCCCTTCGGGCTGTCGTGTACATCTACGTATTCTGGGTGGCGGTCAGTTGGGCCGGCCTCCTGGCTAAGGTTTTTGCACCGCAGGCGTCACTGCACGCGTACGGGTCGCCGCCGAGTAGGTTTCATATGTTGCCCGTCAATCTAGCCCCTGTTGACGTATGATTTTTTTTGTTTTTTTTTTCCTGGACGGCTGTCTATGGAGGGTAATAAAGAGCTTTGAGCAGCACTTGCACAATAAAGATGGAGCATGGGGATATGACCTCTGTCTTGTGTGTCTTGCCGATGGAAATAGTTCTGCAAGTTAAAAGAATGTTTCGGTCTGTTGACAGTGTCGTGTAGATGGTGGTTTGCCCAGTCATTTGAAACGCGAAGATAGAAGCGCTCGGCGGTCCTGTGGGTCTCCATCTCCCTAAGACGATCTAGGATGTGCTGTGTGTTTGAGGCCTTGCTATCTTCCCCCTGCTCCCAAATAAAAGGGCGTGCTTTTATTGCGAAACAGCCGCATCGAGGACTGGCAGATGTAGAACCAGAGAAGAATAAGGTTGGAAGAAAGCTTCCAGGCATCGTCTGTTGTCTGCCCCTGTCCCGAGGAGGCAGAATAAACTCTACCCGGTGTGATTTCTGACAGGTGCTTGTCAGCCTGTTCTTGACTACCGTAGGAGTTTTGCTACCGCTTTCTTTTCAGTCGTGGGTTTCGCAACTTCGAGAAGTAATTTCTCCCACAGACGCTTTTCAAAGCGTAGAAGGCTCTGGGATGCTTGAGTCGGCTTCTGAACGTTCAAGACTCGGCTGCCGTTCCCTTTATTTTTTTGTATGTATTTTTAGAGTCTTTTTTTTTCCTAAACGAAGTCCGTTGTTCAGGAACTAGAAGAAGGATTAGCTAAAGGCACCATAAGGCGTTTAAATGCGATCACCTCTCGTGCTTTGTTAGACCTCTGGCTTTGCTGTGCTCCTTGTTTAATTGCGGTTACGTTCAAGGCTTACTGGAGCGTGGGAGCGTTAAAATGCTATTAAATATTTTTAGTGTTTGAAACTTGCTAATGAAATGATTTTTGTGACTCCGTTCCTCACAAAGAAACTCGATTCCTTAGCAGGAGGAATGATCTTTGTTACTGGATCTGTTTGCGGGGTTAACGATTGCAGCTGTGAATGACTAAAGTCTTTTGAAGAAGCTGAATGATAAAAACCAAACCGAAACAAGAAACAGCCCTTGTTCTACTCGAAGTAATATAGAATTTGCCGTTTGCGGGGTCAGATGAAAATAGTTGTGGAAGTCAACTACTTGGGGGGGGGGGGGGGGAGGGGAGGGGAGGGGAGGGGTGGGTGGAGGTGGAGATGCTGTTGCCCTTTCAGGGAAAGCTTCTTAAATTGGCACTTGATCAACTGTTCTGTTTCTGTATTTGTCCTTGGTCTCTTTCATTGGTCTGTTTTGTTGACGTAGAAGAGCCCATGGAACTGCTCAAAGAAACCTGTGCAAATGGACCTTGAGTAAGTATTTACGTGTTCAACTGTTCCCCAGTCGGTCTAGCTAATGCTATCAGCGCTTGTAGTCTTTCACAAAAGGTGTTTAATTCCTGAGAAAGTAGAGGAGGAAGACGATTGGTAATCTCTTTGCTTAATAGGCACTGTTAGACAACCGTAGAAGGCGAAGAAATTTGCCCCCGAGGCACCAATTTGACCCTTCCTTTAGCCTGTACGCTTTCAAAGAGCATATCATAGAACCATAGAATGGCCTGGGTTGAAAAGCACCTTAAAGATCATCTAGTTTCAACCCCCCTGCTCTGGGCAGCGTTGCCAACCACTAGAGCAGGCTGCCCAGAGCCGCGTCCAGCCTGGCCTTGAATGCCTCCAGGGATGGGGCATCCAGAACCTCTCTGGGCAACCCGTTCCAGTGCCTCACCGCCCTCTGAGTGAAAAACTTTCTCCTAATATCTAAGCTAAATCTCCCCTGTCTTAGTTTAAAACCATTCCCCCTTGTCCTATCGCTATCAACACGTGTATTTTTACTCCTGTATATACAGATTCGTAGGGGTTGGAAGGGACCTCAAGAGATCGTCGGGTCCAACCCCCCTGCCAGAGCAGGTTCCCTAGAGCAGGCTGCCCAGGTAGGCGTCCAGACGGGCCTTGAATATCTCCGGAGAAGGAGACTCCACAACCTCCCCGGGCAGCCTGTTCCAGCGCTCCGTCACCCTCACCGTGAAGAAGTTCTTTCGCGTGTTGGTGCGGAACTTCCTGTGCTCCAGTTTTTGGCCGTTGCCCCTTGTCCTATCCCCACAAACCACTGAAAAGAGGGTGGCCAAGTCCCACTGTCTCCCACACTTAAGATATTTGTAATCATTGATAAGATCCCCTCTCAGTCTTCTCTTCTCAAGGCTGAACAGGCCCAGGTCTCTCAGTCTTTGCTCATAGGGGAGATGCTCCAGGCCCCGTATCATCTTTGTTGCCCTCCGCTGGACTCTTTCCAAGAGATCCCTGTCTTTTTTGTACTGGGGAGCCCAGAACCGGACACGGTACTCCAGGCGAGGCCTGCCCAGGGCAGAGTAGAGGGGGAGGATCACCTCCCTTGACCTGCTGGCCACGCTCCTTTTAACGCACGCCAGGATCCCGTTGGCCTTCTTGGCCACCAGGGCACGCCGCTGGCTCATGGTCAACCTGTCGTCCACCAGGACCCCCGGGTCCTTCTCCGCAGCGCTCCTCTCCAGCAGGTCATCCCCCAGCCTGTACTGATACACGCGGTTGTTCCTTCCCAGGTGCAGGACTCTACGCTTGCTCTTGTTAAACTTCATTTGGCTTCTTCCTGCCCAGCTCTCCAGCCCGCCCAGGTCTCGCTGAATGGCAGCACAGCCTTCTGGCGTGTCGGCCACTCCTCCCAGCTTTGTATCATCGGCGTACTTGCTGAGGCTGGACACTATTCCCTCGTCAAGGTCGGCGATGAAGATGTTGAACAAGACCGGACCCAGCACCGACCCCTGGGGAACACCGCTAGTCACAGGGCTGCAGCCGGACTCTGCGCCGCCGATCACCACCCTCTGAGCTCGGCCGGTCAGCCAGGTCTCAACCCACCTTACCGTCCACTCGTCTATCCCACGCTTTCTCAGCTTTGCTAGCAGGACGTCGTGGGAGACAGTATCGGAAGCCTTGCTAAAGTCAAGGTAGATGACATCCACTGCTCTCCCTCCATCAACGCAGCTGGTGATGCCATCATAGAAGGCAACGAGGTCGGTCGAGCACGATTTCCCCTTGGTGAATCCATGCTGACTACTCCTCATAACCTCCTTCTCTTCCAATGGCTTGGAGATGGCATCCAGAACAAGCTGTTCCAACACCTTTCCAGCTGTTCCAACACCTGTCCAGGGACGGAGGTGAGACTGACCTTTCCAAGAGCTCCACATCCTTCTTGTGCTGGGGGCCCCAGGCCTGCACGCAGTATTCCAGGTGGGGTCTCCCAAGAGCAGGGTAGAGGGGGATAATCACCTCCCTCTCCCTGCTGGCCACCCCTTTGTTAATGCAGCCCAGGACACAGTTGGCCTTCCGGGCTGCAAGCGCGCGCTGCTGGCTCGTGTCCAGCTTCTCGTCCATCAGGACCCCCAAGTCCTTCTCCGCAGGGCTGCTCTCAAGTTCTTCTTCTCCCAGTCTATAGAAATACCTGGGATTGCCCCAGCCCAAGGTCAACGCCTTGCACTTGGCCTTGTTGAACCTCATTAGGTTCTCATGGGCCCACTTCTCCGGCCTGTCCAGGTCCCTCCGGACGGCATCCCTTCCCTCTGTTGTATCGACTGCACCGCTCAGCTTGGTGTCATCTGCAAACTTGCTCGATTCCGTCGTCTGTGTCATTGCTAAAGATGTTGAAGAGCACCGGTCCCGAGGCCGACCCCTGAGGGACACCGCTTGTGACCGGCCTCCACCCAGACATAGAGCCGTTGACCACAACCCTTTGGCTGCGACCAGCCAACCAATTCTTTATCCGCCCAGCAGTCCATCCTTCAAATCCATACCTCTCCAATTTAGAGAGAAGAATGTGGTGAGGGACCGTATCAAAGGCTTTGCTCAGTCCAGGTGGCATATCCTATCCCAGGACTGGTTTCAGCCGTAAACAACAAACAGTTACGAGGAGAGGTGTAGCTCTGTAAATATTTTTGTTGCCTTGGGTGAATTGGTGTCTGGTCGCACTGAGTGGCCCGCGTGGTAGCTGGGAGATGGCCGACGGGGAGGACTGAGATGTTAAAGCTGCCTGTGGTTGCCTGCCCCCAGCCCCAGCCCCAGCCCCGTCCCCGTGTGCCATCCCGATGGCAGTAGCGCCTGGAACCTCAAACTAAAGCGAGCGTATTCTGATGTCGTTACCCTCCAAGCCTGTCAGAGAGGCAGAAGCGCTGTGGCCTACTCAGGCAGGAACCGCGCGTGTGGGGACGGCCACGTCCCTGCCGCCGTGTCGGGCCAGTTTGAGCTCCGCTCTCCCTGGGGCTGCTGCAGGGCACCGCGGACCACGCTTGGGCAGCCTTGGGGGGCACTGCCTATTTTTCCAGAAGCCTCCTCCCCAGCTGAGCACAAACCCAGTTGTGATGTGCCAGGGCTGAGCACAGGCTTTGTATTCCTCCCCGCCACCCCGTGCGCGGGAGGTGCAGCTTTCCCCCTTAGAAACACCAGCAGTTGAAGTGGGGCTCTCAGGGAAGGTTGTGGAGCAACTTCTGAAAAGGTAAGGCCTGCCCTGGCAAAAGCGGGGATCTGCCTGCGGGGAGCAGCGCCCAAAAGCCACCAGCGTGTTTGGGGTGGAGCTGATAGGGTCATAAATAATAGTTGGGGCTACGAGCGCGAGGTCCCGCATTTGGTCCGGGGCAATCCTAAGCACGAATCCAGGCTGGGCGGAGAATGGATGGAGAGCAGCTCTGAGGAGAAGGGCCTGGGGGCGTTGGTTGATGAGAAGCTCGTCAACCGGAGCCGGCAATGCAATGGACGCTTGCAGCCCGGAAAGCCACCCGTATCCTGGGCCGCATCAAAAGGAGGGCGGCCGGCAAGTCGAGGGAGGTGATTCTCCCTCTCTGCTGCTGTGCTCTTGTGAGGCCCCACCTAGAGTAAGTACTGTGTTCAGCTCTGGGGCCCCCAGCACAAGAAGGACGGGGACGTACTAGAACGCGTCCAGAGGAGGGCCACGAAGATGACCAGGGGGCTGGGGCACCTCTCCCAGGAAGGCAGGCTGAGGGAGTTGGGGTGGTTCAGCCTGGAGAGAGAAGAGAAGGCTCCGGGGAGACCTTGGAGGGGCCTTCCAGTACCCAAAGGGGGGGCCCTACAGGAAAGCTGGGGAGGGACTCTTTGTCAGGGAGAGGAGCGATAGGGCAAGGAGTAATGGTTTTAAACTCAAAGAGGGTAGACTTAGACTGGATAGTTGGAAGAGATTCTTTCCTGAGAGGGGGGTGAGGCACTGGAACGGGTTGCCAGGAGAAGTGGCGGATGCCCCGTCCCTGGAAGTGTTTAAGGCCAGGTTGGATGGGGCTTTGAGCAACGTGGTCTAGTGGAAGGTGTCCCTGCCCAGGGCGGGGGGGTTGGAATTAGGTGATCTTTAAGTAAGGTCCCTGCCAAGCCAAGCCATGCTATGATTCTATGATCGGAGCAACCGTTCTGTGGAGCTCGTTTCCCAGCCGTGCAGGGCCCGGCTTCCCTCCGCGGAGCCGCCCAGCCCGTTTTCGGGCGCCCACTTCCTCCCTCCCGGTCGGATCCCTCCGCGCCCCGAGGGCACGCGACCTCCCTGAGCGCCGATAAGCACCGGGTCGACGGGAGCGGAGCCGCCGAGAGGGCGGGGACAAGGGAAGAGGGCAGGCGAGGCAGCCAATCGAGGCGCGGGAGCGGTCGGCGGCGATCTGTCGGCCCAATGAGCGCCGCGGAGGGCCGGGCCGAGTGCGGGAAGGGAGGGGGCGTTGTACCGAGCGGGCGCCGTCATGGCCGACGGGATCGTTAGGGCGCAGGCCGCCTGGCCCGGCGGCGGCGCTGCCGCTGCAGCCGCTTTCGGAGAGGTCGCCTGCAAGGGCAAGGAGGTCCCCGCCAACGTTCTCCGTGAGGATGAGCGGTCGTGGGCGAGGAGGTAGCCGCGGCGTCGTCGTGCGAGTCTTCTCTTTCCTTCCTTCCCTCGGCCGCTCGCAGGCCCTCTGAAACGAGGGCCCGTCGCGGGTCCCGGGAGTGCGGCAGGGCGGGTGGTGGCCTTGCTGCGGGAGGGAGGGAGGGAGGCAGGGAGGGACGGACGGACGGACGGACGGTCGGTCGGTCGGTCGGTCGGTCGGTCGGGGTCTCTCCGGCTCGTGGCGCTCTCTACTGCAGCGCCTCTAAAACCCCGCGCTTCTTCGGTGCGCGTCCCGCCTGCCCCCGGGGTGCCACGGCGCGTACTGGGTCGCCGGCGCAGTCGGTCTCCTTGGGGGTTCGGACTGCCTGCGTATAGGCAGCGAGCATCGCAGTAGTGACCGTAATCAGTCATTTCTGCGTAGCAGAAACGCAGGTCTTGATGCGCCTCGTGACAGCGTTCTAGAGACGCCCCGGCTCGGCCGTGCTAGGCTTTGGTTATGGCACCACCCCCACCGCGCACGCGAGCGCACGCTCTCTCCAAAGTGGCTTGTGAAAGGGAAGAATTGCAGCTTTTCCTAGCTTTCTTAAACATCTAGAAGCCAGTCAATCCCGCAGGCTGCTGGTCCTCACTTGAGGCAGGGGGGGAACTTAGAACTGCTTTTGGAGTGTAGTTGGCTATAGCGAATGGTCTTGAATTTGCTTAGCTCGCTGTACCGAAGGCCTGTTTCACAGTTGAGCGATGTTATAGGGGGGAGAAGTGTGAGGAAGGCTCGTAATTCTCGATTGTCGCGCAGTGAAAGGCGATGGTGAGTAAGAAGTGCAAAGCATCTGTGGAATCGAGTCTTATCGGCGCTGTTTCAGTCGCATCTAAAATAAATAAAACTGCCGGAAGTCGCTAATCTGAAGTACTCGGCTGTCTCGTTGCCCCCGTCACCTTGCGTGCTGGATCCTGCTTCTGGTGCCGTATGCAGTTTCGGTCTGCTGGTGATTTGGGGAGTTCCCTCGCAATTAGTTGCGAGTCGATGGTTTCCTACAGATCGGTGGTATTCGTGTTTCGCAGGTGATACCTTGGCCTCGGTCTGGAGGTGTCTGACGTAGAGCCGGCCGTAACGGGCTAACTTGGAATGTTCTTTCCCCTGAGTACGTGGCGTTATCGAGGACGGAGAGTTTATACAGCCTCAGCCGGATTACTCCGGGTTCTTTGAAGATGCCTTCCTACCTCTGGCCGAGGCAATATTTGGACATAACTGAAGGACAGTTAGCAATTGTTTGCCGCTTGTGTGTTTTGCGTGTAGAAGGTAGAGAACTTTGCCTATTCAAAGATCGCTTAAGAAGAATCGCTGTTTTGTCGTGCGCGTTTGGGGTACCTGATAATCTGCTTCGGTAGGACGAGTTCGGTGGGGCATAGTGATTTGCTTAAGCTGTTGCCTTTCTCTGAAGCTGACTGCGTTGTAACTGTTTACTCTTCCTCCAGCGCCTTGCGTTCCGTGATAGTTCGCCTCAGGCTCCAGTGTTTTTTCCTAGTCCTTCCTGAGAAGGCAGTTGTCCGGTTATGTGAAGCAGAAGATTCTGGCGGACCCGTGAGTACTGTGGGAGCTTTCTTTTCGCTAGGCTGGCTGTACCTGTAACTAGTTTGTAACTTCCTAGACTCTTTCCCGTCCCCTCTTTTCCTCTGGATGTTGCGGAGGGGCGCACAGTAGGCTATTTTGGGTTTTCCGATGCTGTAGTCTTTTGCCTCTAGCTTGTAATGGAGTTGAGCTTTTTGACTAAGAGCGGCGATATAAAGCGATGCTGGTCTCCGGCTACGCGCTTGTAGTGCAAAAAGCAGTGTTGTTCCGAAGTACGGTCTGATGCCCGTTTTCACGGTTTCCAGACAGCGGCGGTGGTACTTTGACTATGCAGAAGAGGGCTTGGGGTTTGGGCAGGTCAGAGGCGAGGAAAGGGAAAGCTGGTTGAGCGGCGCTGGGTGTTTGTTTCGCTGTTAGCTATGCAAGTCAAGTTCCAAGGCTTTGTGAGGCCACGCAAAAGAAAAGGCACCGTGAAGCTTTTATTTTCCGCCAGAGCGGCTTACGTTGCCCGAAGCTATGACGGGGGCTTTAACCCCCGAGACAAATTTAGCTTCTGTGACTGTTTTGTAGTCTGTTCCTGTCTAGAGGGTAATTCAAAGAGCAGCGGTTGAATCGTGAAGGATTAGCTAACCGTGTTCTGTGGATGGTTCTCCGCTCGCGTTCGTTCTGTGCGTCGTGGCACGTTATGTTAGGTAACGTTATTTCCTTTTTCCAGCTTCTTGGGCGTGTAATGGTTGTTGGCAAGAAGTGTGCTGCTAACCTGGACCTGACCAATGGATTCCGGATGGCTGTGAATGCCCACCCTCGGGCCCTTCGGGCTGTCGTGTACATCTACGTATTCTGGGTGGCGGTCAGTTGGGCCGGCCTCCTGGCTAAGGTTTTTGCACCGCAGGCGTCACTGCACGCGTACGGGTCGCCGCCGAGTAGGTTTCATATGTTGCCCGTCAATCTAGCCCCTGTTGACGTATGATTTTTTTTTTTTTTTTTTTTCCTGGACGGCTGTCTATGGAGGGTAATAAAGAGCTTTGAGCAGCACTTGCACAATAAAGATGGAGCATGGGGATATGACCTCTGTCTTGTGTGTCTTGCCGATGGAAATAGTTCTGCAAGTTAAAAGAATGTTTCGGTCTGTTGACAGTGTCGTGTAGATGGTGGTTTGCCCAGTCATTTGAAACGCGAAGATAGAAGCGCTCGGCGGTCCTGTGGGTCTCCATCTCCCTAAGACGATCTAGGATGTGCTGTGTGTTTGAGGCCTTGCTATCTTCCCCCTGCTCCCAAATAAAAGGGCGTGCTTTTATTGCGAAACAGCCGCATCGAGGACTGGCAGATGTAGAACCAGAGAAGAATAAGGTTGGAAGAAAGCTTCCAGGCATCGTCTGTTGTCTGCCCCTGTCCCGAGGAGGCAGAATAAACTCTACCCGGTGTGATTTCTGACAGGTGCTTGTCAGCCTGTTCTTGACTACCGTAGGAGTTTTGCTACCGCTTTCTTTTCAGTCGTGGGTTTCGCAACTTCGAGAAGTAATTTCTCCCACAGACGCTTTTCAAAGCGTAGAAGGCTCTGGGATGCTTGAGTCGGCTTCTGAACGTTCAAGACTCGGCTGCCGTTCCCTTTATTTTTTTGTATGTATTTTTAGAGTCTTTTTTTTTCCTAAACGAAGTCCGTTGTTCAGGAACTAGAAGAAGGATTAGCTAAAGGCACCATAAGGCGTTTAAATGCGATCACCTCTCGTGCTTTGTTAGACCTCTGGCTTTGCTGTGCTCCTTGTTTAATTGCGGTTACGTTCAAGGCTTACTGGAGCGTGGGAGCGTTAAAATGCTATTAAATATTTTTAGTGTTTGAAACTTGCTAATGAAATGATTTTTGTGACTCCGTTCCTCACAAAGAAACTCGATTCCTTAGCAGGAGGAATGATCTTTGTTACTGGATCTGTTTGCGGGGTTAACGATTGCAGCTGTGAATGACTAAAGTCTTTTGAAGAAGCTGAATGATAAAAACCAAACCGAAACAAGAAACAGCCCTTGTTCTACTCGAAGTAATATAGAATTTGCCGTTTGCGGGGTCAGATGAAAATAGTTGTGGAAGTCAACTACTTGGGGGGGGGGGGGGGAGGGGAGGGAGGGGAAGGGAAGGGAGGGGAGGGGAGGGGAGGGGTGGGTGGAGGTGGAGATGCTGTTGCCCTTTCAGGGAAAGCTTCTTAAATTGGCACTTGATCAACTGTTCTGTTTCTGTATTTGTCCTTGGTCTCTTTCATTGGTCTGTTTTGTTGACGTAGAAGAGCCCATGGAACTGCTCAAAGAAACCTGTGCAAATGGACCTTGAGTAAGTATTTACGTGTTCAACTGTTCCCCAGTCGGTCTAGCTAATGCTATCAGCGCTTGTAGTCTTTCACAAAAGGTGTTTAATTCCTGAGAAAGTAGAGGAGGAAGATGATTGGTAATCTCTTTGCTTAATAGGCACTGTTAGACAACCGTAGAAGGCGAAGAAATTTGCCCCCGAGGCACCAATTTGACCCTTCCTTTAGCCTGTACGCTTTCAAAGAGCATATCATAGAACCATAGAATGGCCTGGGTTGAAAAGCACCTTAAAGATCATCTAGTTTCAACCCCCCTGCTCTGGGCAGCGTTGCCAACCACTAGAGCAGGCTGCCCAGAGCCGCGTCCAGCCTGGCCTTGAATGCCTCCAGGGATGGGGCATCCAGAACCTCTCTGGGCAACCCGTTCCAGTGCCTCACCGCCCTCTGAGTGAAAAACTTTCTCCTAATATCTAAGCTAAATCTCCCCTGTCTTAGTTTAAAACCATTCCCCCTTGTCCTATCGCTATCAACACGTGTATTTTTACTCCTGTATATACAGATTCGTAGGGGTTGGAAGGGACCTCAAGAGATCGTCGGGTCCAACCCCCCTGCCAGAGCAGGTTCCCTAGAGCAGGCTGCCCAGGTAGGCGTCCAGACGGGCCTTGAATATCTCCGGAGAAGGAGACTCCACAACCTCCCCGGGCAGCCTGTTCCAGCGCTCCGTCACCCTCACCGTGAAGAAGTTCTTTCGCGTGTTGGTGCGGAACTTCCTGTGCTCCAGTTTTTGGCCGTTGCCCCTTGTCCTATCCCCACAAACCACTGAAAAGAGGGTGGCCAAGTCCCACTGTCTCCCACACTTAAGATATTTGTAATCATTGATAAGATCCCCTCTCAGTCTTCTCTTCTCAAGGCTGAACAGGCCCAGGTCTCTCAGTCTTTGCTCATAGGGGAGATGCTCCAGGCCCCGTATCATCTTTGTTGCCCTCCGCTGGACTCTTTCCAAGAGATCCCTGTCTTTTTTGTACTGGGGAGCCCAGAACCGGACACGGTACTCCAGGCGAGGCCTGCCCAGGGCAGAGTAGAGGGGGAGGATCACCTCCCTTGACCTGCTGGCCACGCTCCTTTTAACGCACGCCAGGATCCCGTTGGCCTTCTTGGCCACCAGGGCACGCCGCTGGCTCATGGTCAACCTGTCGTCCACCAGGACCCCCGGGTCCTTCTCCGCAGCGCTCCTCTCCAGCAGGTCATCCCCCAGCCTGTACTGATACACGCGGTTGTTCCTTCCCAGGTGCAGGACTCTACGCTTGCTCTTGTTAAACTTCATTTGGCTTCTTCCTGCCCAGCTCTCCAGCCCGCCCAGGTCTCGCTGAATGGCAGCACAGCCTTCTGGCGTGTCGGCCACTCCTCCCAGCTTTGTATCATCGGCGTACTTGCTGAGGCTGGACACTATTCCCTCGTCAAGGTCGGCGATGAAGATGTTGAACAAGACCGGACCCAGCACCGACCCCTGGGGAACACCGCTAGTCACAGGGCTGCAGCCGGACTCTGCGCCGCCGATCACCACCCTCTGAGCTCGGCCGGTCAGCCAGGTCTCAACCCACCTTACCGTCCACTCGTCTATCCCACGCTTTCTCAGCTTTGCTAGCAGGACGTCGTGGGAGACAGTATCGGAAGCCTTGCTAAAGTCAAGGTAGATGACATCCACTGCTCTCCCTCCATCAACGCAGCTGGTGATGCCATCATAGAAGGCAACGAGGTCGGTCGAGCACGATTTCCCCTTGGTGAATCCATGCTGACTACTCCTCATAACCTCCTTCTCTTCCAATGGCTTGGAGATGGCATCCAGAACAAGCTGTTCCAACACCTTTCCAGCTGTTCCAACACCTGTCCAGGGACGGAGGTGAGACTGACCTTTCCAAGAGCTCCACATCCTTCTTGTGCTGGGGGCCCCAGGCCTGCACGCAGTATTCCAGGTGGGGTCTCCCAAGAGCAGGGTAGAGGGGGATAATCACCTCCCTCTCCCTGCTGGCCACCCCTTTGTTAATGCAGCCCAGGACACAGTTGGCCTTCCGGGCTGCAAGCGCGCGCTGCTGGCTCGTGTCCAGCTTCTCGTCCATCAGGACCCCCAAGTCCTTCTCCGCAGGGCTGCTCTCAAGTTCTTCTTCTCCCAGTCTATAGAAATACCTGGGATTGCCCCAGCCCAAGGTCAACGCCTTGCACTTGGCCTTGTTGAACCTCATTAGGTTCTCATGGGCCCACTTCTCCGGCCTGTCCAGGTCCCTCCGGACGGCATCCCTTCCCTCTGTTGTATCGACTGCACCGCTCAGCTTGGTGTCATCTGCAAACTTGCTCGATTCCGTCGTCTGTGTCATTGCTAAAGATGTTGAAGAGCACCGGTCCCGAGGCCGACCCCTGAGGGACACCGCTTGTGACCGGCCTCCACCCAGACATAGAGCCGTTGACCACAACCCTTTGGCTGCGACCAGCCAACCAATTCTTTATCCGCCCAGCAGTCCATCCTTCAAATCCATACCTCTCCAATTTAGAGAGAAGAATGTGGTGAGGGACCGTATCAAAGGCTTTGCTCAGTCCAGGTGGCATATCCTATCCCAGGACTGGTTTCAGCCGTAAACAACAAACAGTTACGAGGAGAGGTGTAGCTCTGTAAATATTTTTGTTGCCTTGGGTGAATTGGTGTCTGGTCGCACTGAGTGGCCCGCGTGGTAGCTGGGAGATGGCCGACGGGGAGGACTGAGATGTTAAAGCTGCCTGTGGTTGCCTGCCCCCAGCCCCAGCCCCAGCCCCGTCCCCGTGTGCCATCCCGATGGCAGTAGCGCCTGGAACCTCAAACTAAAGCGAGCGTATTCTGATGTCGTTACCCTCCAAGCCTGTCAGAGAGGCAGAAGCGCTGTGGCCTACTCAGGCAGGAACCGCGCGTGTGGGGACGGCCACGTCCCTGCCGCCGTGTCGGGCCAGTTTGAGCTCCGCTCTCCCTGGGGCTGCTGCAGGGCACCGCGGACCACGCTTGGGCAGCCTTGGGGGGCACTGCCTATTTTTCCAGAAGCCTCCTCCCCAGCTGAGCACAAACCCAGTTGTGATGTGCCAGGGCTGAGCACAGGCTTTGTATTCCTCCCCGCCACCCCGTGCGCGGGAGGTGCAGCTTTCCCCCTTAGAAACACCAGCAGTTGAAGTGGGGCTCTCAGGGAAGGTTGTGGAGCAACTTCTGAAAAGGTAAGGCCTGCCCTGGCAAAAGCGGGGATCTGCCTGCGGGGAGCAGCGCCCAAAAGCCACCAGCGTGTTTGGGGTGGAGCTGATAGGGTCATAAATAATAGTTGGGGCTACGAGCGCGAGGTCCCGCATTTGGTCCGGGGCAATCCTAAGCACGAATCCAGGCTGGGCGGAGAATGGATGGAGAGCAGCTCTGAGGAGAAGGGCCTGGGGGCGTTGGTTGATGAGAAGCTCGTCAACCGGAGCCGGCAATGCAATGGACGCTTGCAGCCCGGAAAGCCACCCGTATCCTGGGCCGCATCAAAAGGAGGGCGGCCGGCAAGTCGAGGGAGGTGATTCTCCCTCTCTGCTGCTGTGCTCTTGTGAGGCCCCACCTAGAGTAAGTACTGTGTTCAGCTCTGGGGCCCCCAGCACAAGAAGGACGGGGACGTACTAGAACGCGTCCAGAGGAGGGCCACGAAGATGACCAGGGGGCTGGGGCACCTCTCCCAGGAAGGCAGGCTGAGGGAGTTGGGGTGGTTCAGCCTGGAGAGAGAAGAGAAGGCTCCGGGGAGACCTTGGAGGGGCCTTCCAGTACCCAAAGGGGGGGCCCTACAGGAAAGCTGGGGAGGGACTCTTTGTCAGGGAGAGGAGCGATAGGGCAAGGAGTAATGGTTTTAAACTCAAAGAGGGTAGACTTAGACTGGATAGTTGGAAGAGATTCTTTCCTGAGAGGGGGGTGAGGCACTGGAACGGGTTGCCAGGAGAAGTGGCGGATGCCCCGTCCCTGGAAGTGTTTAAGGCCAGGTTGGATGGGGCTTTGAGCAACGTGGTCTAGTGGAAGGTGTCCCTGCCCAGGGCGGGGGGGTTGGAATTAGGTGATCTTTAAGTAAGGTCCCTGCCAAGCCAAGCCATGCTATGATTCTATGATCGGAGCAACCGTTCTGTGGAGCTCGTTTCCCAGCCGTGCAGGGCCCGGCTTCCCTCCGCGGAGCCGCCCAGCCCGTTTTCGGGCGCCCACTTCCTCCCTCCCGGTCGGATCCCTCCGCGCCCCGAGGGCACGCGACCTCCCTGAGCGCCGATAAGCACCGGGTCGGCGGGAGCGGAGCCGCCGAGAGGGCGGGGACAAGGGAAGAGGGCAGGCGAGGCAGCCAATCGAGGCGCGGGAGCGGTCGGCGGCGATCTGTCGGCCCAATGAGCGCCGCGGAGGGCCGGGCCGAGTGCGGGAAGGGAGGGGGCGTTGTACCGAGCGGGCGCCGTCATGGCCGACGGGATCGTTAGGGCGCAGGCCGCCTGGCCCGGCGGCGGCGCTGCCGCTGCAGCCGCTTTCGGAGAGGTCGCCTGCAAGGGCAAGGAGGTCCCCGCCAACGTTCTCCGTGAGGATGAGCGGTCGTGGGCGAGGAGGTAGCCGCGGCGTCGTCGTGCGAGTCTTCTCTTTCCTTCCTTCCCTCGGCCGCTCGCAGGCCCTCTGAAACGAGGGCCCGTCGCGGGTCCCGGGAGTGCGGCAGGGCGGGTGGTGGCCTTGCTGCGGGAGGGAGGGAGGGACGGACGGACGGACGGACGGTCGGTCGGTCGGTCGGGGTCTCTCCGGCTCGTGGCGCTCTCTACTGCAGCGCCTCTAAAACCCCGCGCTTCTTCGGTGCGCGTCCCGCCTGCCCCCGGGGTGCCACGGCGCGTACTGGGTCGCCGGCGCAGTCGGTCTCCTTGGGGGTTCGGACTGCCTGCGTATAGGCAGCGAGCATCGCAGTAGTGACCGTAATCAGTCATTTCTGCGTAGCAGAAACGCAGGTCTTGATGCGCCTCGTGACAGCGTTCTAGAGACGCCCCGGCTCGGCCGTGCTAGGCTTTGGTTATGGCACCACCCCCACCGCGCACGCGAGCGCACGCTCTCTCCAAAGTGGCTTGTGAAAGGGAAGAATTGCAGCTTTTCCTAGCTTTCTTAAACATCTAGAAGCCAGTCAATCCCGCAGGCTGCTGGTCCTCACTTGAGGCAGGGGGGGAACTTAGAACTGCTTTTGGAGTGTAGTTGGCTATAGCGAATGGTCTTGAATTTGCTTAGCTCGCTGTACCGAAGGCCTGTTTCACAGTTGAGCGATGTTATAGGGGGGAGAAGTGTGAGGAAGGCTCGTAATTCTCGATTGTCGCGCAGTGAAAGGCGATGGTGAGTAAGAAGTGCAAAGCATCTGTGGAATCGAGTCTTATCGGCGCTGTTTCAGTCGCATCTAAAATAAATAAAACTGCCGGAAGTCGCTAATCTGAAGTACTCGGCTGTCTCGTTGCCCCCGTCACCTTGCGTGCTGGATCCTGCTTCTGGTGCCGTATGCAGTTTCGGTCTGCTGGTGATTTGGGGAGTTCCCTCGCAATTAGTTGCGAGTCGATGGTTTCCTACAGATCGGTGGTATTCGTGTTTCGCAGGTGATACCTTGGCCTCGGTCTGGAGGTGTCTGACGTAGAGCCGGCCGTAACGGGCTAACTTGGAATGTTCTTTCCCCTGAGTACGTGGCGTTATCGAGGACGGAGAGTTTATACAGCCTCAGCCGGATTACTCCGGGTTCTTTGAAGATGCCTTCCTACCTCTGGCCGAGGCAATATTTGGACATAACTGAAGGACAGTTAGCAATTGTTTGCCGCTTGTGTGTTTTGCGTGTAGAAGGTAGAGAACTTTGCCTATTCAAAGATCGCTTAAGAAGAATCGCTGTTTTGTCGTGCGCGTTTGGGGTACCTGATAATCTGCTTCGGTAGGACGAGTTCGGTGGGGCATAGTGATTTGCTTAAGCTGTTGCCTTTCTCTGAAGCTGACTGCGTTGTAACTGTTTACTCTTCCTCCAGCGCCTTGCGTTCCGTGATAGTTCGCCTCAGGCTCCAGTGTTTTTTCCTAGTCCTTCCTGAGAAGGCAGTTGTCCGGTTATGTGAAGCAGAAGATTCTGGCGGACCCGTGAGTACTGTGGGAGCTTTCTTTTCGCTAGGCTGGCTGTACCTGTAACTAGTTTGTAACTTCCTAGACTCTTTCCCGTCCCCTCTTTTCCTCTGGATGTTGCGGAGGGGCGCACAGTAGGCTATTTTGGGTTTTCCGATGCTGTAGTCTTTTGCCTCTAGCTTGTAATGGAGTTGAGCTTTTTGACTAAGAGCGGCGATATAAAGCGATGCTGGTCTCCGGCTACGCGCTTGTAGTGCAAAAAGCAGTGTTGTTCCGAAGTACGGTCTGATGCCCGTTTTCACGGTTTCCAGACAGCGGCGGTGGTACTTTGACTATGCAGAAGAGGGCTTGGGGTTTGGGCAGGTCAGAGGCGAGGAAAGGGAAAGCTGGTTGAGCGGCGCTGGGTGTTTGTTTCGCTGTTAGCTATGCAAGTCAAGTTCCAAGGCTTTGTGAGGCCACGCAAAAGAAAAGGCACCGTGAAGCTTTTATTTTCCGCCAGAGCGGCTTACGTTGCCCGAAGCTATGACGGGGGCTTTAACCCCCGAGACAAATTTAGCTTCTGTGACTGTTTTGTAGTCTGTTCCTGTCTAGAGGGTAATTCAAAGAGCAGCGGTTGAATCGTGAAGGATTAGCTAACCGTGTTCTGTGGATGGTTCTCCGCTCGCGTTCGTTCTGTGCGTCGTGGCACGTTATGTTAGGTAACGTTATTTCCTTTTTCCAGCTTCTTGGGCGTGTAATGGTTGTTGGCAAGAAGTGTGCTGCTAACCTGGACCTGACCAATGGATTCCGGATGGCTGTGAATGCCCACCCTCGGGCCCTTCGGGCTGTCGTGTACATCTACGTATTCTGGGTGGCGGTCAGTTGGGCCGGCCTCCTGGCTAAGGTTTTTGCACCGCAGGCGTCACTGCACGCGTACGGGTCGCCGCCGAGTAGGTTTCATATGTTGCCCGTCAATCTAGCCCCTGTTGACGTATGATTTTTTTTTTTTTTTTTTTTTCCTGGACGGCTGTCTATGGAGGGTAATAAAGAGCTTTGAGCAGCACTTGCACAATAAAGATGGAGCATGGGGATATGACCTCTGTCTTGTGTGTCTTGCCGATGGAAATAGTTCTGCAAGTTAAAAGAATGTTTCGGTCTGTTGACAGTGTCGTGTAGATGGTGGTTTGCCCAGTCATTTGAAACGCGAAGATAGAAGCGCTCGGCGGTCCTGTGGGTCTCCATCTCCCTAAGACGATCTAGGATGTGCTGTGTGTTTGAGGCCTTGCTATCTTCCCCCTGCTCCCAAATAAAAGGGCGTGCTTTTATTGCGAAACAGCCGCATCGAGGACTGGCAGATGTAGAACCAGAGAAGAATAAGGTTGGAAGAAAGCTTCCAGGCATCGTCTGTTGTCTGCCCCTGTCCCGAGGAGGCAGAATAAACTCTACCCGGTGTGATTTCTGACAGGTGCTTGTCAGCCTGTTCTTGACTACCGTAGGAGTTTTGCTACCGCTTTCTTTTCAGTCGTGGGTTTCGCAACTTCGAGAAGTAATTTCTCCCACAGACGCTTTTCAAAGCGTAGAAGGCTCTGGGATGCTTGAGTCGGCTTCTGAACGTTCAAGACTCGGCTGCCGTTCCCTTTATTTTTTTGTATGTATTTTTAGAGTCTTTTTTTTTCCTAAACGAAGTCCGTTGTTCAGGAACTAGAAGAAGGATTAGCTAAAGGCACCATAAGGCGTTTAAATGCGATCACCTCTCGTGCTTTGTTAGACCTCTGGCTTTGCTGTGCTCCTTGTTTAATTGCGGTTACGTTCAAGGCTTACTGGAGCGTGGGAGCGTTAAAATGCTATTAAATATTTTTAGTGTTTGAAACTTGCTAATGAAATGATTTTTGTGACTCCGTTCCTCACAAAGAAACTCGATTCCTTAGCAGGAGGAATGATCTTTGTTACTGGATCTGTTTGCGGGGTTAACGATTGCAGCTGTGAATGACTAAAGTCTTTTGAAGAAGCTGAATGATAAAAACCAAACCGAAACAAGAAACAGCCCTTGTTCTACTCGAAGTAATATAGAATTTGCCGTTTGCGGGGTCAGATGAAAATAGTTGTGGAAGTCAACTACTTGGGGGGGGGGGGGGGAGGGGAGGGGAGGGGAGGGGTGGGTGGAGGTGGAGATGCTGTTGCCCTTTCAGGGAAAGCTTCTTAAATTGGCACTTGATCAACTGTTCTGTTTCTGTATTTGTCCTTGGTCTCTTTCATTGGTCTGTTTTGTTGACGTAGAAGAGCCCATGGAACTGCTCAAAGAAACCTGTGCAAATGGACCTTGAGTAAGTATTTACGTGTTCAACTGTTCCCCAGTCCGTCTAGCTAATGCTATCAGCGCTTGTAGTCTTTCACAAAAGGTGTTTAATTCCTGAGAAAGTAGAGGAGGAAGACGATTGGTAATCTCTTTGCTTAATAGGCACTGTTAGACAACCGTAGAAGGCGAAGAAATTTGCCCCCGAGGCACCAATTTGACCCTTCCTTTAGCCTGTACGCTTTCAAAGAGCATATCATAGAACCATAGAATGGCCTGGGTTGAAAAGCACCTTAAAGATCATCTAGTTTCAACCCCCCTGCTCTGGGCAGCGTTGCCAACCACTAGAGCAGGCTGCCCAGAGCCGCGTCCAGCCTGGCCTTGAATGCCTCCAGGGATGGGGCATCCAGAACCTCTCTGGGCAACCCGTTCCAGTGCCTCACCGCCCTCTGAGTGAAAAACTTTCTCCTAATATCTAAGCTAAATCTCCCCTGTCTTAGTTTAAAACCATTCCCCCTTGTCCTATCGCTATCAACACGTGTATTTTTACTCCTGTATATACAGATTCGTAGGGGTTGGAAGGGACCTCAAGAGATCGTCGGGTCCAACCCCCCTGCCAGAGCAGGTTCCCTAGAGCAGGCTGCCCAGGTAGGCGTCCAGACGGGCCTTGAATATCTCCGGAGAAGGAGACTCCACAACCTCCCCGGGCAGCCTGTTCCAGCGCTCCGTCACCCTCACCGTGAAGAAGTTCTTTCGCGTGTTGGTGCGGAACTTCCTGTGCTCCAGTTTTTGGCCGTTGCCCCTTGTCCTATCCCCACAAACCACTGAAAAGAGGGTGGCCAAGTCCCACTGTCTCCCACACTTAAGATATTTGTAATCATTGATAAGATCCCCTCTCAGTCTTCTCTTCTCAAGGCTGAACAGGCCCAGGTCTCTCAGTCTTTGCTCATAGGGGAGATGCTCCAGGCCCCGTATCATCTTTGTTGCCCTCCGCTGGACTCTTTCCAAGAGATCCCTGTCTTTTTTGTACTGGGGAGCCCAGAACCGGACACGGTACTCCAGGCGAGGCCTGCCCAGGGCAGAGTAGAGGGGGAGGATCACCTCCCTTGACCTGCTGGCCACGCTCCTTTTAACGCACGCCAGGATCCCGTTGGCCTTCTTGGCCACCAGGGCACGCCGCTGGCTCATGGTCAACCTGTCGTCCACCAGGACCCCCGGGTCCTTCTCCGCAGCGCTCCTCTCCAGCAGGTCATCCCCCAGCCTGTACTGATACACGCGGTTGTTCCTTCCCAGGTGCAGGACTCTACGCTTGCTCTTGTTAAACTTCATTTGGCTTCTTCCTGCCCAGCTCTCCAGCCCGCCCAGGTCTCGCTGAATGGCAGCACAGCCTTCTGGCGTGTCGGCCACTCCTCCCAGCTTTGTATCATCGGCGTACTTGCTGAGGCTGGACACTATTCCCTCGTCAAGGTCGGCGATGAAGATGTTGAACAAGACCGGACCCAGCACCGACCCCTGGGGAACACCGCTAGTCACAGGGCTGCAGCCGGACTCTGCGCCGCCGATCACCACCCTCTGAGCTCGGCCGGTCAGCCAGGTCTCAACCCACCTTACCGTCCACTCGTCTATCCCACGCTTTCTCAGCTTTGCTAGCAGGACGTCGTGGGAGACAGTATCGGAAGCCTTGCTAAAGTCAAGGTAGATGACATCCACTGCTCTCCCTCCATCAACGCAGCTGGTGATGCCATCATAGAAGGCAACGAGGTCGGTCGAGCACGATTTCCCCTTGGTGAATCCATGCTGACTACTCCTCATAACCTCCTTCTCTTCCAATGGCTTGGAGATGGCATCCAGAACAAGCTGTTCCAACACCTTTCCAGCTGTTCCAACACCTGTCCAGGGACGGAGGTGAGACTGACCTTTCCAAGAGCTCCACATCCTTCTTGTGCTGGGGGCCCCAGGCCTGCACGCAGTATTCCAGGTGGGGTCTCCCAAGAGCAGGGTAGAGGGGGATAATCACCTCCCTCTCCCTGCTGGCCACCCCTTTGTTAATGCAGCCCAGGACACAGTTGGCCTTCCGGGCTGCAAGCGCGCGCTGCTGGCTCGTGTCCAGCTTCTCGTCCATCAGGACCCCCAAGTCCTTCTCCGCAGGGCTGCTCTCAAGTTCTTCTTCTCCCAGTCTATAGAAATACCTGGGATTGCCCCAGCCCAAGGTCAACGCCTTGCACTTGGCCTTGTTGAACCTCATTAGGTTCTCATGGGCCCACTTCTCCGGCCTGTCCAGGTCCCTCCGGACGGCATCCCTTCCCTCTGTTGTATCGACTGCACCGCTCAGCTTGGTGTCATCTGCAAACTTGCTCGATTCCGTCGTCTGTGTCATTGCTAAAGATGTTGAAGAGCACCGGTCCCGAGGCCGACCCCTGAGGGACACCGCTTGTGACCGGCCTCCACCCAGACATAGAGCCGTTGACCACAACCCTTTGGCTGCGACCAGCCAACCAATTCTTTATCCGCCCAGCAGTCCATCCTTCAAATCCATACCTCTCCAATTTAGAGAGAAGAATGTGGTGAGGGACCGTATCAAAGGCTTTGCTCAGTCCAGGTGGCATATCCTATCCCAGGACTGGTTTCAGCCGTAAACAACAAACAGTTACGAGGAGAGGTGTAGCTCTGTAAATATTTTTGTTGCCTTGGGTGAATTGGTGTCTGGTCGCACTGAGTGGCCCGCGTGGTAGCTGGGAGATGGCCGACGGGGAGGACTGAGATGTTAAAGCTGCCTGTGGTTGCCTGCCCCCAGCCCCAGCCCCAGCCCCGTCCCCGTGTGCCATCCCGATGGCAGTAGCGCCTGGAACCTCAAACTAAAGCGAGCGTATTCTGATGTCGTTACCCTCCAAGCCTGTCAGAGAGGCAGAAGCGCTGTGGCCTACTCAGGCAGGAACCGCGCGTGTGGGGACGGCCACGTCCCTGCCGCCGTGTCGGGCCAGTTTGAGCTCCGCTCTCCCTGGGGCTGCTGCAGGGCACCGCGGACCACGCTTGGGCAGCCTTGGGGGGCACTGCCTATTTTTCCAGAAGCCTCCTCCCCAGCTGAGCACAAACCCAGTTGTGATGTGCCAGGGCTGAGCACAGGCTTTGTATTCCTCCCCGCCACCCCGTGCGCGGGAGGTGCAGCTTTCCCCCTTAGAAACACCAGCAGTTGAAGTGGGGCTCTCAGGGAAGGTTGTGGAGCAACTTCTGAAAAGGTAAGGCCTGCCCTGGCAAAAGCGGGGATCTGCCTGCGGGGAGCAGCGCCCAAAAGCCACCAGCGTGTTTGGGGTGGAGCTGATAGGGTCATAAATAATAGTTGGGGCTACGAGCGCGAGGTCCCGCATTTGGTCCGGGGCAATCCTAAGCACGAATCCAGGCTGGGCGGAGAATGGATGGAGAGCAGCTCTGAGGAGAAGGGCCTGGGGGCGTTGGTTGATGAGAAGCTCGTCAACCGGAGCCGGCAATGCAATGGACGCTTGCAGCCCGGAAAGCCACCCGTATCCTGGGCCGCATCAAAAGGAGGGCGGCCGGCAAGTCGAGGGAGGTGATTCTCCCTCTCTGCTGCTGTGCTCTTGTGAGGCCCCACCTAGAGTAAGTACTGTGTTCAGCTCTGGGGCCCCCAGCACAAGAAGGACGGGGACGTACTAGAACGCGTCCAGAGGAGGGCCACGAAGATGACCAGGGGGCTGGGGCACCTCTCCCAGGAAGGCAGGCTGAGGGAGTTGGGGTGGTTCAGCCTGGAGAGAGAAGAGAAGGCTCCGGGGAGACCTTGGAGGGGCCTTCCAGTACCCAAAGGGGGGGCCCTACAGGAAAGCTGGGGAGGGACTCTTTGTCAGGGAGAGGAGCGATAGGGCAAGGAGTAATGGTTTTAAACTCAAAGAGGGTAGACTTAGACTGGATAGTTGGAAGAGATTCTTTCCTGAGAGGGGGGTGAGGCACTGGAACGGGTTGCCAGGAGAAGTGGCGGATGCCCCGTCCCTGGAAGTGTTTAAGGCCAGGTTGGATGGGGCTTTGAGCAACGTGGTCTAGTGGAAGGTGTCCCTGCCCAGGGCGGGGGGGTTGGAATTAGGTGATCTTTAAGTAAGGTCCCTGCCAAGCCAAGCCATGCTATGATTCTATGATCGGAGCAACCGTTCTGTGGAGCTCGTTTCCCAGCCGTGCAGGGCCCGGCTTCCCTCCGCGGAGCCGCCCAGCCCGTTTTCGGGCGCCCACTTCCTCCCTCCCGGTCGGATCCCTCCGCGCCCCGAGGGCACGCGACCTCCCTGAGCGCCGATAAGCACCGGGTCGGTCTAGCTAATGCTGTCAGCGCTTGTAGTCTTTCACAAAAGGTGTTTAATTCCTGAGAAAGTAGAGGAGGAAGACGATTGGTAATCTCTTTGCTTAATAGGCACTGTTAGACAACCGTAGAAGGCGAAGAAATTTGCCCCCGAGGCACCAATTTGACCCTTCCTTTAGCCTGTACGCTTTCAAAGAGCATATCATAGAACCATAGAATGGCCTGGGTTGAAAAGCACCTTAAAGATCATCTAGTTTCAACCCCCCTGCTCTGGGCAGCGTTGCCAACCACTAGAGCAGGCTGCCCAGAGCCGCGTCCAGCCTGGCCTTGAATGCCTCCAGGGATGGGGCATCCAGAACCTCTCTGGGCAACCCGTTCCAGTGCCTCACCACCCTCTGAGTGAAAAACTTTCTCCTAATATCTAAGCTAAATCTCCCGTCTTAGTTTAAAACCATTCCCCCTTGTCCTATCGCTATCAACACGTGTATTTTTACTCCTGTATATACGGATTCGTAGGGGTTGGAAGGGACCTCAAGAGATCGTCGGGTCCAACCCCCCTGCCAGAGCAGGTTCCCTAGAGCAGGCTGCCCAGGTAGGCGTCCAGACGGGCCTTGAATATCTCCAGAGAAGGAGACTCCACAACCTCCCCGGGCAGCCCGTTCCAGCGCTCCGTCACCCTCACCGTGAAGAAGTTCTTTCGCATGTTGGTGCGGAACTTCCTGTGCTCCAGTTTTTGGCCGTTGCCCCTTGTCCTATCCCCACAAACCACTGAAAAGAGGGTGGCCAAGTCCCACTGTCTCCCACACTTAAGATATTTGTAATCATTGATAAGATCCCCTCTCAGTCTTCTCTTCTCAAGGCTGAACAGACCCAGCCCTGATAATGAGTCTAGCCAGCTTGCTGCCCAAAACGCTCTTGCCCCACTTGGTGCACCCCATCCAGTGTCAGCATGCCCCATCTCTCAAAAGCACGCCTGAGATTGTAGAAATTGAAACCTCGATCGTGGCACCAGCTACGCAGCCAATCATTCACCTGATCCGTACGCTGCCTCCTCCGTGGGTCCCAGTC
This sequence comes from Anser anser, assembly GCF_964211835.1. NCBI lineage: Eukaryota > Metazoa > Chordata > Aves > Anseriformes > Anatidae > Anser > Anser anser. Next base: position 762,484 of record NW_028154230.1, on the reverse strand, counting down.
TCCGACTGGGAGGATTGAGAAGAACACTACTTGTGCTTCTGATCCCTTCAGCATCTTTCCAAGGGACATAAAGTCCCTTTTGATGTTTCCGAGTCTCCTTGTCATGGCCTCAGTTGTCCCTACGTGAAAGAGCAGGAACAGGTGATAGTCCTCCAGCTTGACCAAGCTCGGTAGCCTCGTTGTGATGTCACAAATACAGGCCCCGGGCAGGCAACAGACCTCCCTCAAGAGATTGTCTGGGTGGCAAATGGGCACCTCAGTGCCTCTCAGAGAGGAATTTCCAATTACCAACACCTTCCGTACATTTTTGTGGAACTGGTTCTTAGACAAGTAGCATGCTGGTCCACCTTTTTACAGTTGCCCTTTCCCTCGTCTTGACCATTACTGTTGTTGGTGGCACACTGTCCTTTTTTGGGCCCCAGAGCATCATATCTGTTGCATAGGGGCACTTCAGGGGCAAGGGGGATATTCCTCGCTCTGCTTTGTGCAGAGACGAGGGTCCAGCCACCCTTGTCTTGTGAGTCCATCAATTCTGCTGGTTTCAGGTTGGAAACCATTTTACCACCCTTGTGAAGACTTAAGACGGGGCTGTTGCTCAGCCTGCGCCAGCGCATGATACCACACGTCGATATCTCGCTCGGATTCCTGGATGCATCGCAGCCTGCTGAGCTCCTATTGCAACCTGGCAACTTGCTCAGTGTTTATCTGTCTGGTCACACTTACACCCACAACACCCAACACTGCCTTCAGGCCCTAGGGGGACCTCCAGATATTGGAGCTCCCTGCAACAGATGGTCTGGGCGGCTCTTTCAGTCCTTGGGAGGTCTGTCTGGGTAGAGGCATCTACTGGGAGGGTTGTGGCCCCTCCATCTGGGTTTCAGTCTCAGCCCGGCAGGTATGGCATATGGACACCATTTTTGCCTCACTGGAAGCTGCTTCATGGCGCTCCCAGAATAGAGGGAAGAGATCGGTCTGCCTTCCACCCTCCCTGCTCACCCTGCCTGCGTGAACTGCCACACAAACTGCTGCTTCACGCCCTGACTGCCTGCTCTGTTTGCTGCGCTCCTGGTCACTCATGCTCCCTAGGGGTTGCCTTTGTACGGGGGGGAGGGGGGGGGGCGGGGGGGGGCACTCCTGGCTCCGCCCAAGCCTCATCAGCCACCCTCCTGAGGGCTGCAGGATCCTGGCGGCTCCCTCAAGTAGCCTCAATGCGGCCTCAATGGCCCTCTGCACGCCACGATCCCCCACTCCGCTGCAGAATGCATCTGCCCCGGAGCCAATCACCTGAGCTGTACTGCCACAAGGGTTCAAGAATAGCCCCACATTATTCGTGACTGCTTTGGGAGCATATTTAAATAACTGGCAAAGCAAGAATGAAGGGAGTCAATTGCCTTGCCCTAGACAACCTCCTTTGTGGCCCTTCCACCACATCCTCACCTATCCATCCCTCAAGCTCCAAAGCCTCAAACTTATTATGTAAGGGCACCTGGGAAGGAGAAGTGGATAGGGAGGGGCTTGCCTGTGATGCTGAGCAGGGACCTATTTCCATTCCTCCTCATCTCTTAGGTCCCCTCCTTCTGCCTGACAGCAGCAGGGCAGGGGGTCCACCACTATTTGGGGTGGATCACCCCGGTGCCTTTCTCACAGGCATAGCAGGGAGTTGCTCCACCAGTCTATCTCCTGCTCACACTCCCTGATAGTCCTTAACCTCTCCACCTCCTCCTTGAGCTCTGCTACCAGGCTGAGCAGATCATCCACCTGCTCACACCTCATGCAGGTGGTATTGATTTGCGGAAGAACTCTACAACTCAAAAGCAAATGAGTTATAAAGTGGGTATGTGGTTTATTTTGGTGCCGGGCTCATGCAGGATAGCTCCCAAAGGCATACACAACAATTCGCTCACTCGCGTTCTCTTTTATCCCCTAAAATATTACATATGCATTAAGTCTCGCAACACATCTATGCATATTCATTTCCTAGCTCCACCCAGCCCCGCTTCGTATGCTAATTATCTTATCAGTCCTTCTGCGCTTGTGTAGTACTCTCTGGTGGCCATTGGGATGAAGTAAGACATCTTCATCAGAGTTGAGCTTTTCACCTCGTCTCCCTGCGCGTGCTCTCTGAGCCCTTGGTCACAGTCCGAACCATAAGGTTGGTTTGATCTGGTTCTTGGGGTCCCAGGGGCTCCTGTTACCTCGAGGCCTAAGCGCAGCACAAGCACAGTACATCGCAAACGTAGCACATATTAAGCAATGAGTGTTGCCTACATATTCATTCTTAATCAATTGCCCTCTAATTTCTAACCCCATGTCTCAGTACCTGCCACCCTCAGATGGCACCAACAGGCTCAGGCACTCCCTGCAGCTGGAGACCTGAACATACACATTTTTGGGCAAGCTCTTGGGTCTGGGTTGCCACAGTCTTTTTGGCATACGCTTTCTGCCTAGTAGAGACCATGGCTGAATTTGTTGCCAGGTAGGCAGCTGATAGTTGAGCTAGTCTCCTGAGCGGGGAGCGATACTCTGCCCTCTCTGCTCGCCCTGCCTGCGTCAACTGCCGCGCCACGCCCTGTTTGCCTGCTCTGTTCGCAGTGCTCCTAGTCGCTTGCGCTCCCTAGGGGCTGCCTTTGTACGACAGAGGCTCCTGGCTCTGCCCAAGCCTCGAAAGCCGCTCTTGCGAGGGCTACCGGATACTGGCGGCTCCCTCAAGTGGCCTTGATTCAGGAACCCCCCCTGCATGCCACGATCCCCGGCTCCGCTGAAGAACGTGTCCCGGAGCCGATCACCTCGGCGAGCCGCCTCAGAGCTGATTGCCTCAGAGCTCACCTGGGCGACTTAGATAACTGGCAAATCAAGAATGAAGGGACCTTATTGCAATATGTTGATGACTTGTTGCTAAGAGCTCCAACCAAAGAAAAATGTGTGCAGTTGATTATCTGCTTGTTAAATTACCTGGGAACGGCCAGATATCGAGTATCTCAGAAAAAGGCCTAAGTAGCCCAGCAGAAAGTAAGGTACTTGGGGTCTGATATTTCTCAAGGACAGCAAGCACCGGATCTGGAGTGAAAAGAAGCTATATGCCAAATTGCTGTCCCCCAAACAAACAAACAAAAAAAGCAATTAGGAGGATTCCAAGGGATAGCAGTTTTTTGTCAAATCTGGATCCCAAATTTTGGACTAATAGCAAAGCCATTGTATGAAGCAACAAAGGGGACAGAAAATGTGCTAGAGAGGACTGCTGAGTGCTGTAAGGGATTTAATGACATTAAAAAGGGCCCTAATGTCAGCACCAGCCCAAGGGCTGCCAAACATGGCAAAACCCTTCCAGCAGTTTGTTCATGAACAAAGGGGGGGTGGAAGCCGGGGTGATGACCCAGATGCTGGAAGCTGGAAAAGACCAATGGCTTATTTTTTCCAAACAGCTAGATGAAACAAGTAAAGGATGGCCGTCTTGTTTGAGGGCAGTAGCAGCAACTGCACTCACAGAATCACAGAATTGTAGGGGTTGGAAGGGACCTCAAGAGATCATCGGGTCCAACCCCCCTGCCAGAGCAGGTTCCCTAGAGCAAGCTGCCCAGGTAGGCGTCCAGACGGGCCTTGAATATCTCCGGAGAAGGAGACTCCACAACCTCCCCGGGCAGCCTGTTCCAGCGCTCCGTCACCCTCACCGTGAAGAAGTTCTTTCGCATGTTGGTGCGGAATTTCCTGTGCTCCAGTTTTTGGCCGTTGCCCCTTGTCCTATCCCCACAAACCACTGAAAAGAGGGTGGCCAAGTCCCACTGTCTCCCACACTTAAGATATTTGTAATCATTGATAAGATCCCCTCTCAGTCTTCTCTTCTCAAGGCTGAACAGGCCCAGGTCTCTCAGTCTTTGCTCATAGGGGAGATGCTCCAGGCCCCGTATCATCTTTGTTGCCCTCCGCTGGACTCTTTCCAGGAGACCCCTGTCTCTTTTTGTACTGGGGAGCCCAGAACCGGACACGGTACTCCAGGCGAGGCCTGCCCAGGGCAGAGTAGAGGGGGAGGATCACCTCCCTTGACCTGCTGGCCACGCTCCTTTTAACGCATGCCAGGATCCCATTGGCCTTCTTGGCCACCAGGGCACGCCGCTGGCTCATGGTCAACCTGTCGTCCACCAGGACCCCCGGGTCCTTCTCCGCAGCGCTCCTCTCCAGCAGGTCATCCCCCAGCCTGTACTGATACACGCGGTTGTTCCTTCCCAGGTGCAGGACTCTACGCTTGCTCTTGTTAAACTTCATTTGGCTTCTTCCTGCCCAGCTCTCCAGCCCGCCCAGGTCTCGCTGAATGGCAGCACAGCCTTCTGGCGTGTCGGCCACTCCTCCCAGCTTTGTATCATCGGCGTACTTGCTGAGGCTGAACACTATTCCCTCGTCAAGGTCGGCGATGAAGATGTTGAACAAGACCGGACCCAGCACCGACCCCTGGGGAACACCGCTAGTCACAGGGCTGCAGCCGGACTCTGCGCCGCCGATCACCACCCTCTGAGCTCGGCCGGTCAGCCAGGTCTCAACCCACCTTACCGTCCACTCGTCTATCCCACGCTTTCTCAGCTTTGCTAGCAGGACATCGTGGGAGACAGTATCGGAAGCCTTGCTAAAGTCAAGGTAGATGACATCCACTGCTCTCCCTCCATCAACGCAGCTGGTGATGCCATCATAGAAGGCAACGAGGTCGGTCGAGCACGATTTCCCCTTGGTGAATCCATGCTGACTACTCCTCATAACCTTCTTCTCTTCCAATTGCTTGGAGATGGCATCCAGAACAAGCTGTTCCAACACCTTTCCAGGGACAGAGGTGAGACTGACTGGCCTGTAGTTTCCCAGATCCTCCTTCTTGCCCTTCTTGAAAACCGGAGTGACACTGGCTATCCTCCAGTCTTCAGGCACCTCTCCTGTTCTCCAAGACCTTTCAAAGATGATAGAGAGCGGTTCGGCGATCACCTCTGCCAGCTCCCTCAGCACACGTGGATGCATCCCATCGGGGCCCATGGCTTTGTGTGTGTTGATCCCACCCAGATGCACCCCGATCACCCCCTCCTCAACCAGAGGGAAGATCTCCATTTCCCAGACTTTTTCTCCTCCCTCCAGGGTCCAGGAGTCCTGGGGGGGAGTCTTTGAAGCAAAGACCGAACCAAAGAAGGCATTCAGTATCTCTGCCTTCTCAGCATCCCCCGTTACCAGGACACCCCCCTCATTCAGCAGGGGACCCACATTATCCCTAGTCTTCCTTTTATTTTTTACATAGTTAAAAAAAAAAAAACACCTTCTTATTATCCTTTGTCTTCTTTGCCAGCTTCATCTCGAGGTGGGCTTTAGCCTTCCTCATCGCATCCCTGCAGGCCCTGACAACACTCCTATACTCCTCCCAAGGGGACAGGCCCTTTTTCCACATTTCATAGACCTTCTTCCTTTTGATCTTGTTGATGAGCTCCTTGCTCATCCACCCCTCTCCTACCCCCTTCCCTGATTTCCTACTCTTTGGGATGCACCGATCCTGAGCTTGGAGGAAGTGATATTTAAATGTTGCCCAGCTGCCACAAGCACCCTTACCTTCTAGCAATCTAGCCCATAAGATACCTCCAAGTAGGTCCCGGAAGAGGTCAAAGTTGGAAGAGGTCGAGATGCAGGCCTGTAGGGAAGAGGAGAGATTTTCTTTGTACTGCTGCAGTTGTTTAGCCAGTTCATCCACCATGGGTTCCTCATGGTCTTTCCAGGCCATTACTGCCAATGAGCTGGCATATGATGATGGTGCACTCCGTACAAACTTCTGCCACATGGGTCGTGTACACTGGACTTCATCTGGATCTGTGGCTATCTGTTCATTGTCTAGGTCCCTATAAATCACCTCCCGTACGGCTAATTCCCTCAGGTACTGAATTCCCTTCTCCATAGTGGTCCACTTGCCTGGTAGACATACAAGTTCTTCCTTGAAGGGATACCTTTCCTTCACAGCTGACAGGAGGCACCTCCAGAGGCTGTAAGATGGTGCTCCATCTCCAATTACTTTGTCAATGCCTGCATCTCTAGCAAGGGATCCCAGCCGCCTGGCTTCCCTGCCCTCTAATTCCACACAATTGGCTCCGGTGTCCCAGCACCGGAGCAGCCAGGTGACAAGCTGCTCACCTATACAGCGACCGAAATTTTTTCGCACATCTCATAGCTCACGCTGGTATAGGTTTCGGGTAGTTACTGTTGTTTTTGCAACATCTTCATCTTCATCCTCCCGTTCCTCTGATGGCCCGGCCTCATCTTCTCCATACCTAGTCTTAGCAGGAGTTTTTCTGTGTTCTAAATGATCTGACTCTCTAAACCATTTTTTCATCTTGGTTACGGGTGCAACCGACACTGGTACAGTTTGTTTCCCTGGCTCAGCCTTGGGGCCCGTTTTAGGGTTTGCAGTGGCCACTGGGCCTGTCTCAGGGGTTGAAGTGGCTACAGGGTCTGTCACAGGGGTTATTATATTGGCATTGAATGCATCACGGTAAGCATAGCCCAAGCCCCAGCACGTTGCAGTGATTTGTGTATGTCTGACACTGCCAGGGTGATGACAAAACTTTTTCAAGCACTCTACTGTTTTTTAGGATTTTTCAGTTGTTCGGGGGTGAATTTCCAAAGCAATGGGGGTGCCCACTGCTCTAGATGCATGCCCATATCCTCCCACTCTCCCTGCCACTCATAACTATCCTGCCTCAGGACACATCTCTGGATGACACTCTTAAGTATTTAACACTTAGACAAAACCTGAAGTGCATTCAGGAGACATAACAATGAGAACATGCTGGTCTGAACATCCCAAGGATATTCGAAGTTTTGGAAAGCTACCATAACTCTCCTGGAGGAGAAGAAAGGGAGAGTGAACAAGTGGGAAAAAACATCTTCCCCTGACCCCTCCATAGATTGGCTCCCTAAAGAAAAAGTGTGAAAGGTGTAATTATTAATAGTTTCTGAGGTAGGGTTTCCAAAGTATGGAGTTGACAACAATGCTGGTACAAATACCAGATTAGTCTCATGGCCAGTAATTTTATCATATCGTAAGCCAGTGTTACACAGTACAGCAAAATAATAACCCCGTACCAACCCCAGAAATGATAAGCAACATGACAGGGAACACATACACTAAGTAATGTGCTATATAACTTAGTTCGGAAAGCAGGCACAGCAGACTTGAAACCACAAAAATCGGAATTGTGATTAGCAACTATTAAACTGATGTAATGCTTATCAGAATCTTGTTTTAACACACTCTGGTCAGATCTGTCGTTATCTCAACTCTTTGTGCCCCACGGTGGGCAGCAAAAGGACTGTTGTGGTTTAACCCGGCTGGCAGCTAAACACCACACAGCCGTTCGCTCACCCTCCCCCCTCCCTCTCTGGGATGGGGGAGAGAAACGGGAAAGTGAAGCCTGTGGGTTGAGATAAAGACAGTTTATTAAGACAGGAGAAAAAAAATAATAATATTGATGATAGTACTACTAATAATAATGTGTACAAAACAAGTGATGCACAATGCAATTGCTCACCACCCGCTGACCGATGCCCAGCCTATCCCCGAGCAGCCGGCCCCCCACCCCAGCTAGCCACCCCTATATATTGTTTAGCATGACGTCAGATGGTATGGAATACCCCTTTGGCCAGTTCGGGTCAGCTGTCCTGGTTCTGTCCCCTCCCAGCTCCTGATGCACCCCCAGCTTGCCCGCTGGCAGGACAGAGCGAGAAGCTGAAAAGTCCTTGGCTTAGTGTAAGCACTGCTCTGCAACAATTAAAACATTAGCGTGTTATCAACATCATTCTCATCCTAAATCCAAAACATAGCACCCTACCAGTTACTAGGAGCAAAATTAACTCTATCCTAACTGAAACCAGGACAAACTCGTTGTAGGAACCATTTGGACTGCGCGTGCCTGGCCAAGTTGCTTACCCAGCAGATAACTGGATGATTAAAGTCCCCCATGAGAACCAGCACCCAGGATCGTGAGGCTAATTCTAGCTGCTTGTAGAAGACCTCGTCGACCTCCTCCCCCTCCTCCTCCTGATCTGGTGACCTGTAGTACACCCCCACAACAGCATCACCCACACCAGCCCACCCTTTAATTCTCACCCACAAGCTCTCCACTCATTCATCACCCTCCCCCAGGTGGAGCTGGGTACACTCTAATTGCTCCCTCACATAAAGAGCAACTCCTCCCCCTTGCTTCCCCAGCCTGTCTTTCCTAAAAAGGACATAGCCCTCCATGACAGCGTTCCAGTCATGCGAGCTGTCCCACCACATTTCCATGACTGCAATGAGATTGTGGCCCCGCAACTGTACACAGATCTCGAGCTCATCCTGTTTATTTCCCGTGTTTTGCGCACTGGTATACAGGCACTTTAGGGAAGCAGCAGGCTCAGTTACCCCTAGAGGGACGCAAGAAGAAGATTCCGGACGGGGTATTGGGAATATTATCTTCGCTGAGGAGCCCTCGGACGATCCTATGGGACAACTCAGAGGTTTTTCCCTGCTGTCTTCAACACTAACAGCAGTGACAACATCCCCCAGCCCTTCTCTGTCACATCTAACTCCCCTCCCTTCCCCCGTCGAACCTAGTTTAAAGCCCTGGTAATCAGTCCAGAGAGCTTGCTCCCCAGTACTGTTGTCCATAGGTTCGTGCCCGGTGCGCCACACCAATAAGCATACAGGGTCGGAATCCACACGAAGGTCTTTTAATTAAATAATTAATTATATAACTCTGCAGAGTCAGGTGCTGAGCAATCTTTCACAAAGCAAACACGCCTCTGACTCGAATCACCGTCATTTATACACAGCAAACTTGTGAAAACTATCTCTTTGGCTACTTTCAATTGGCTGTTACAGCTCACCTAACTTATCTCTACTGAGTTTGCGCATTACAGAGGAACAGCGGGGGGGGGGGGGGGGGGGGGTAACACCAAATCCCACATTAGCATACATTTGTATTTTGATGGGTGTGATTTTTAATATGTTAATGACCCTTTATGAGCAAAAAGTTACTATAGGTCACTCTGGAGCTGTTTTTCTCCTTCTTGTTTTTTACCTTTTATCACTTATCTTCCTTGCTTCTGCTAGCTCAAGGCTACCTGTCTCTTTCTTCCCTTATTTTCTCAGCTAAAAGACTGCGCAAGCTATAGAAAGACTACACAAGCTACAGGCCTCCCTATTTTTTTCCATGTTTTCTTGTTTTTTTCCCAGCTTTGGGACTACAATACACTTGTGCCCCACTTGCTGAGTCAGAGTCCGTCAGCAGCCCACATACCCAGCTTCTCAAAGGCCTGCCCAAGATCAAAATACCCAAAGCCTTGGTCTAGACACCACCCCCTCAGCCAGTCATTCACCTGTCCCGTTCTCCTCCTTCTTTCTGGGTCCCAGGCACCCATCGGGAGGACAGAGGAGAACACTACCTGCACCCCTGATCCCTTCAACATCCTTCCCAGGGATGCAAAGTCCTTTTTAACATTACTCATTTTCCTTGTCGCAGCATCCTGGGACCCAGCCTGAATGATGATGAGAGGATAGTAGTCTTCCGGTTTAATGAGCTGCGGCAGAGCCTTCCTAACGTCTCTGACACGCGCTTCAGGAAGACAACACACCTCTCTGGAGAGGTTATCCGGGCGGCAAACGGGAGCCTTGGTGCCCCCCAGAAAGGAGTCCCCAATCACTAAGACTCTCCGCCCTTTTTTTGTGGCACTGGTTTTGATGCAGTGCCCCATCCGGCCCAGATCCCTATGCTTGCTACTTCCCTCAACCTCGATGTGCTTCTCGGTGCCCGGGTTCTGACTACTTTCCAGACCCTCATCCCTTTCCTGACCAAGAGCCTCGAGCCTATTACCCAGGGACACCGCGGGGGTTGGTGGCTCCATGGGTGTTGGGGGAAGACGCCTCCTTCTCCTTTGAGCTGAGACAAGAGTCCAGCCCCTTTCCTCTCGTGGGCTGTCAAGCCCTCTGTCCTGTAGGTGAGCAGCTGGATCGGCTACTGCCCCTTGCAGGGACTTAGGAGGGGGCTGCTGGGCTTCAGTAGGGGTAGGTTCACACCTCCTATCTGTCTCCCTCAGAGACTCCCAGGAGCCCCTCAGGCTGCCAATTTCTCGCTGCAGCCCGGCCATCTTCTCAAGCAGTTCCTTGAGCAGGGCACACATGCACCCACAACAGCTCTCTCTTCCCTCAGGACCCAGGGGGGCCTCCAGATTCCGGAGCTCCCCACAGTCACCAGTCTGGACTGCCACTTCACCCCTCAGGGTATCCACCTGCATGCCTACATGAGCACAGAGAGGCTGTGTCCCCTCAGTTTGGGTTTCTGCCTTGGCCCGGCCGCTGCGATGGGTGCCCACCATGGTAAATTATAAGTTATAAGAGACAGAGTTCCCAAAGAAGAGGAAAGGAAGAGAAAGGGAAGTGAGAAAGAGAGGAGAGGATCCTCCCTGCGCTCCCTCCCTGCCCCACCCAAACTGCTCCGCGCAAACTGCCTGCTCTAACTGCCAAGCCTGTCCTGTTTGCACATCCTGTTCGCAGCGCTCTGGCACTCCTAGTTCAGGAAGCAAGAAAACTGACTCTGTGCCACATGCATTGCTAGAGATAACGGAAGCCAACGGAAACTGCTGGTTATCCCCAAGCTGAATGGCTAAATATCAAGCTGTATTAGTAGACCAAGGAGACATAAAGCTGTCTGTGGTCAGCACCCTGAACCCAGCCACGCTTCTTCCAGCCAAAGAGACAGGAGAAATCCATCATGACTGTGTGGGTATTATTGAGCGCACACATGCCAGCCAAGCTGACTTTAAGGATGAACTGATAACTAATGCAGATCTTATTTTACAGATGGTAGCAGTTTTATGGAAAATGGACAACGTAACACAGGATATGCAGTCGTGACACTGTAGAAGCAAAGTCAGTAGCTCATAAGACTTCAGCACAAAAAGCTGCATTAATTGCCTTGACTAGGGCATTAGAATTAACAGAGGGGAAGACCCTCAATGTGTTTACAGACTCTAAATATGCCTTTGGAGATTTGCACGTCCATGGAGCCATCTGGAAAGAGTGAGGGCTATTGACAACAGCTGGAGGACCAATCAAGCATGGTCCAGAAATTTTACAGTTGTTGGAGGCAGTGCAAAGGCCCAAAGCTGTTGCAGTAGTGCACTGTAAGGCCCACCAAAAGGGTGATCGTGACATAATATTAGGGAACAGGAAAGATGACTTAGCCGCCAAAGAAGCAGCCAGAAGGGCACCAGGAGCCCTACAAGGCATGTTAGTCCCCTGTGCAAAGACTTCACTTAATCCACCACAATATTCTACTAAAGAGATCCAACTAGTGGAAAAACTAAAATGTACGAAGCAAAAAGATGGCTGGTGGAACAGATCCTGATAATGGAAACTATGACTGAGGAGTTAATGAAAGACTTAAATGAAGGGACACACTTTGGTGCTGATGCCATGGCAGATAGCCTGAAGCACTTTTCGATTGGACCAAAAATGAAAACTATAGCAAACCAAATAGTGCAAAAATGGCCTGTATGCTATGCTAACAGCTCCAAGATCCAACCAAAACCACCATCAGGGGAGTCAAGAAAAGGGATGAAACCTGGGGAGTACTGGCAAGTGGACTTTTCTGAATTGCCTAGACAAGGATCATATCGATATCTTCTAGTACTAGTAGACACATTCACTGGATGGCCAGAGGCCTTCCCATGCCAAACTAAAAAACTAGGGAGGTCGTAAAGGCTTTACTGAAAGAAGCAATCCCACACTTTGGAATACCAGAGGGACTTTCCTCAGACAATGGACCTCATTTTATATCACAAGTAGTTCAAGAAATATTGAGGGCATTACAGATCAAGTGGGATTTACATACTGCTTGGTGACCACAATCAAGAGGACAAGTAGAAAGAATGAATCAAACATTAAAAAGGCAGTTAACTAAAATTTGCCAGGAAGCTGAGCTAAAGTGACCAGAAGCCCTACCAATAGTTTTGCTGAGAATTAGGATAGCCCCCAGAGCTAAAGAAAAAGTTAGCCCATTTGAATTGTTATATGGCAAACCACACCCTGTAAATGAATTTGTGACAGAAGGGAATCAAATGCATATGGGGGGGGGGGGGGTGGGAAGGTTGGGTAAGGCAATATTTGCTGTCTTTGTCTGCCATGTTGTCCTTTCTCCATAGATATATGCAGGAGCGACTACCGATTCCACTGATGTTCCGGTACACCCATTCCGACCTGGACATCAGGTACTGATTTGAATGTGGAAAGACAAGCCTCTAAAGGAAGAGTGGAAAGGACCCTATACTATCTTGCTCCACACCTACACTGCAATCAAAGTAGAAGGGATCAAATTGTGAATTCACTATACTCGTGTGAAGGCAGCACCACCAGAAGAGGAGAAGCAAGACCTACCATCAAAAGAAGCACAAGAGACTTTGTGGCAGGTAGAACCAACTGAGGACTTGAAATTGCTGTTTAAAAGGACAAAATGATTTCTGTTCTGATTATAATTTCCTTAACAGGGTCGACTTACAGTTCCAATGCTTGGACACAGAATTCTATAGTTCAGTTAGCTTTAAACCTAACCCACTTTGCAAACATATCTTGTTGGTTGTGTACACATGTACCTGCCTCAGCATGAGGGAACCCCTATCTATGCCATACCACTCACTGTAAACAAGACAGACGTGTGGCAATTAGCAAACTCAAGTAATACTAGTATTTCTCCTCCATCACGGTCTTCCTCTATCCCTGTGTACCCTATCGAAAGAGAAAAATCTATCATGTGTATACTCAATTAATAGAATTAAGGAGAATGTGGCCCAGGGATCGTATGTAGGTTCTTGGAATCTCATTGGACAACGTAAAACAATGATTGTAGTTGAAACCACCAATTACACTGTCATAAAAAAATATGGAAGCAGAAGTGGACCTATCAGCCTCCATTGGTGGATATCCCCAGGAGGAGTATATTGGCTATGTGGTCCACGAGCGCATAAAGCACTTCCTCCTGAAGAGTACAGGACTTGTGCCCTGGGAGCTGTAGTTCCAGCCATTAGACTCTATAAACACATTGACATAAGGGCCAACACTTGGATCACAGGCCATCTTTATGACACCTCGGGAGAAACAAGGAATTTATAATCCCCTTTCAAACAGAAATACCTGGTTTCATGATTTGTGGAGGGCCTTAATCCCTTCATTGGGAATAGTAGAACTTGAAAGAGCAATAGTAAACATCTGCAACACTAGAAATCATAAGCAATGCCGCTACTGATGCTCTTGGTCAAATACAAACAGAAATAAAACAAGTATCCCAAATAGCCTTAGAAAACCATCTTGCCTTAGATGGGCTACTTGCAGCCCAGGGAGGAGTTTGTGCTGTAATAAACCGCAGCTGCTGTGTCTATGTAAATGAGAAGAAGCAAATTCAAACAGACATTAACCAAGTCTGGCAAGCATCCCACCTGTTTCACCAAATATCTCAGGGTGCAACCATTGGTAGTGGACCAGCTTTTTCCTGTCTGTGATCATGGTTTCCAGATTTTGGACGGTTGAAACAACTGTTTTTAATTATCATAATAGTTGTAGCTATGGTAGTGATATGTAGTTGTGTTTTGTGATACATGCCTAATTGTCTAAATTCATATAGTGCTTTATTCATCCAAACCTCACCAAGTAATGTTAGCAAAATGAGATATAGATAATACAGAGTGCTTCTTCAAATTAGCCGAAATGGACAAGAAATATGTCGTGAGAACTATGAGGCCTAAAAGTGAGGTACATAGTCTCAAATGAGGGAAATTGTAGTCCCAAGCTGGGAAAAAAACAAGGAAACCTTAAAGAAAATAGGGAGGCTTGTAGCTTGTGTAGTCTTTAGCTGAGAAAATAAGGAAACCTTAAAGAAAACAGAGAGACTGGTAGCCTTGAGCTAGCAGAAGCAAGGAAGATAAGGGATGAAAGGCAGAAAACAGGACGGAGAAAAACACCTGCAGGAAAATTCCAGACTGACCTATGGTAACCTTTTGCTCATTAAGGGTCATTAACGTATTAAAAAACCACACTCATCAAAAAGCTAATGTATGCTAATGTGGGATTTAGTGCCCCCCTCCCTCCCTCCCTCCCTCCTCCCTCCTCCCTCCTCCCCCTCCCCCTCCCCCTCCCCCTCCCCCCCCCCCCCCCCCCCCCCCGGTCTTCTGAGTGCAAGCTCAGTAGAGATAAGTTAGGTGAGCTGTAACAGCCAATCAAAAGTAGCCAGAGAGATAGTTTTCACAAGTTTGCTGTGTATAAATAATCAAGCCAGAGGTGTGCTTACTTTGCAAAAGATTGCCAAGCACCTGACTCTGCAGAGTTATATAATTATTTAATTAAAAGGCCTTCATGTGGATTCTGACTCTGTGCTTGTAGGTGGGGTGTACTGGGCACAAACCTGCAGACAGCATGAACAGTCACTGGAGACCCTCCTGCAGGAGGCCCAGAAGGTGTATGTCAGGAAGGGAGATGAGAAGGAAAAGCAAAGAGGGAAATTAATGGTCTTCACAGTGGACCAGGTAGTGAGGCAGAGGGTTGGAGAAAGAGGAAGAAAACTTTCAGGGGAAGTTGGGCCAAGGATGGAAAGGAGAAGAAGAGATGAAGGAATGGCACGCAAGGAAAGCTACCTGTGTTGCAGCCTAAATCCTAGCGGGGATGGGCTTTGAGAAGATGTTTTCAGTATGGCCAGGCCAGCCACTTCAAATAGGAGTATCCGGAGTAGAAGAAGGAGGAGTTTGTATGCTGTTATTGTAAGAAAGAGTGTTTTTGTGTTTTTGTAAAGAGATGTTACATTGTTTAAAGGTAAGGAATGTGGTATTGAGATATGCTTGCAGTGATAAGAAAGCTTACCAGACAACCTTGTAAAATGCAGACAACAAGACTCAGTGCAATTAAGTGAAAATCACAGTGTCAAGTCAGATAAGGGAAGGAATGTCACCACCTCACAAAGTAAAAAGTCACAAGAAACTTGAAAAATAACAGGCTGGCAACTGAAAGCCATGCATTATCTGTGAAGCATCAGATCGGTTGTGAATCTGGAGTACCCAGTCAATGGGGAAACGGGAGGGTCCCAATTGTCAAGAGATAAAGTATATAAACCGTGCTATGTAACTAGTAGGCACGCTCCCGCTTGCGGGACGCCCGCCATTGCAATCGTGAATAAAAATGCTACTTCACTGAGAGCCTCGCCTGAGCCTATATTATTGGCCACAGAGTGTTTTTCACAAACTGGGGGCTTGTCCGGGATCGTCACCTTCTGGGGAGCCCCATTACCACTGCAGCAGGAAGTCATACCCTGCTGATTTCAGCAGTCCTGTGTCTTGGTGACAGTGGTTCTGCAGAGAGCTGACAAAGGAACTGAGACTTGTTAAGAAGGCAGGATCGGTGAAGAATTAGGGAAGAAAAAAAAAAGAGGTAGGCACTCTGGTTTCGAGAATTGACCTGGTAACTCTGTGCACAGACCAAGGTAAGAAATATTAAGTATTGCCTTGGGGGTCGGGTGAGACTCTGTGTGACGTGTGATTGAGACGTACTTTTGTACGAAGGGAGTGTGGAGTCCTGATCCGCGGTCCCGTAGCTCCGTGAGGGGCGCGGCCAGAGACGGACGAATTGTGAGATAAGAGAGAGAAAGGAAGAGTCTCGGGAAATTTGGTGTACGGTACCCCTTGCATGGTGAAGTGCTTGGCAGTAAACCCCCATTTTCCAGAATCAGAATGTTAGTGTGTGGTACCCTGCAGGAGGTAAATTTCCGTAGCAGCACACTGACAAGAGCAGGAAAAATGGGAAATATGGGTTCCAGGAGACAGGGAGATATCCCTGGGGGAGTGCCTACTGACAGTCCTTCTGGAAGAATTATAAGAAATTGGGTGGAAAAAAATTAAGAGGAAATGATAAAAAGAAAATGATGAAATACTGTGTATTAATCTGGACAAAAGAACCAATTAAGGAAACAACAGTATTTTGGCCAAAATAGGGGTCTAATGAAAATTCAGGCTTTAAATTTTTATGTAAACAATAAGACTCCTTTTTTGGAGGAGGAGCCAAGTTATGCTCCCTATAATCCTAATATTGCACCAGTGGCAGCAACAGCTGCTCCAGGAAGGGAGACAGGGACTGCAATTAACACTGTCCCTAGAGAAGGAGCATACTCTAGGCTCTGGTAAGAATTAGAACAAGGTAGAAGAGATACTGAGAATTTTGCCTTCCCTGATACTAACAGTACTAACACTAACTGTGTATCCTCTTAGGTGAACTCCCCCCTCTCCTTACCGGCAGAGAGGTGTTAGGGGTTTTAAAGAGGAGATGAAGTCTTTAATTGAGGACCCCATCAGGCTAGCTGAACAATTAGACCAGTTCCTAGGGCCTAACTTATACTCTTGGGGGGAAATGATGTCTATACTAAGTATGTTGTTTACAGGGGAAGACAGGGGAATGATCAGGAGGAGAGCTCCTATACAAGAATGGGAAAGAGCTCATCCTCCAGGACCAGGGGTAATACCAGCAGAGCAGAAATACCCACTTGCCGATCCTGGCTGGAATAATAATAATAATAATGCGCAACACAGAAATCATATGAGAGACTTGGGGTCAGAATGAGAAAGTACTCGAGGATGAATCCTGAGGACCCAGTATCCCAAGGCCTCTTGAAAGTTTTGTGATTTTGTGATTAAAGCCTGGCCAGATACACAGGAAAAAAGCTCCAGAAGGTGGGAGGATGGAGTGAACAGTCACTGGAGGCCCTACTGTGGGAGGCCCTGAAGGGAGGAGGAGATGAGAAGGAAAAGCAGAGACGAAAGTAATGGTCTTCAGAGTGGACCGGATAGTGAGGCAGAGGGTTGGAGAAAGAGGAAGAAAATCTTCAGGGGGAGTCATGTCCAGGATGGAAAGGAGAGGAAGAGAGACGAAGGAATGGCAGGCAAGGAAAGCTGCCTGTGTTGCAGCCTAAATCCTAGCAGGGACAGGCTTTGAGAAGATGTTTTAAGTGTGGCCAGGCTGGCCACTTCAAATAGGAGTATCCGGAGTGGAAGAAGGAGGAGAGATTGCTGTTATAAATTCAGAATAGGGGAGTCGGGGCTTCTCAGAAAGCTAGTCCCACTGAGAGACCCTGATAAATGAAAAAGAGCTCAAGGGTTAAGATAAGGACATGGGGATCACTCTACAGTTATCGTCGCGGGCAAAACAGACTTAGCATAGGAAGATTAATAAAATTTATTACCTATTTCTGACAGGCTGGAGTGGTGAGAAACAGAGAAACAAGCTGGGGGCACCTACCCCTATCCACTCTCTTCTACCTCTTCCCTGCCCTGAGTGGTGCAGGGGGGCCGGGAGTGGGGGATGCAGTCAGCCCGTGGTGCTTCGTTTCCACCACCCCTCCATGGTCACTCTCTCCCCTGCTCTGGTGTGAGGTCCCTCCCACGGGGTGCCAACCTTTGTGGGCTGGTCCTGTGTGGGTTTCTCCATGGGCAGCGGCTCTTTTGGGAGCTGTTCCAGGTGTGGGTCTGTGCCGCAGGGTCCATCCATTGGGAGTGGGTTGCTCTGGCTTGGGACCCCCACAGGCATCAGATCCCTCCCCGCCCTGATCACCTGCTCCTGCGTGGGCTCCTCTCCACAGTCTGTAGCATGGAGATCTGCTCCACCGTGGTACACCATGGGCTGCAGGGGGAGCAGCCTGCTCCACCATGAGCCTCTCTGCGGGGCCGTGCGGGGAGCAATTCCAACCTCCCGAGGAGGTGTTACTGTTACAATATGTGGATGATCTTTTATTGTCAGGACAATAGGAGAAAACAGTTGTGAAGGAAGCCACTAACAAGCTATTCAACTTTCTGGGAAAACAGGGCTTGACAGTATTGAAAAATAAATTACAATATGTAGAAAGAGAAGTATTTAGGGCATCTAGTGTCTGAGGGAAAACAAAGAATAAATCCAGAGAGGATTCAGGGAATTGTTGAGCTACCCCTACACAAAACTAAGAAAGAACTAAAAAGTTTTAAGAGAAAGAGGTTTTTAAGGAATTAGGAGCCACAAAGTCCAAAGGAAAATGGATACTCCCTGATGGGAGAGAAATGCTGAATAAAGCACTAATGAGGCAAATATTAACTGTTTTACATCAAGGGAGTCATTGGGGGGTGCAAGCAATGTGTGATGTTGTGCTAAGAAAGTATGTCTGTGTAGGAATATACACTTTAGTGAAGCAAATATGCAGAGGATGTACCATATGTCAAAAGGTAAATAAAAAGGTCATCTGTAACCCACCCAGACACCTCTAGAGCCAGGGATTCAACCTTTCCAAAGTATACAGGTAGACTTTATTGAGTTACCTAAAGTAGGATGACTTAAGTACTTGTTGGTCCTAATTGACCATCTGACTGGTCCTGACTTTCCTTTGTTTCTCACTTTTCTAGCTTGTTAGTAATAGGCAGTAAATCTTACTATCTCCCTACTCTGAGTCTGTTTTGCCCGTCACAATAATTGTTGAGCGATCTCCCCATCCTTACCTCAACCCTTGAGCCCTTTGCATTGTATTTTCTCCCCCTTTCCCTTTGAGGAGGGGGGGGTGAGAAAGCAGCTGAGATGGAGCTCGGCTGCCCACCTGAGTAAACCACCACAGAGGTATGAATCATAGTAGTAATCTAACCTTTAACCTCTCCTTAAGAAAAAAATAATGAATACCACATGTAACTGGGGGAAAGAGTTGGATTACATAGAATTAGAGTGTCCCCAGGGGATTCTGGTTTTTATATTAGTATGTATATCATTCTTCATACCGATGGAAATTCAGGGGGCAATAATACTGACCCTGGGTGTCAAAATGTTACCTGTGAGGTAGGGAATTATACATACTGTACCAAATATGGTAATTATGGGTGTGCTAATATATTGTCTCAAATGGCAAAGGATGGTATTGGCTATGTGGTAATAAAGCCAGGAAGGCAATGCCCCTAGGATGGAAGGGAGCTTGCACCCTGGGGACAATAACTCCAATGTAACTATTATTGAAGACATACAAAGCCAAAGCCCCCTTGGGACCCATATATGCAGAATTAAGAGCACTCCAGCTTATCCTCTAGTAAAAAGGAATAGGGTATTTCACAGTTCTGTGAGGTGGTTTATCCCTTGGTTAGGGGTGAGTGAATTAGAGAAAGCTATTGTGAATATCTCAGCTATAGCTGAAGAATTAGAAAATAACACTCTAGATGTGATCTGGGCATTGCAAGAGGAGGTGACAAGTCTGTCAAAGATGGTATTCCAGAATCTAATGGTACTGGATTTATTACTGGCCTTGCAAGGAGGGGTTTGCACGATAATTAATGCCAGTTGCTGTACATACGTAGACCAAACGGGGCAAACTGAGACTAATCTCAAAAATATTTGGGAGAAAACCAAGATCTTACATGAGGTGGCCGAAGATGAAATTTCCTGGGGATTTAGAGACATTTGGGAAAAATTGACCTCATGGTTGCCTGGATGGGATTGGCTCAAGCATCTATTTGTTAGTATTCTAGTAATAATGGCATTGTGTATCTGTCACCCTCTATGACATCTGAAGAAAAATATTGCACCCTAATGTTGGAAAAACCCAGTAGTGGGGGATGTAAAGAGGTACAAAAACAACAATAGGAGTAAGAAAAGAAGAAGGGGAATTGTAAGAATTAAAGTTGTGTTTTTACAGTGGAAAATCCACTAACCTTGCATATTCAAAAGTGACTGCAGAGGCATAACAGTGGCATAACAGTGGGGAGTATGTTAAGCAGATAAGGGGACAGTGGAAGGTCCCACTGTCCGAAAATAAGGCAGATAGCTAAGAAAAACAAGACAAGCAGTGCAAAATCAGTAAAAACAAAAAAATCATGGGCTCTCTAGTCACGAGAGAAGAAGGGGGGAAAAAAAAAAGGAAAAATTAACAGTTGGTCAAATATAATTGTACATATATGGTATAGTGATAAGCGTCGAGTAGTTTGTGAACCTGTAGTACTCAGCCAATGATGAAACAAGAGAGGAATCAAGCACTGTGTAATAGGGAATATAAGGTTATGATAAACTTTTGCTGGGTGCTCCTGTTTGCAGGACACCCGCCATTGCAATCATGAATAAAACTGCTACTTAACTGAGCTCCTTGCCTGAGCCTGTGTTATTGGCTGCAGATTGTTTCTCACACCTCCATTGGACTCTTACCAGTATGCCACATCCACACTTGCCAAAAAGGAGGTGGGGACCCAAACTGAGCTTCTGAAAAAGCATGCAGCCGTCCAGGTATCAGGCTGCAGGGAGTACCAAAGCTTCACACCACCTTTGGGCAGCTGCAGAGATAGCAACTGCATGAGATGTGAGCAGGTGGAAGACCTGCTCAGCATGGTAGTTGAGCTATGAGAAGAGGTGGAAAAACTGAGGGGCATCTGGGATTCAGAGAGGGAGGTAGACTGGAGTTGCCAAGTCCTGGCCTCTGTCAAACAAGAACAGGCACGAGGAGTTTGCCAACAAGAAGGGAATGCAGTATCCATCCCCCAGCAGACACAAGGCAGAAGCTACAAGGATGTGAATGAATGGAGACAATCCAGACTCGAGGTGGCAGGAGAAATCCGCCTTCACCCATCTTACCCTATCAGGTAGCCCTGAGCCACAGGTATGAGGCCATGGAGGCTGAAAGGCAATTTATGGATGGAGAAGGTGACAATCCCTCTCCACCAGAGATATTGCCAGGGTCAGAAAGGCCAACCCCCCATATCACAACCATTAGCAGGGGGAAAAAAAGGTGTGTTTTAGTTGTGGGTGATTTCACAATAGGGGGGAACAGAGGGTCCAATATGTAGAAGGGGCCCTCCTCAAAGGGAAGTCTGCTGCCTTCCTGGGGCCCAGGTTAAGGACATCACCAGGAGACTTCCCAGCTTGGTTCGATCTTTGGACTATTACCCATCGCTGGTCCTACATCTGGGAGGAAAAGTGGCAACGCGTAGCCCAAGAGCAATCAAAAGGGACTTCAAGGAATTGGGATGGATGATCAGGAATTCAGGTGCACAAGTTATCTTCTCCTCCGTTCTCCCTAGTACTGACAGTGACAGGAAAAGAAGGATAGCGTCCATTAACACATGGCTCCATGGCTGGTGTCATCGCCAAAATTTTGTGTTCGTTGGCAACAGGAAGCCTTACATGGCACCAGGCTTGCTGGCATCAGATGGGATTCATCTTTCCCAAAGAGGGAAGAGGGTCCTTGGTCATGAGCTGGCAGGGCTCATTGATTGGGCTTTAAACTAGATTCGATGAGGGAGGGGGATATCATTAGGGATGCTGGCAATAAGGTACGGGATGACATGCCATTCCACTCATGCCAGCTGAACATCACAGCCAGCAAAGGATGTCTACAGTCTAGAGAGGGAACAGAGCTTGACAGGAGAGCTACCGTAGGCCCACATGGACGAGTTATAGTTGCCCCATCCAGAAAGGAAGACGCATTGGGAGCCCAACTCAAATGCCTCTATGTAAACACACGCAGCATGGGGAATAAACAAGGGAAAGTAGAGGTGTGCGTGTGGTTGCAGGGCTATGATCTTGTCGCAATTACTGAGACATGGTGGGACAGCTCCCATGACTGGAATGTGGCCATGGATGGCTTTGTGCTTTTTAGAGAGGACAGGCCAGGAAGGCGAGGTGGTAGAGTTGCTCTTTATGTGAGTGAGCAACTGGAATGTATGCAGCTCTGCCTGGGGGGGATGAAGTGCAAGTCGAGAGCCTATGGGTGAGGATTAAAGGGCAGGCCAACAGGGGTGACATTCTGGTGGGTGTTTACTACAGGCCACCGGATCAGGAAGAGGAAGTGGATGAGGCCTTCTACAGGCAGCTGCAAGTTGCCTCACGTTCGCAGGCCCTGGTTCTTAGGGGAGACTTTAACCACCCCGATATTTGCTGGGAAGACAACACAGCTCAGAACAAACAGTCCAGGAGGTTACTGCAGAACACTGAGGATAACTTCTTGACACAGGTGGTAGGTGAGCCAACAAGGAGAGGGGCGCTGCTGGACCTGGTACTAACAAACAGAGATGGTCTAGTTGGAAAAGTGAAGGTTGAGGGCAGTCTCGTCTGCAATTATCATGAGATGTTGTAGTTCAAGATCCTGTGAGAAGCAGAGCAAAAAGTAGGATGGCAACCCTGGATTTCAAGAGCTAACTTTGACCTCTTCACGGACCTAATTGGAGGAATCCCCTGGGCCAGGGCCCTAGAGGGAAAGGGGACCCAGCAGAGTTGGCTAATATTCAAGCACCACTTCCTCCAAGCTCAGGACTGGTGGATCCCTACGAGAAAGAAGTCGAGCAAGGGGGGCAGGAGACCTTCATGGATGGGCAAGGAGCTCTTGGGAAAACTTAAACAGAAGAAGAAAGCGTACATGATGTTGAAGAAGGGACAGACCAGTTGGTCTAGGAACATTGTCAGAGAATGCAGGGATGCAATGAGGAAGGCCAAGGCCTGGTTAGAATTAAATTTAGCAAGACATCAAGGACGACAAGAAGGGCTTCTTCAAATACATCAGCAACAAAAGGAAGACTAAGGAAAACGTGGGTGCGCTGCTAAATGAGGCGGGTGCCTTGGTGACGGCGGATACAGAGAAGGCGGAGTTACTGAGTGCCTTCTTTGCTTCAGTCTTCACTACACGTACTACTGAGCCAGGAAAGAAGAAAGAAAACCCAGAGAAAGGAAGACTTTCCCCTGTCGAAGAGGATTGGGTTAGAGGTTATTTAGGCAAGCTAGACACCCACAAATCTATGGGCCCCGATGGGATGCACCTGAGGGACTGGACCCAGTATTGACCCCTGGGGTACTCTGCTAGTTACTGGCCTCCAGTGGTGAATATGTATGGTAAATACATTACTGTTTATTTTCAAGCACTTCTGGGATGAGCAAAATGTTACTCTAGTCCTATCACAAGCTCCTTTGTAGAATTTTAGTTAACTTCCTGTTATGTTAAACCTTTGATATTATAGACTACTAACAAGCATTTCAGTTGTAGATTAACCCTGGTAGGGAGCTAAGCACCACAGCTACTTGCTCACTCCCCCCCCCACACACATAGTGGGATGGGGGAGAGATTCACAAAGGTAAATCAAAAGAGAAAACTCGTGAGTTGAGATAGACAGTTTAATAGGCACAGCAAAAGCTGCACTTGCAAGCAAAGCAAAATAAGGAATTAATTCACTATTTCCCTTCGGCAGGTAGATGTTTAGCCATTTCCAGGAAAGCAGGGCTTCATCATGTGTAACAGTTTCTGGGAAGACAAACACCACAACTCTGAACATCCCCCCTTCCTCCTTCTTTCCCACAGATTTTATTGCTGAGCATGACATGAGATGGTATGGAATAACTCTTTGGTAAGTTTGGGTCAGCTGTCCTGGCTGTGTGCCCTCCCAACTTCTTGTGCAACCCCAGCTTCCTTTGCTGACAGGGCAGCATGAGAAGCAGAAAAGGCCTTGATGCTGCATAAGCATTGTTAAGCAATAGCTTAAACACTGGTACGTTATCAACACCATTTCGGTCATAACTACAAAATATAGCACCATATGAGCCACTATGAAGAAAATAAACTCTATCCCAGCCAAAACCAGTACAATTTCTTATATGTAAGTCTGTACAGCTTAATTAAAATTTGTGTATAACCTTTCAATTCTACAATTTCTATAATCAAAGTATAATTCTTATCTTTAAAAACAAGCAGAAAAAAACATAAGGAAACAGTAACAGCTTCATAAAGCCATTATTTTATATATTTTCTTATGTATTAAGAATATTTTTTACCTACTAAAAACCAATTAACAAACAATGAAAACAAATTCAATAACACCTCACCTGCATCAGCTCTGGACCGCTGACCTGGTGATTTTCCAAATGGGGTCTTCATTCATCTGTGTTTAAGTGAGCAGCAAAGCTGCTGAACTAGGGTGAAAATCCAGTTCTTCCCAAATCCCCAAATATCTTCTTACTCTTGTAATATGGCAACTACTTATTAATCCACCATCCAACCAGCAATTTGTTCTTCCTCAAATATAGGAGAAGCACTTTCAATTATATTACTCTGAAAAACAAAACAAAGTATAGCCTGATTTGAGACTCAGTTAAGATAGATACTGAATTTAAAATATTTGTTTGTTCATGCTCCATGAGAAGTCCCTTTGTATTGTTATTCTGGACACATTCTGCAATCAGAGGGCAGGTACACGAGAAGATAGCCAAATATTAAGACTGATACTTTTCCTCATATTCAAAGTGCAAGTTCCGTATCAGATCAAAGTCATCCACAGACAGACACACAAAGAAAAAAAGTTCTTAAAAACCACTTACCTTAGTACAGGGAAGAATGACTACTACTTTAAAAACCCCACCTAAAAGTAGAAGAAACTGCATTACCTTGACCAGAGGTAAAGCAGAAGCCACCTACTTCCGTTTGTTAGAAACAAAACAAAACAAAACAAAAAAAATGCTTCACACCCACATAGCAGGGCAGCCTTCACTAGGTGTCCCTGCTTGAGCAGGGGTATTGGATTAGATGACTTCTAGAGGTCCCTTTCAACCTCAACCATTCTGTGATATAACTTGCTGTAAACTATTTAATCGTTTTATAGAAGCTAATCAGGTAGTAATTGTGAAAGAGCATCTCTCAAAATAACTTCAATATTTTTCTAAATGTACATAAAGATCATTGCTACACTGTATGCTCCGTAAATTGAAATAATTAGTCAAAGCTTTTTAAAGAATTCTTTATTTGAAGGAACTGAAAATAGGAGTAACCACTCATAGATCATAGCATCATAAAATGGCTTGGGTTGGAAGGAACCTCAAAGATCATCTAGGTCCAACCCCCGGCCATGGCCAGGGACACCACACACTAGATCAGGTTGCCCAGGGACTCATGTAACCTGGTCTTGAGCACCTCCAGGGATGGTGCATCCACAACTTCTCTGGGCAACCTATTCCAGTGCCTCACCACCCTCTGAGTAAAACCACCACACTGCTCTCTATGAATTCTTCTCCCAGTCTGTTCTCATGTCTGGGATTGCCCCAACCCATGTGCAGCACATCGCACTTAGATTGTTCAACCTTGTTATCCACCCGAGGGTGCAGAGGGAGTTGGTGGATGTGATTGCCAAGCTGCTTTCTGTCATCTATCAGCGGTCATGGTCATCCGGAGAGGTCCCAGATGACTGTAGACTTGCTAATGGGACGCCCATCTATAAGAAGGGTCATAAGGAGGACCTGGGGAACTACAGGCCTGTCAGCCTGAAGCCGGTTCCAGAAAAGGTGATGGAACAGGTCATCTTGAATGCAATCACGCAGCATGTGCAGGACAACCTGGGGATCAGGCCCAGTCAGCATGGGTTCATGAAAGGCAAGTCCTGCCTGACCAAACTCATCTCCTTCTATGACTGGGTGACCCACCTGGTGGATGAGGGAAAGGCTGTTGACGTAGTCTACCTAGACTTCATCAAGGCCTTTGACACGGTCTCCCACAGTATTCTCCTGGAGAAGCTGGAAGCCCATGGATTGGACAGGTACCCTCTGCTGGGTTAAAAACTGGCTGGACAGCCGGGCTCAGAGAGTGGTGGTGAATGGAGTTAAATCCAGCTGGTGACCAGTTACGAGTGGTGTTCCCCAGAGGTCGGTACTGGGGCCCATCCTCTTTAATATCTTTATTGATGATTTGGATGAGGGAATTGAGTGCACCCTCAGTAAGTTTGCAGGCGACACCAAGCTGGGGCGAAGTGTCGATCTGCTGGAGGGTAGGAAGGCCCTACAGAGGGACCTGGACAGGTTGGATGGATGGGCAGAGGCCAATGGGATGAGGTTCAACATGGCTAAGTGCCGGGTCCTGCACTTTGGCCACAACAGCTCCATGCAACACTAACGGCTTGGGGCAGAGTGGCTGGAAAGCTGTGCAGAGGAAAGGGACCTGGGGGTGTTGGTCGATGCTCACCTGAACATGAGCAAGCAGTGTGCCAATGGCATCCTGGTTTATATCAGGAATAGCATAGCCAGCAGGACCAGGGAGGTGATTGTCCCCCTGTACTCTGCTCTGGTGAGGCCGCACCTCAAGTACTGTCTTCACTTTTGGGCCCCTCACTACAAGAAGGACATCGAGGCCCTGGAATGTGTCCAGAGAAGGGCTACGAAGCTGGTGAAGGGCCTGGAACACAAGTCCTATGAGGAGTGGCTGAGGGAACTGGGTTTCTTTAGTCTGGAGAAGAGGAAGCTCAGGGGAGACCTTATTGCTCTCTACAACTACCTGAAAGGAAGTTATAGGGAGCTGGAGGTCAGTCTCTTCTCGCAGATAACTAGCGATAGGACAAGAAGGAATGGCCTCAAGTTACACCAGGGGAGGTTTAGGTTGGAAATTAGGAGACATTTCTTCTCAGAAAGAGTAGTCAGGCATTGGAACGGGTTGCCCAGGGAGGTGGTGGAGTCACCATCCCTGGGGATGTTCAAGGAAAGGTTGGACGTGGTGCTTAGGGACATGGTTTAGTGGGTGACACTGTTGGTAGGGGAATAGTTGGACCAGATGATCTTGGAGGTCTTTTACAACCTTTTCTATGATTCTATGATTCTATGTCTAGATGTCTTTTAGAGGGGGAATGGAAATTAAGGGGGGAATGCAAAATAATGCAAATTAATATTTGGAAAAAAAAATACAGCTGTCCAATGGTTTTAGGCTGTTGCCACTGCTGGTGAAGAGTCATAGAATCATAGAATCAAAGAATCATAGAATGGCTTTGGTTGGAAAAGACCTTAAAGATCATCTAGTTCCAACCCCCCTGCCATGGGCAAGGACACCTCCCACTAGGCCCGGTTGCTCAAAGCACTATCCAATCGTGCCTTAAACATTTACAGGGATGGGGCATCCACTACTTCTCTGAGCAACCTGTTCCAGTGCCTCACCACCCTCACAGTAAAGAATTTCCTCCTTATATCTAATCTAAACCTACCCTCTTTTAGTTTAAACCATTACTCCTTCTCCTATCACTCCATTCCCTGATAAAGAGTCCCTCCCCAGCTTTCCTGTAGGCCCCCTTTAGGTAGTGGAAGGCTGCTATAACATCTCCACGGAGCCTTCTCTTCTCCAGGCTGAACAACCCCAACTCCCTCAGCCTGTCCTCGTAGGAGAGGTGTTCCAGTCCCTTGATCATCTTTGTGGCCCTCCTCTGGATTCATTCTAATACTTCCATGGTCTTCTTGTGCTGGGGGTTTAGAGGGAGT
The DNA here is from genome assembly GCF_964211835.1 of Anser anser. Taxonomy (NCBI): domain Eukaryota; kingdom Metazoa; phylum Chordata; class Aves; order Anseriformes; family Anatidae; genus Anser; species Anser anser. The sequence goes on along the minus strand of NW_028154230.1, from coordinate 735,213 downwards.
CTTAATGCTGTGCCAGTATTGCCCAGCAAAAGACAAAACGCTGTTGTGATACCAGTGCTGTTCTAGCTACAAGTGCAGAGCACAGCACTGTATGGGCTGCTGCAGGGAAATTTAACTCCATCCCAGACAGACCCAGTACAACCTCCACCCCTTATTCCATAACATTTGTGTCACCTTCAGGTCCCACGTACTTTAGTGTATAAGTATTCTCATCACCTCTGTTCCCTGTCCTTCAACAGATTTATAGATAGGTACTTTTTCTCATTCTATAGGTCTCTTCCCAAAATGTTCATAAGAACTGTTGATGATTTCAGCTTCATCTGCCAAAGTGGTCACTCAGGACAGGCGGAGTTGGATGTCTGGATGCCAGCACCAGCTTAGCTCGAGTCGTTGCTGCACTTGCCCGGTTCCTTGAGAAGTCGACCTGTCATTGGTTCTGCAGTGTCTTTCTACAACACATAGCTTAGATTACAGATTAGTTTTCTCCCAAGGTTAAATCTCCTTGAGGCACACACCTGATATCCCCATCCTTTTGCATCACCCACCAGGTGGCCCCCCGTCCTTGGGCGAAGACAATCCCACGAGTGGGTTTGCCTTTTCCCACGGCAGGAGCAGCCCTCACCATCTTCCCCATCCACTTCCCTACACGCGCTACAGGGACTTTAGCTCCTCCCACCGTGTGTAGGGGCTTTGTTTTAGCTGGACCAGAATGGTTATCAGACCCTCTGGTATTAACTAACCAAGTGGCTTCTGGTAGATTTCCGTCCCATTGTTTCTATGTCCCAGCACCCAATGCTCGTAACATAGTCTTTAACAGTCCTTTGTACCTCTCAACCTTCCCAGAGGCTTGTGGGTGATAAGGGATGTGAGAGAAATGTGAGTGAGAAAAGTGAGAGAAGTGAGTGCAAGAATGCCTGCTTTCTAAAACTCCAAATAGAGTCTTAGAGAGTTTCTTTGACCGACTTTTACAGTATCAATTTGGCGACTCAGGTGGGACTTAGCTCTTGAGCCTCAACGGTTCCTGGGATCATGGAACCTCAGCTGGTACCTAGAGATTCTTGGAGAAGACCTCAATCCCCGGACCAAAGAGCCCCTGAGCAAAACCCACTGTTTTGTAAGTATAAAGGAATTCTTTTGGAAAATTTGCTTACCTGCCTGTAAGATGCAGCAAAAGCTACGCAGGGTTGGGTTTAGGGCCTAGGCAGGGGTTCGAGTCCCCATTTGGTTTAAAAAAGGGATTAGAGTCCCCAATTTGGCTAAGTGAATTTTGGTTTAAAGTCACGTAAGACATATGGAGACATCCTATGCAGGGCTTAGCCAAGGCCTTGACCTTTTCCCTACATACACAGAGGCATCATTTTGCTTCAGCCACCATTTTATGGAAGGGAGCTGCAATTTTGTTAAATACCATAACCCATGTGTTTTCATACTGCTCTGTGACTGGCTAAAAGCCCTTTTCTTGTCACTGTCATACCCACATGTTCTCAGGCAGCCTTGTGATTGGCTCCCTGCTCCCTTTGGATCAGGATGTGCTTAGATATAAAAATATATACATTTATATACAGTGTATACTTAAATAGAAATATATAAATAAAATAGTGTATAAATATGCACAAATATATATTTTATTTATTTTTATGTAGATACACTACTACATATATATATATATATAGGGTTTATATGGCAAAGTTTTGGTAGCGGGGGGGCTGCAGGGGTGGCCTCTGTGAGAAGAGACCAGGGGCTGCCCCTTGTAGGAGAGAACTGGTTCAAGCCGTCTCCAAAACTGTTGACCAAAGCTGAGCCAGTCAGTGAAATTTGTGGTGCTTCTGGGATAACATTTCAAGAAAGGGTGAAAAATGATGCACAGTAGTTGTGAGAGAGAGGAGTGAGAAAAAAAATGAGAGAAACAATCCTGCAGATGCCAAGATCAGAGAAGAAGGAGGGGGAGGAGGTGTTCCAAGCACTGGAGAAGAGATTCCCCTGCAGGTTGCAAAGAAGACTACAATGGAGCAGGTTTTCCCCCTGCAGTCTGTGGAGAGGACCATGTCAGATCAGATAACCAAACTGCAGCCCATGGATGAACACGTGCCACAGCAGGGGGCTATGCCCTGAAGGAAACTTCAGCACATGAAGAGCCCACGCTGGAACAGGATCCTGGCAGGAATGTCCTTAATTGTTTCATGATCAAAGTCTATTTAGCAGTATGCAGGTATCTGTCCCCTTCTGTCGCGTTAAGGGGTGTAGCCGATTAACCGTTACGGGTCCGGTCGGATTCAGGGTACTGAACTACCACGGTCACGGATTCACCAGTAACGTATAACCGCCCTTACTCTAGTCGCGTTCAACGAGAGCTATCACGGCTAGGAACAATGCAGTTAAGTGCAATTTATTACAGCAACAGGTACACAGGTTCTTTGGATTGCTGGCGATAGTTACTGTCTGCAAAAGCAAGCTAGCATGCATGAAATACACAGGTGCGCAGCCTGGAAATTAACACGTTAAAAGGCACAAAGACTCTATAGAGGTTTCTAAGTTTCCCCGGAGACACACAGTATAACCAAGTGTTCAGATCTCACCCAAAGGTGTCCCAAGGGGGGGGAAGAGAGGCTCAGCCCGTCGACTGATCCCAGAAGTCAGGAGGTCCTCGGGATGGTGTATTCCCTCGTGATGGTATCTCCCCTGATGGTGGTATCTTCCCTGACATTCCCTCTCTTAGGCCAATTTATATTATTTTCTATCTTTTAGGTGGAGCTTGAGTGACTCTAGTCAAGCATATCTTAGTTATGATTGGTGAAAAGTTTTCCCGTCTCTGTTTAAAGGTATAGGCTCCGAGAAATTCAGAGCGCATGCTCAGTGAGGGGTGGTCGCACCTTGGAGGCGGGTAGCTTTTGGGATGGAGGTGTGTTTTGGTATTATAAGGATATTATAATGAGCAAAAGTACACTAGAGTGCAGCATTTGTCAAAACATGACAGGTCGTTGGCTCAGGGTAGCAAAAAGTGCAGCTTATTGGTCTCGGTGTGCACAAGAACAGTCGGGTCCCCACCTGGTCACAGAGCCTAGCCGTGGTGTCTCCACTCCACTCTACGCTCCGTACTGTTCCTTAGAGCCAACACACCAGGTTCCCCCACTGTGATAGCATCTAAGGTTGGAAGCCTAGGGAATGCTCAGGTAATGCAGCTACACCCTACCCTGAAAGCCTCTTCAATGCTGTACATTTTCTTTAAAATGTGAATGTTAGTTTTCTTTTCCTAGTTACTTTAGCCAATTCCAGCACACCCCTTCTCGTAATTTCAGCTACTATTCAAATTTCGTCTGTGACTATCTGGTCATAACCTCAAATCTCTCTTTTGTTCTAGACACCATGATGTGGTCTCTCTTTTGAACACAAATTAGAATTTAACCCAAAATTGGTAATACACAGCAGCTTAGGAAAACACAGACTTTACAAGTGAAATAAATTAATTATTTCTTAGGATGCAAGAATATAAAACACTGAATGTTCTAGACTTTACACTTTCCCAGCAGTATGATGTCAGGTTGCACAGCTGCACCATATCAGAGAGGGCTTTGAGAATAGATTAAAAAAAGCTCTTGGTACAGAGGGGGGAAATTTTTTTTGAACCAGCCTGTAAACAAGCTGTTAAAGCCGTGTATTGTTCACTATTTTGTTGCTAATAATGAACTAAAAGCCTCTGTCACAGAACATTTTAACAAGATGCTGAAAACCAGGATGGGGAGATATTTTACAGCACTGTCCTGTTTTCAGTTAGGATAGACTCAGTTTTCCTCATAGGAGCTGATTTAGTGCTGTATTTTGGGTTTAGGATGAGAATAATGATGATAACACGCTGATGTTTTAGTTGTTGCAGAGCAATGCTTGCACTAAGTCAAGGACTTTTCAGCTTCTCATACAGACCTGCCAGTGAGGAGGCTGAGTGTGCACAAGAAGATGAGAGGGGACAGAACCAGGACAGCTGACCCAAACTCGCCAAAGGGATATTCTATACCATGTGATGTCATGCTAAACAATTATACAGGGTGTCAGGCCAGAGTTACAGGGGACCACTGCTCCAGGACGAGCTAGGCATCGGTCAGTGGGTGGTGAGCAATTGCATTGGAGATCACTTGCTTTGTATATATTATCACTATTATCATTGTTATTATTATTATTTCTCTTCTTTTTCTGTCCTATTAAACTGTCTTTATCTCAACCCACAAGCGTTTACTTTTTTTTGATTCCCTCCCCCATCCCACAGAGGGGAGAAGGTGAGCGAATGGTGGGTTAAACCACTACAGTCCTTTTGGCACCCAATGCGGGGCACAAAGGGTTGAGATAATGACAGATCTGACCAGAGCATATTAAAATAAAATTGTTATAAGCATTAGATCAGTTTAATAGTTACTAATCACAATGTTGATTTTTTTTTGATCTCAGGTTTGCTGTGCCTGTTTTCCAAAATGCATTATATAGCACATTACTTACTGTATGTGTTCCCTGCCACGCTGTTTATCGTTTCCAGGGGCTGGCTTAAGTTTATTATTTTGCTGTATTGTGTAACACTGGCTTACGATATGATAAAATTACTAGTCATGAGACTAATCTGGTATTTGTACTCAGCATTGCCGTTACCTCCATATTTCGGAAGCCATATATCAGAAACTATTAATAATTACACCTTTTACCTTTTCTCCTCAGGGAGCCAATCTATGGGGGAGACAAGGGGTGATACTTTTCCCCACTTGTTCACTCTCTCTTTCTCCTTCGCCACCCTCTTCTCCTCCAGGCGAGTTATGATAGCTCTTCAAGACTTTGAATATCCTTGGGATGTTCAAACCAGAATGTTCCTATTGTTATTTCTCCTGAATGCACTTCAGATTTTGTTTAAGGTTAAACAACTACTTAGGAATGCCACCCAGAGATCTGTCCTGAGGCAGGATAGTTATGAGTGGCAGGGAGTGTGGGAGGATATGGGCAGGCATCTAGAGCAGTGGGCACCTCCAGTGCTTTGGAAATTCACCTGTAAACAAGTGCAGAATCCTAAAAAACTGGCAGAATGCTTGAAAAAGGGGTGTCATCACCCTGGCAATTCCAAAGAGACACAAATCACTGCAACATGCTGGGGCTTGGCCTATGCTTATGTAGCTGCAACGTCACTATAACCCCAGTGACAGACCCTGCAGCCACTCCAACCCCTGAGTCGGGCCCTGTGGCCACTGCAAACTCTAAAATGGGCCCCATGGCTGGGCCAGAGAACAAACCCGTGCCAGTATCTGTCACCCCTATATGCAAGATGAAGCAACGGATGAGAAAGTCAGGTTATTTAGAAAGGAAAGGAACTCCTACTCAGACAGGGACGGAGGAAGAACACAAGGCAGGCTACTCCAACATGGCTGGGCCATCAGAGGAACAGGAGGATGAAGAGGAAGATACCATAAAAGCATCAATAACTACCCAATCCCTATCCCAAGGTGTGCTACAAGATATGCAAAAAGATTTCAGTAGTTTTCCATTGTCACCTGCCTGCTCTGCTGCTGGGGTAATGGGGCCAATAGCCTGGAATTAGAGGGCAGGGAAGCCAGGCAGCTGGGATTCCTTGCTAGGGAAGGGGGCATTGATAAAGCAATTGGAAAAGGAGCACAAATCTTCACCCTCTGGAGGCGTCTCCTGTCAGGTGTGAAGGGAAGGTTATTCTTTCAAGGAAGATTAGTGTCATCCAAGCAAGTGGACCACTATGGAGAGGGGTATCCAGTACCTGAGGGAATTAGCTATGCTGGAGGTGATTTATGATGACCTGGACAATGAACAGATACTCAAAGATCCAGAAGAAGTCAGGTGTACATGAACCATATGGCAGAGTTTTGTACAGAGTGCACCATCATCATATGCCAGCTCATTGGCAGTAATAACTTGGAAAGACCATGAGGAACCCATGGTGGATGAACTGGCTAAACAACTCCGGCAGTACGAAGAAAGTTTCTCTTCTTCCCTACGGGCCTGCATCTTGGCTGTGGAGAAACTTTCTCCAAAGGTCCACCAACTTAAAGAGAATATATCTTCCTCCCCACCTGTACGAAACAGTGTCTCAGATATCAGGAGTAAGAGTCCTTCTGTTCAAGAAAGAAGATATAGTGGGTACACACCCCATGCCACCCTGTGGTTTTACCTACATGACCATGGAGAGGACATGAGAAAATGGGATAGAAAATCTACCTCGACTTTAGAGGCACGGGTGGGGGAGTTGCAAGGAAAAACAACTGGAAAAGAGGGGTCTTCTGAAAAAATTACTGCTTCAGTTTCCAGGGGGCAGTCCCCCAGACACAGTTATGGATACTATGACCAGGACTAGAGGAGCCCTGCCTCTGGCCAGCCAGAGGAAAGGGATAACCAGATTTACTGGACTGTGTGGATCTGATGGCCTGGCACATCAGATCCACAGAAGTATAAGGCTTTAGTAGATATCTGTGTGCAGTGTACCCTAATGCCATCAGGCTACCGAGGGGCAGAACCCATCTGCATTTCTGGAGTGATGGGGGATCCCAGCAGTTAACTGTATTGGAGGCTGAAGTGAGTCTAACTGAGACTGAGTGGAAAAAGCACACCATTGTGACTGGCCCGGATGCTCCGTGCATCCTTGGCATAGACTACCTCAGGAGAGGGTACTTCAAAGATGTAGTGGGTTTACGTGGCAAGGTTGTGGTAGCAGGGGAATGCAGGGGTGGCTTCTGTGAAAAGAGTACAGAAGCTGCCCCATGTTAAATAAGGGCCAGTTTCAGCCAGCTCCAAAGGGACCTGCTGCTGGCCAGAGCCGAGCCAGGGGGAGGAAAGGGACAATCGGGTTTATTGGAAAGTGTGGATTCGATGGCCTGGCACGTCAGATCCACAGAAGTATAAGGCTTTAGTAGACACTTGTGCACAATGTACTGCAATGCCATCAAGCTATAAAGAGGCAGAACCCATTTATATGAATATTTATATTATCCAGAACATTATTATTACTATATATATTATATATATATATATTACATATAGAGAGACTATATATATTTGTATTATCCAGAACAGCTTGTTCTGGATGCCATCTCCAAGCCATTGGAAGAGAAGGAGGTTATGAGGAGTAGTCAGCATGGATTCACCAAGGGGAAATCGTGCTCGACCGACCTCGTTGCCTTCTATGATGGCATCACCAGCTGCGTTGATGGAGGGAGAGCAGTGGATGTCATCTACCTTGACTTTAGCAAGGCTTCCGATACTGTCTCCCACGACGTCCTGCTAGCAAAGCTGAGAAAGCGTGGGATAGACGAGTGGACGGTAAGGTGGGTTGAGACCTGGCTGACCGGCCGAGCTCAGAGGGTGGTGATCGGCGGCGCAGAGTCCGGCTGCAGCCCTGTGACTAGCGGTGTTCCCCAGGGGTCGGTGCTGGGTCCGGTCTTGTTCAACATCTTCATCGCCGACCTTGACGAGGGAATAGTGTCCAGCCTCAGCAAGTACACCGATGATACAAAGCTGGGAGGAGTGGCCGACACGCCAGAAGGCTGTGCTGCCATTCAGCGAGACCTGGGCGGGCTGGAGAGCTGGGCAGGAAGAAGCCAAATGAAGTTTAACAAGAGCAAGCTAGAGAGTCCCATGTCTCAGCGGCTCCCAAAGCCTGACAGAGAGAACTCCACCTGGGTCGCCAAATTGACGCGGTCAGAACTTAATAACCAAAGTTATTAAGCAGGTATTCTTTATTATGGTGCTGGGTGTGTGGGGGGATTGCTCCACCTAACACACACACACACACACCAAGGGTTACTGCCAGTGTGCTTATATTAATGGGATATATACATATTCATCTCACTTCCCTGTAAGTCTCTTGCATATTCTTCAGGTCTCTGAAGAATCATTAACATAGATTCCCGCCCCTTTTCGCATGTGTGCTAGAGTCCTTGGGTGGTTGTCAGGTGTACTCTGGTGGTGTTTTGATGAAGGCCAGAAGTCTTCCTTGCTGCTAAACGTCTGACCCTTTCTTTCTTTGACAGACTTCAGCAGTCCAAGCCAGTTTTTGCTGCTTCTATTATCTATGTGCATACATTCTTTTACTCCCTTATCTTTAGTGTCATCCTGTCCTTGTGGTTAACATACAGCTGTGTTAGCTAAGACCTGCAAAATCAACATCCTTTATCTTGTTCCCTGTCTCAATAGGTATCCAAGATCCCTATATAGGGAAGGCTTATATAGCATGGGAATTTTGTGGGAGACCTATGCCTTATCTGGAGTGTCATTTGGGTACACAGCCTTTGCTGTTTGGAAAGGCATCATTTATTTATACAATAAAGCAAATTAATCTATCCCATTGAATTAGAGTACATTTTGATATTGTCACTTAAATCTAGATATCAATATGAATGATCTGTCTGTCAGCTAGATGTCTGAATTTCCATTATAGTGAATGGACATGAGACTTATTTAGTCACAGACTAAGCCAAACATTTTTTGTCATTTGAGATACCATAGGATAATGCAGCTGGCATCTAGCTACCTCTCTAGAAATACATGAAAATGTGTGGATCCTGTCATATCTGCCAGCTCCATTCAGAAGTCTCAAATCTGACATTCATTTCCTCCCCCTGGATTCACTGAATATATCAACTAAGAGATAAACATACGTATCTAAACATCCCCTGAAATGCTCTGGGACACTGTAGGTGTTCAGATGAGGCAGATAAACTTGACATAGGAGACCCATGTCCTTAGTAGCAGTGTGAAGGCTAGTAGGAGGTCCTAAGGCAATTTTAAAAGTGCTAAATGCCCATTTAAGTAATTTGGACAATGCCTGTTTAAATAATTCAGTCAAAGCCTAGGTCTCTGGTGACTTAAAAACAATCAGAGACTCTTAGCATCTGCTTAGCCACTTGTATGTTGACACCTCAGTTCTGGTCTACCAACCTGGAGCTGAACTCCATCCAGTTATATCATTAACAGTTAAAAAAAAACAAAACAGACATTAACCACCTAGGAAACACCTTTTGTAATCAAAGCCTATGTCCTATATGTCTAGTTATGACTGATAAAATAACGTGTCTCTACTTCTTCATCCAATAGTACAGTTATTTTTTTCTTCAAGGAGTACTGAATTTTGAAGTTTCTTCAACATCTCTCAGTTGTAGGCAATTCAAGTAGTGAAGTTTCACATAAGAGCAGCCCTGAAGAGAAGGACCTGAGTGTGTTGGTTGATGAGAAGCTCAGCATGAGCTGAAAACGTGTGCTTGCAGCCCAGAAAGACAACTGTATCCTGGGCTGCATCAAAAGAGGTGTGACCAGCAGGTTGAGGGAGGTGATTCTCCCTCTACTCTGCTCTCATGAGATAGTGTGGAATAATTGCCTGAGGTGACTTGGAAATTAAGATGCTATTTACATTTTAAAGAAAAGGTACAGCACTGAAGAAGCTTTCAGGGTGGAGCGTAGCTGCACTACATAGAAGCTCCTCCAACCATAGATGTTGATCTCACCAAGGGAACTTGGTGTGCTGACTCTAAGAGGAACAGTACGGAGTGTGGAGCAGAGTGGAGACACCGCAGCCAGGCTCTGTGATAAGATGGGAACTTGACTGTTCTTGTGCACACTGGAACAGATAAGCTGCACATTTGCTACCCTGAGCCAACGGCCTGTCATGTTTTTGACAAAATGCTGTACTTTTGGTGAACTTTGCCCATTATAATATCATTATAATACCAAAACACACCTCCACCCCAAAAGCTACCCACCTCCAAGGTGTAACCACACCTCACTGAGCATGCACTTTAATTTTTTTCTAGTTTATACCTTTAAAAGCAAAGTGAGAAAATTTAACACCAATCATAACAAAGGTATGCATGACTAGAGTCACTCAAGCTCCACCTAAAAGATAGAAAATGATATAAATTAGCTTAAGGGAGAGAGGATGTTAGGGAAGATACCATAATATAAGGAAAGATACCTTCTGACTTCTGGGATCAGTTGATGGGCTGAGCCTCTCTTCCCCTGCACTGGGACACCTTTGGGTAAGATTTGAACAATTGGTTATACCAAGTGCATCCCCAGGAAACTTAGAAATCTCTATAGAGGAGCTTCATATCTTTTAACGTGTTTATAGCCAGGCTGTGTTACTCATACTTTTCATATTTGTATGTGCTTTACAGACAGTGAATTTATCACCTGCAATTCAAAGAACCTGTGTACCCATTGCTTTAATAAATTGCACTACTCAGTAAATCTAGCCGTGGTACTTCTCATTGAACATGACCAAACTCTTTTAAGTGTGGCTGTGGTAGTTCATGGAATGCGAAAAGACTGAGGGTGTATTATGTTATTTGTGAATCTGTAATCGTGATAGTTCAGAACACTGAACGTGGCTTATAACGGCTAATTGGACATCCTTCCCAATTACTTTAACCTTTAACATGAGCTCTGGATCCCCCAGCACAAGGACATGGAAGTATTAGAACAAGTCCAGAGGAGGGCCACAAAGATGATCAAGGGGCTGGAACAGCTCTCCTATGAAGGCAGGCTGAGGGAGTTGGGGTTGTTCAGCCTGGAGAAGAGAAGGCTCCGGGAAGACCTTAGAGGGGCCTTCCAGTACCTAAAGGTACAGGAAAGCTGTACCTGGCATACTCTGGTGGTGTTTTGATGAAGGCCAGAAGTCTTCCTTGCTGCTAAACTTCTGACCCTTTCTTTTTCCTTTTTCCCTACAGGAAAGCTGGGGAGGGACTCTGTCATGGAGCGGAGTGATACAGCAAGGAGCAATGGTTTTAAACTAAAAAAGGGTAGGTTAAGATTAGATATTATAAATAAATTCTTTACTGTGAGGGTGGTAAGGCACTGGAACAGGTTGCCCAGAGAAGTTGCAGATGCCCCATCCCTGGAAGTGTCCAAGGCCAGGCTGGATGGGACTTTTATCAAACTGATCTAGTGGGAGGTGTTCCTGCCCGTGGCAGGGGGGTTGGAATTAGATGATCTTTAAGGTCCCTTCCAATCCAAACCATTCTATGATTCTATGACTCCTTGGGCAGCTGAGCTTGCACTGGATTGGACTTATGGTTCACCAATGATGCTAAAAACTTTTCTGATATTGACTGTGGATAAACCAAAGTGCCTATCTCCTGTGACTCACTAACAGCTGCTCCGTGTCAGTTGAAACTGCTTGCCTTTTGCTTGCTTTTTATTCTTTAAAATGTGTGGCTCCCATGCTTTCAAATAGCATTTTATAGCTGAATTAGGTGAGGCTTTGCAAGAAACTTCAATCGGAGACATACACAACCTAGAAATGTAGTAGCTTTTGTTTGATAAGTATGAGTTAGCATTATTTACATAAGCACTAAAGTGGTTGGTATCAGGTCAAGCAATAAGTAAGGCAAGGTGGATGTATTATCCTAGGTGCTCAGTTCTCTGTCTGTAGTAATTTTGGTGTATTTACAAGCTGTTTACAGTCTCTGTCAGATAAGTGTTAATACTCAGTGATATTAAATACTTTAAATACAAAATTATGAGATTTGAAGGATTTTGTTCTACAGACATTTTTCCCCCCAAATGGGTACAAAGGAATGCATAATCACTTTCATTCCAACATTAAACAATTGGCGGGATACTCAAGTGCAGAAGGCAAAAATGAACTGTTTGAGCATATGTATAAAGCTTTTGTGTAGTCTGCAGCGATTGGGCACATCCTCAGAATATTTAATCTGCTGCTTTTTTCTTTACCTGTTCTGTGTGATTTGACTAATTCCACCACTCGTCAAGCTTAATGTGCTTGTAAATTTGTTTTATACAAAGTATTAGTCAGTCATGTACAGATACTTGCTTCAGATCTTGAGTTCCCGAGTAGTCAAATGCCCTATTTTTCTTTAGAAGCATTTAATACACTATAGAGGTACAAATTGGGATCATAGCCTTTGATTTCCAGTGGATCTGACAAATACAGGGTTCTCTCAGTTTCATTCATGTCATTGAACTTAAAATTGATTTCCCTAAAACTGAGAACTACAATGAAACTTCCAGATGTAAAACTTCTCTTCCAAAAATTTAATCTAGTAGACAAATGCTACTGCTGGGGATATAGCAACAAATAACTGAGCATGGACAGAGTAATTCCAATCACATAATTTAAAACCAAATTACAGTACTGATATAATACTGAGCCAGAAGGACATATGGTTCTCTCCCTGATAGAACAATAGAGTCAAAGCTGAAATGTTTTATGAACAGATAGGCCAAACCTTGACTATGTTTATTCAGATAGAAGGAAGTTTAGAAACTTTGTATGTCTGGTGCTACCTTACTCACAAATTAGTCTACTAAATTTCCTTGGTCTCAGTGGGAGAAGGCTCAAATTGCACAAGAAATTGTAACATATTTAGGTTTTAAAATTTTAAAGGGACAGAGACAGTTAAGTAATGAAAGGAAAGAAGCTATTTGCCAACTCCCAGAACCTTGGAATACTCATTTATGGCTTTCCTGGGAATGGTGGGATGGTGCCGCATACAGATTCCTAATGACGGATTGATGGTGAAAACTTTATAAGAATTATTGAAGTTATCCAAAGGCCCCCTTCAGTGGACCAATGAAAGTTGAAATGTACATATTCAGCTTAAAAAAGGTTTGATGAAAGCCCTGGATTTAGAGCTGCCTAATTTAGAAAAGCCTTTTGAACTGTTCACCTGTGAAAGGCAGGCTGTAGCCCTCAGTGTCCTGACCCAACGCTTGGGGGAATATAAGCGAGCAGTGGCATACCTTTCCAAGCAATTGGATCCAGTAAGTCAGCAACAGCCTGGATGCCTGAGAGCAGTGGCTGCTACAGTATTGTTAATACAAGAAGCCCGGAAGCTCACCATGGGACAGAAAATAACTGTTTATGTTCCAGACATGGTAACTACAGTGTTGGACCAGAAGGGGGAACATTGTCTCTCCCCTAGCAGAATGTTAAAGTATCAGATGGCACTGACAGAACCAGATGATGTGACCCTCAAGACTAGAGCTGTGGTCAACCTTGACATGTTTCTCTCAACTTGACATGAAAAAAGTAAACCGGAGCTTGATTGCTTCAAATGTGTAAACATCTGGACTGAATCAAAATATGCCTTTGGAGTAATGCATGCACATGGAGCCATGTGGAAAGAGAGAGGACTACTGTCTGCACAAGGGATAGAGATAAAGCATAAGGAAGAAATTTTGAGTTTACTTGAGAGTATACAAATCCCTTTTGCTATAGCTATTATGCATTGTAAAACTCACCCATCGGGGTGAACCACCCCAAAAAGAGGAAATAAAGCTGTCTGATTTAGCTGCAAAACGGGCTACAGAAAAAGGCATGGAAAAAGAAGTACTAGCTATAGTGCCAGAGAAAAGAGTTTCTCTCCAGAAAAACCCTATTTATGATAAGCAAGATTTAAGATTAACTGAAACTTTAAAAGTGAAAAACTGGCAGAATGGATGGGCAGTTGCACCCTCAGGTCTAGTAGTGGTATCCTATTCCCCTATGAATAGTCTAGTGAAAGAAGGACATAATGCTGTGCACTGGGAAACAGAAAATTTGCTAAAGCATTTACAGAAGTTATTTATTAGCAGGAATATGGCAAAGACTATTAGGCCAGTCACAGAGAGGTGTGAAATATGTTGTAGGAATTATCAAAAAACACAGAATAATATTCAATTTGGAAAAACTACTGAGGGGCAGGCACCTGGAGAGTATTGGCAAATAGACTTTACTGAATTGCCAGGAAAAGGGGGGCTAAAGTATTTGTTGGACACATATACAGGTTGGCCTGAGGCTTTTCCATGTTGTACCAGTAGGGCAAAAGTAGTAAAAGCTTTGTTAAAAGAGGTAATCCCGAGATTTGGAATACCTTTGGGAATGTCATCAGATAGAGGTCCACATTTTATAGCCAAGGTAGTTACTGAGATAAGCAGACTATTAGGTATTAGTTGGGATCTGCATACCCCCCCCCTCCCCCCCAGGCCCCAGTCTTGTGTCAGAGTAGAAAGAATGAATCATTCTCTCAAGAGTCAGTTAGGCAAGCTGTGTGAATGTGGATCAGACGGGAAGAATTATGATAGACTTGAATGAAATTTGTCAGCAGACCAAAATTTTACACAAGGTTCAAGGGGATGATACATCATTTGGAATTTTTAAAATGTGGAATTGGATGACTTCCTGGTTGTTTGATTTAAAGTTATGGATGAATAAAATTTTAGCTGTAGTAATTGCACTATTGATTCTTTTAGTTTGTATATATGTATTAGTCCAATGTACCTACAACTGCTGTTCAAAGTTAATGAACTGGAAAAGACAATATTATTGGATACAGGAATTATTTGTTAATCATCTTTTGTTATGGCTGTATGCATATAATTGCTTCTATAACGATACAATGTTATGTTTTAATTGCTGCTCTAACCTCTGTTGGAATTTACAGCAAACTAATATGAGGGTTATAGCTTGCTCACTACAAACCTTCAAAAGAAAAGGACAGATTGATACCAAGCCAAAAGGACATATGGTTTTCTCACTGATGGAACAGCGGAGTCAAATCTGAACTGTTTTATGAACAGATAGGCCAAACCTTTACTATGTTTAGTTAGATAGAAAGAAATTTAGAAACTTTGCATCTCTGGTGCTACCTTACTCACTAATTAGTCAGCTTTATCTGTAAGAACATTCAGACTAGAATCTCAGAATGGGGGCAAGATGACCCAGGTATGGAGGATGTGTCTGAAAAGAGGGAACTCATGGTACGCATCTGTCCTTCGATGTGTAAATGACTTAGCTAAGTATGCAGGCTTAAGGTGAAACAATAAGATAAGAAAAAAGAAGATGGTCTGAGCATGCGCAAGAACTGGCTTCAACTAGCGAACACAGAACACCATGAGGAAGACGACCTCCAGAAGACTCCGAAAGACCACTGGTAGAAATTAATGTGCATGCGTCAGGGATATTTACATACTTTAATGTGTTCCGGGAAATAGTGTGAATATGTTAATTATTTCTGGGAAATCTAATGAATATGTATGTTCTGATTGCATATAACCTTTGTAGCTTGAACAGCTCAGCGTGCACACTAGGTGGAGCAATCCCCTGTGCGTTCGGCACTGCAATAAAGAATGCCTGCTTTCTAAAACTCCAAATTGAGTATTAGAGAGTTTGATCAACTGGCTTTTACGGTATCAACACTTGAGCCAAGTCGTTCAAGTTGCATTTGTTTTGGCATGTTAGGGCATGAACTTGTACTTCTGCAGTCATGCATGTCAGTTGGGATCTGGTGTGAAGCCCCTATCTCATCAAAGAGAAATCCATGGAGGTTTACATAGAAACCACATCCAATGCAGGAAGTCTCAGAGCTAAAATTGCTGGGAACTGAGGAAATATTATATTCTTGCCCTCTTCTTATATTCTTCCCTGGGTGTCTGCTTTTGGGACAGCATACTGGATTGATTAAATGGACTTTTAGTGTGATCTGGCACAGCTGCCCTATCAGCACATGCATTTGTAAAGAGAAAATATTAATGTTGAAGGCTGGGCCTCTCCTCATCCTTATTCCATCCCTACAGCAGTTTTCATAAATTTCCAAGAGCAGTTCATTGTCCATTTCTCCTCTTCTTTGGACAGGTAACAAGTTGGAGCAATTCTTAGCTATTTAACAATCTATCATAGACCACATGACTGTGGTCATAGTGTGGTGGGTTAGCCGTGGCAAACAGCAAATGCCTACCCAGATGCTCACTTAATCCCATTTCTCAGTGGGATGGGGAAGAATATATGAGAAATATATGAGAAAGCTCATGAGTCTAGATAAAGACAGGGAGATTGTTTACCAGTTACGGTCACATGCAAAACAGACTCAATTTGGTGAAAATTAATTTAATTTATTGGCAATTAAAATTGTTTGCAGTAGTGAAAACTATGAACATTAAAACATCTTTCCTTCCCTCTTTCCCAAGCTCAGCTTTGCTCCTTCACTCCAGGTTCCTCTACCCACTCCTTGAGTAGTGAAAGGGGGGGGGGGATATGGTGTGAGAAATATCTCAATAATTTTTTAAGACAGGGTCTCTTGTGAAGCAAATTTATTTGCAATTGCAATGGCAGACATCTTGCAAGCAGGAGCGCACAGCGGAAGTGTATCATAGCCCTATATCCCCTATTACCCAACGCTTGATTCCTCCCCTGTTTCGTCACTGGCTGAGTACTACAGATTCACAACCTACCCGACGCTTGTTACTATGCCCTGCATGTACAGTTTTATTTGACCAACTTTTTATTTTTCCTTTTTTAGAACTGGAGGGGCCCATAATTTCGTAACTTCTTGTTCTTGCTGATTCTGTAACTGCTTGTCTTGTTTTTCTTAGCCATCCTTCTTATTTTGGGACAGTGGAACCTTCCACTGCCCCCTTATCTACTTAACATACCCCCCCACTGTTATGCCCGAGCAATCACTGTTGAATATGCAAGGCTAGTGCATCACTAACAAAAAACACTTTTGAGACAGGGAACAAGATAAAGGATGTTGATTTTGCAGGTCTTAGCTAACACAATTGTATGTTAAAGACCCCAAACATAAGGGAGTAAAAGACTGTATGCATAGATAATAGAACCAGCAAGAACTGGCTTGACTGCTGAAGTCTGTCAAAGATAGGAAAGGTCAGAAGTTTAGCAGTGAGAAAGACTTCTGGCCTTCATCAAAAGACCACTAGAGTACGCCTGATGACTGTGAGAAACTAAGTTGTGTTTCTGCAGTAGAGAACTAATTTTCTGTATTCCAAGGTAGTTGTGTAGTCATAATAAGGAGAAATGCTAAGTAGATAAGTGGACAGTAGAAGGCCTCACTGTTCCAAAATAAGGTAGAAGACTGAGAAAAACAGGATGAGCAGCGTGGGAACAGTAAAACAAAGATCAAAGGTTCTCAAAACATAAGAAAGGGAAAAAAAAAAGGGAAAAAGGAGAAATTAAAGGGTTAAAAAAAAAGAAAAATTGTACATATATGGTATAGAGGAGCATCGAGTAGCTTGTGAACCTGTAGTACTCAGCCAATGAGGAAACGGGAGGTGATCAGGTGTCGGGTAATAGGGAATAAAAGGTTATGATTTGTTTACTATAACGCGCTCCTAATTGGCAGGACGCCCGCCATTGCAATTGCGAATAAAATAGCTTCACAGAAGATCCTGTCTGAAGAAAATTATTGAGATTTTTCTCACAATTTGGGGGCTCATCCAGGATCTTGTCGCCTGCTGAAGATTTCTTGCCACCACAGACAGGAAGGTGCACCCCGCTGATTTCAGCAGTCCCGTCGGGTGGGTGGGTCATCTCAGTATGGCCGGCAAAGGACCGAGACGGTTAATCTGAAGACAGGCTCTGCGAAGCTCTGGGGAGAAGGGAGGCCAGCACTGACATGCACAGACACAGCCCAGACATAGTCCAGCCTGGATCGGGTACAGGCACAGGGATTACTGCTGATAACCCAGACTGGGAAGCCATGCACGGACCGAGGTAAGGGAAACTTTACCGTATCTTGCCTCGGGTTGGGTTCAGGGAGACTTTTGTGTGGCGTGTGAATGAGAAGCACTTTTAGTGCGAAGTGAGTGTGGAGTCCCGATCCGCGAGGTTCTGTAGTCCCGCGAGGGGACGAACGAAGTCCCCTCGGCTGGAGAGGGACGAAGCGAAAGATAGATGAGCAAAAGAGAGTCTTGGGGGTTTGGGCCTTTAGGTGTACGGTACCCCGAGCACGGCGAAGTGAGGTGCTCGGCAGTACACCCCACCTCTGTCCTAATCCTAGGTGAAGGTGTGTGGTACTCTGTGGGTAGTAAAATCCACAACAGCACATCAGGAAGAGATGGGGATTAAGGGTTCCGAGAGTCAGCAGGGTGGGGGCGGAGACCCCAGGATTGTGCCTAAAGATAGTCCTTTGGGGAGAATGATAAGGATTTGGAAAAAAAAACAAAAACTAGGGAAAAAGATTTTTTTTAAAAAAAATTTAATGGTTAAATATTGTGTAATTGTCTAGCCTAAAAAGCCAATAAAAGGAACTTCAGTATTTTGGCCAAAATAAGGGTCTGATGAAAATTCAGGCTTTAAATTTATATGTAAGCAATAAGACTCCTTTTTTTCGGAGGAGGAATCAAGTTATGCTCCCTATAATCCTAATATTGCACTGGAGGCAACGGCAGCTGCTCCAGGAAGGGAGACAGGGACTGCAATTGACGCTGTCCCTGGAGAAGTTGCGCTGGGGAGCACGGAGCAGCGGGAGCGGAGGTGGGGGGGGTCCCGGTGGGGCCTCAGGGACGTGCAGGGGCGACACAGGGCCAGTACCATTCCCCCCTTACCAGCAGAGAGGTTAGGAGTTTTAAGAAGGAAATGAAATCTTTAACTGAGGGCCTAGCAGAACAGTCAAATCCGTTTCTAAGGCCTAATTTGCATTCCTGGGGAGGAAATGTCAATCTTGAGTATGTTATTCGCTGGAGAAGAATGTTTAGGAGGGGAATGATTCGGCAGGCAGCTATGCAAGAATGGGAAAGAACTAACGCCCCCACTGGACCGAGAGTAATTCCGATAGAGCAGAAATATCTGCTTATCCAACTGAAATAGTAACAACCCACAACATAGAAATCATATGAGAGACTCAGGGTCAGAATTAGGAAGTACTTGGGGATGAATCCTGAGGACCTGGTAGCCCAAGGGCTCTTTAAAGTTCATTTTGTGATTAAAGCCTGGCCAGATATGCAGAAAAAGCTCCAGAAGGTGGGAGGATGGAGTGAACTAGTGTTCACTAGAGTGAACTATGGAGTAAGTAGTATGAAGGTGTATGCCAGGAGGGGAGATGAGAAGGAAAAGCAGAGCGCGAAACTAATGGTATTCACAGCGTACTGGGTAGTGAGGCAGAGGGTTGGAGATAGAGGGACTTTGGGAGGAGTCGGGCCCAGGATGGAAAGGAGAGGAAGAGAGATGAAGGAATGGCAGACAAGGAAAGCTACCTGTGTTGCAGCCTAAATCCTAGCAGGGACAGGCTTTGAGAAGATGTTTTAAATGTGGCCAGACCGGCCACTTCAAATAGGAGTATCCGGAGTGGAAGAAGGAGGAGAGATTGCTGTTATAAATTCAGAATAGGGGAGTCGGGACTTCTCAGAAAGCTAGTTCCCTGATAAATGAAAAAGTGTACCTCAAGGGTTCCTCAAGTGTACCTCAATGGGAATTACTCTACAATTACTGGTGCAGGCAAAACAGACTTAGCAAAGGAAGATTAATATAATTTATTACCTATTGCTGACAGGCTGGAGCCGTGAGAAACAGAGAAACAAGCTGGGGGCACCTTCCCCCATTCACTCTCTTCCACCTCTTCCCTGCCCTGAGTGGTGCAGGGGGGCTGGGAGTGGAGGCTGCTGTCAGTCCGTGGCGCTTCATTTTCCCCACTCCTTCATGGTCCAGAGCTAGTCCTGGTTGGAGAATCTGTCAATTAATTCTTCCAAATGTGAAGCAGAGGTCTCTTTGTCAGGGTCAGGAGTAATACTAGCCCTTCTACTGCTTCTGGGGGACTACCCAACAGAAACTGGGGCAGCAGTCCTCCTAGGGACCTCTTTTCTTGCTGCTGTATCTTTCCACAGTTCACGTACCCAAGCAGCTAGGGCCGAGGTCAGTTCACTGTCCCACTTCCTCATATCTTCCCCATAGTCACGTAAATAAAACCACAAGGTACCCCGTGGTGTGTGTCCCGGATTCTCCCTTGCTTGAGCTGGAGAATGCTGGCATTAATGGCTGAAAGATTCTTCCATCTAGGTGAGGAGGAAGTTATGTGTTCTTTTAACCGTTGGGACAGTCTCTCCACGGCTGAAATGCAGGCCCGTACTTGGGCAGAGAGATTTTCTTCATATTTATGAAGCTGGTTCGACACAGTATCCACTGGTGGCCCCATCCCCTCATCCCAATGAATTCTTGCCAGCGTACTGGCATATGATGATGGTGCACTCCGCACCAATTTACGCCACATGGATGTTGTGCACTGGACTTCATCGGGATCTTGAGGTGTCTGTTCATTGTCTAAATCACTATAAATCATCTCCAGCACAGCTAATTCCCGCAGATGCTGGAGACCTTTCTCCATGGTGGTCCACTTGCCTACTTGATATACAATATCTTCCTTATGGGGATACCTTTCTTTCACAGCTGCCAGGAGTCGCCTCCAGAGGCTGACAACCTGTCTCTCTCTCCCAATTACTCTGTCAATGAGCCTTTCTCTAGAGAGGGATCCCAGCTGCTTGGCTTCACTGCCTTCTAATTGTTGGCTATTGGCCCCAGCATCCCAGCATCAAAGCAGCCAGGTGAGGATGTGCTCACCTGGATGACAACTGAAATCCTTTCATATTTCTCACAACTCACTCAGGGATAGGGATCGAGTGGTTTCTGATTCATTTATGATTTCCATCTCTTCTCCCTGATGTTGTTGTGATGACGCTGCTTTAGAGCTGCCTGCCTTTTCCCCTTCTCCCTCCTCCTTAGGAGGAGCTTCTTCCCTTACTAAATGGGCTGACTGCCATTTCCATTGTTTTGTCTTGACTATAGGAGCGACTGATACCACAGATGGTTGGTCCTCTGGGGTGGTCACAGTGTGTGTTATCTCGTCATTGAATTCAGAAACTTCCCCATCCCCTTGAGGGTGATGGGCAGTGTTAATTGACATTTGATAGGCATAAGCCAGACCTCAGAAGAGTGCAGCAAGCTGGTGGAGTTCTCTGGTATTGCCAGGGTCAGGGCATACGTCTTTCAAACATTCTACCAGTTTTTTTGGAGTTTGCACTTGTTCACGAGTGAAGTTAAGAACCATCGGAGGAGAAAACCGTGACAGGTACCTGCCCATATCCCCCCACACACCTTGCCACCCACAACTACTTTGTCTCAGGGCAGGTCCTTGGATGATATTCTTAATAAATTGTTTAACCTTAGGGAGGAAGAAAAAAACTAGAACTAGTAATAGGAGGATGACATCTGACCAAGGATATTCAGGATACTCAAAGGCTGCTGCAATTAGCCCACAGGGAGAGAAGAAGAAGGCACCACCCCCGATGTTATTCAAAAATTGACTGCTCGGGGAGAAAAAGAAGGCGGTGTAATTCTTAATATTTCCAAAAAGATAATCTCCAGGAGACCAGAATGATAACAATGCAGGGCCTGAGTACCAGACGAAACTGAAGGCCAGCATGTTACAGCACAGCATGATAAAGAAACCAAACACAGATTTTAACACGTTCTCTGATCGGATATAGAGGAAAAAAGAGAACAGAGAATGGACTACATACCACATAGTCACACAGAAAAATATTAACAGCAAACCGAACATTGTGACTAGCAAGTATGTTAGCTGTAAATACTTTAATCAATTCTACTGTTATCTCAACCCTTGAGCCCCATGTTGGGCACCAAAAAGGACTGTGGTGGTTTTACTCGAGTGGGCAGCCGAGTTCCACCACGGCCGCTCTCTCACTCCCCCCTCCTCAAAGAGGAAGGGGGAGAAAATACGGCACAAAGAGCTCGAGGTTTGAGATCAGAATGATTTAATTAAAGGGAAAGGGAATGGGGAGAAAAAGAAACAAAAGAACCAAGGCCGCGTGGAAGCACAGAGAGAAAGGGAAAAAAGTTATTCTTTACTTCCCATCAACGAGCGATGTTCAGCCACATCCTGGAAAGCAGGGCCTCAAAACGCGTAGCAGTTGTTCAGGAGGACCGCCCCCTCCCCCACGAGAGCCCCCCTTTTATTGCTGAGTGTGACATCAGGTGTCATGGAATATCCCTTTGGTTGGTTTAGGTCACCTGCCCTGGTGATGTCCCCTCCCCATCACTTGCCCACCCCCAGCCTGCTGGCTCTTGGGGGCTTGGAGGGAGTCCTGAAGCTGTGCCAGTACTATGCAGCAATAGACACAACACTGGAGTGATACCAGTGCTGTTCCAGCTACGAGTGCAGAGCACAGCACTGTGTGGGCTGCTGCAGGGAAAGGTGACTCCATCCCAGACAGACCCAACACAAATGCTTGAAAAAGGTGTGTCATCACTCTGGCAATTCCAAAGAGACACAAATCACTGCAGCGTGCTGGGGTTTGGCCTATGCCTATCAAGCTGCTATCAATGTTACTATAAACCTAGTGACAGACCCTGCGGCCACTCCAAGTCCTGTGACAAGCCCAATGGCCACTCCAACCCCTGCAGCCACTCCAACCCCTACGATGGACCCTGCGGCCTGTCCAGCTCCCGTGGCCTCTCCAGCTCCCGCGGCCTCTCCAGCTCCCGCGGCCTCTCCAGCTCCCGCAGCTGCTTCAGCTCCCACGGCCACTCCAGCTCCCGTGGCCACTCCAGCTCCTGCAGCCACTCCAACCCCTGTGACGGGCCCTGCGGTTGTTCCAGCTCCTGTGACAGGCCCAGCGGTTGTTCCAATCCCTATGACGGGCCCAGCGGTCATCCCAGCTCCTGTGACGGGCCTGGCGGTTGTTTCAACCCCTGTGGCTGGCCCAGCATGTATTCCAACCCCTGTGGCAGGCCCTGTGTCTGGGTCAGAGAAATGAGCTGTAGCAGTGCAAGTTGCCCCTTTAGACAAGGTGAAAAAATGGTATAGAGACTCGGGTCATTTAGAACGCAGACAGTCTTCTGCTAGGTCTAGGTATAGAGAAGACAAGGCTGGGCAATCAAAGGTGCAGGAGGATGAAGATGAAGATGTCGAAAAAGCAACAGTAACTACCCGAAACCTATACCAGCGTGAGCTATGAGATGTGCGAAAAGATTTTGGTTGCTGTATAGGTGAGCAGCTTGTCACCTGGCTGCTCCGGTGCTGGGACACCGGAGCCAATTGTGTGGAATTAGAGGGCAGGGAAGCCAGGCGGCTGGGATCCCTTGCTAGAGATGCAGGCATTGACAAAGCAATTGGAGATGGAGCACGATCTCACAGCCTCTGGAGGCGCCTCCTGTCAGCTGTGAAGGAAAGGTATCCCTTCAAGGAAGAACTTGTATGTCTACCAGGCAAGTGGACCACTATGGAGAAGGGAATCCAGTACCTGAGGGAATTAGCCGTACGGGAGGTGATTTATAGGGACCTAGACAATGAACAGGTATCCACAGATCCAGATGAAGTCAAGTGTACACCACCCATGTGGCGGAAGTATGTACGGAGTGCACCATCATCATATGCCAGCTCATTGGCAGTAATGGCCTGGAAAGACCATGAGGAACCCATGGTGGATAAATTGGCTAAACAACTGCAGCAGTATGAAGAAAGTCTCTCTTCTTCCCAACAGGCCTGCTGAAACCAGGACACAGTCCAACATCACACACCATCTCTTCTGCCCTGAAAGACTGCTGTAACAGATGGAGCCTGAAGTCAGTCATGGACTATGCAAACTCAGTGGACATTCTATATACCATAGATGAAAATGGTGACTAATTATAATGTATTGGGAAGGGTGTAACCTGAGCATGACAAAAATGGTATGGAATAAGGGGTGGATATCTGTCCTGGTTTCAGCTAAGACAGAGTTAATTTTCCTCCTAGTAGCTGGTAGGGTGCTATGTTTTGGATTAGGATGAGAAGAATGCTGATAACATGCTGATGTTTTAATTGTTGCAGAGCAGTGCTTACACCAGGCCAAGGACTTTTCAGCTTCTCGCTCTGTCCTGCCAGTGAGCAGGCTAGGGGTGCAGCAGGAGCTGGGAGGGGACAGACCCAGGACAGCTGACCCAAACTGGCCAAAGGGGTATTCCATACCATCTGACATCATGCTAAACAATATATAGGGGTGGCTAGCCGGGGTGGGGGGACCGGCTGCTCGGGGATAGGCTGGGCATCGGTCAGCGGGTGGTGAGCAATTGCATTGTGCATCACTTGTTTCGTACACATTATTAGTAGTAGTACTATTGTCACTGTTATTATTATTATTTTCCTGTCTTAATAAACTGTCTCTATCTCAATCCACAGGCTTCATTTTCCCGTTTCTCTCCCCCATCCCAGAGAGGGAGGGGGGAGGGTAAGCGAACGGCTGTGTGGTGCTTAGCTGCCGACCGGGTTAAACCACAACAGAAGCACTGTGGCCACCCTCATGAGGAAACCCTAGGCCCCTCACGGCAGGGAGGAGGGGAGGGGAAAGGCAGATGCTCACTGTCCCAGGGCCTGGTGGCCTACATTTTGAGAACCATCAGACAGATGCCTGCCATCTAGCTACAGACCAGCCCACACCACACTTCGTTATAACTGCCAGCAGGATAGGGGGAGACGGCAGTAGAAGAGGAAGGTGAGGGCGCTTGTTAATAGTGATTGGTGGTGGACTGGGTGGAGGATTGCTTGCTCTCCTGTCGCAGTTCGGAATTCACAGCGCGCCTGCGCGTTGACGGAGAGGAGGGCGGTGTCCGGCCCTGTGTTTTGAACGGCTCAATGCGGCGAACTCACAATTTGGCAGGAAGGTGAGGAGGCCTCTATTCTGGTGGTAGAGCTCGTGTAGAGAGGGGGATCCAAATGTGGCAGAGGCAAGCAGGAGGCAGTAACGCTGACGGCGGAGGAGGACAAACGAGAGGAGCAGAGCAGCTGTTCCCGCTACTGCCGCAGAGAAGCTGAGTAGCCTGGTGAGGCAGGAGAGCTGCTGAGGCTGCAATTCCAGCAGTCCTGGTCTGCTCGCCTGGCAGTCCCGAGCTCCTATTCCCCCGGCAGGTGAGTGGCGAACGCGAGTGGGGGGAGAGCGTGCAGCCCATGGCGTGGCTTGGCCTGGCCTGGCCTAGGAATGCCTAGTAATGGGCAGAGTCAGAGGGAGTCGTTGTGAGATGAGCTAGAGCCAGCACTCCTAGCTTTCCCTCCCCTGAGGCTGATGTTATTTATATACTTGTAGTGTTCAGATTCTGTTACCCTTCCTTCTTTGCTGCCTGCCTCGGCGGCTCGCCCGGAAACCGCGGGAACCGGGCGAGAGTGGGGCTGTGGGGCTCTCGGGCTTATGTTGTTGTCTCTCTCCTCTCTTCCCCCTTAGCGCCCCGGCTCCTTAGCAACCCCCGCCCTTCCGGACTTCGGAGGGACTGTTGTCCTCCTCTGGCGCGGTGTCTCTGTATCCATCGCCACCCCCCACCGGAGGGGAAGGATTTCAGCTGCATATTTCCCTCCCCCCTTCTCTCTAGGGAGCTATTGTATTGTGGGCTGGGGCCCACCGAGGCGCTCTCAGCCTCTTTGTCGATAGCGCACGTTGGGGGAGGGAGGCATGCCTCCGCCCTGCCCTTCTTCCCGTCGCGAAAAAACAGGGCGAAAGGGTTGTGAGGGTGGCGGCGGGGCTCGGCTGCGTCACAGCAACTAGAAGGTGTAGCTGGGAAAGTCGCCGCCGTGCTAACGCGCTGGGCTGGCTGCGCTGGGACTGCACGCACCGCTACCTGGGACACCCAGGGCGTATGTGTATGCGCGCGCTCTGCTTGGGCTTTGCTGGATTCCTTTGTCTGTGGCTGCCGCTGCTTTCTCCCCCTCCTTTCTTTCCCCTCTCTCCCAGACTCTAAGAGCTGCTGTAGGTTTGTAGATACTGGACCAACACTTACAACATGGCTGACGCTCTGCCTTGGTTCTCCATTAGGCTCTCCTCCTTCTCTGTCTCTGCCACTTAGTCTCTCCTCCATTGAGGGTTTTGTTTCTTCCCCCTCATCTGCTGTCAAAAAAAAAAAAAAAAAGAGAGAGGAAAAACAATGCACCGTCCTTATTGTGTGCGCGGTGGGATTTCAAGGGTAAGGATCGTCGCTTTGAAAGCTTTCTGCTTTCGTTTTGTTGTTTACAACAAAATGAAACTTAAAATCAGAATGGAGTTGGGAACCTGGCAAGGCCTGGAAGGTGGGCTGGTGGGGGAGAATTGGCTGAGTCCTGCTGAAAGAGGCTAGAGTGGAATGCTTTTATCTTTCTTTTTTTGGTGTGTGTGTGTGTGTGATGTGCCAAATATGCTCGCTGATATGAAATACCACTGTATTACACTTGCAGAAAGATCTAGTGCTGTTCCTTTAACTTTAGGATGTAGTTCAGTATAAGGTATCAACTCACCACAGCTGGAAAAACTTGAGCTAATCATGTTAGAATAGACACTGTGTAGGTAAAAGCAGTAGCTTTTTTGGGGGGAGGGGTGTCTTGGCTTTTCCTGTATCTCCTTGTCAGTATCTTAAATACCTCACAGCTCATAGGAGACAAAACTGGAATTAACAGTTGCTGTGTCTCTTTGCGTTGCTAGTTTTCTGTCACAGATTACTTTGCCCTAGTGATGACGATAGCGCAAAATGAGGTGCCTTTTTCTGTTAAAAGGAGTACTTTTTTTTTCTTTAAAAGACAAAGCATTGTGAACTGAAGTGTGATACTGAACTGCAAGACATTGTGTTTCTGACCTCCTAATACAAGGCAAATGTTCAGTTCAGCACCACCAACCTGTTATTCAGAGCACCTCCTTCTGGTTTCAATGAAAATATCTTTCTGTGTATATACAATATGTTTATAAATATTTTATAACTTATTATATATTAAATGTATTTATATATATATAAAACTTAAATGGCATAAAGCCCAAATAACATTTGAATGTAGATTTGGGGGGGGGTGTATATCTAGATTTTAACTTAAGGATGAATGCTCAAGGTGCAAAGGATGTGTTGCTTTCTAGATGTGTTACTGTAACTCATAGTAAATGTTTCATTTTCAAAGATTATATTTAAAAAACACAGTCTTTATTCAAAGCACGTACCCATTGATAGTCATCACTATCAATCTGAGCAGTGCCCTAAAGTAATGTTTTAACTCTTTTCATTGGCTGCTTTGCTTTGGAAGCTTCTAGTGGAGAAGCATTGACATAGCGTAATCATTGTTTTTACTGATATAGAAGTAAATAGTTACCTAATTCTAGCATTTAAATGTAGTATCATATATTAATACTCTTTTAATTTGTGACTGTTTTTTCTTCAACTTTTTCCATTCCCATTAACAAGTGTCGATTACCTGGAGGAGAAAATAAATGATAATATTGAGTTTACAACAACATAAAACTTGAATGGAGTCATCCAAATTACATTTTGGAACGTGCATCTATGTTACGGATCCTGAGCAATCTGTAATACTTCTAGATTGTGAAGTCAGAGGGAGAGTCTGTAATTTGATATGTTAGTGGATTTGTGCAGCAGTCTTTTTACTTTCAACAAACTATCCAACAAGGTAATATTTGTAAAACAAACAAACAAAAACACAATAGAACGGTTTGATACTTTGTCATTTGTTATGATAGTGACCAAATGCTGAAATTATTGCTAACTTTCTTATTAAAAGTGTGAAATGACAAGATATGCAGCTCCTCCCTCTAAATAGTCTTTTTGATGCTTAAGCAAGTTATTTTGGATGCAGAACTAAAAATAAAAAATTAGACAAAAACGTACAATTCACCCCCCAAGAATCCATTTAAATAATGGGTTTAGAGTGGAAACATTTCACTTTGAAATAGTCATGATGGTTTTTTATTCTAGTACGCTGTAATTTTCTTGCTAGAGCTTATTTTTTTTGGTAAAGTTCATTTCTACATGTGAGAAAAATCTCAAATAATTTTCTTCAGACAGGATCTTCTGTGAAGCTATTTTATTTGCCATTGCAATGGTGGGCGTCCTGCCAATTAGGAGCGCATTATAGAAAACAAATCATAACCTTTTATTCCCTATTACCCGACACCTGATCACCTCCCCTGTTTCCTCATTGGCTGAGTACTACAGGTTTACAACCTACTCGATGCTCCTCTATACCATATACGTACATTTTTTTTCAACCCTTTAATTTCTCCCTTTTCCCTTTTTTTTTTTTTTTCCCTTTCTTATGTTTTGAGACCCTGTGATCTTTGTTTTACTGTTCCTACGCTGCTCATCCTGTTTTTCTCAAGCCTTCCACCTCATTTTGGAACAGTGAGGCCTTCTACTGTCCACTTATCTACTTAGCATTTCTCCTTATTATGACTACACAACTACCGTGGAATACAGAAAATTAGTTCTCTACTGCAAAAACACAACTTAGTTTCTCGCATACATTATTAGCTTTACAAATATTTATTGTTTATAGCATCTTTGCTATAACTTGTGATTGTGTTCCTTTGAATGATACCTAGAAGGTTTTTCTTCCTGTCTTGGTTATCTAGATGAGTTTGTCAAAAATCAATATTGTTGGTCTTCCTTCGTGTCCCATGGGGAGCTGATCTAGTTGAAGAATCTGCAAAATCTTTGTACCTTTGGTGCCAAGAAGTGAAGACACTCCAATGTTTTGGTCCTTGTGGGTAATTTTAGGCTATGCTTAGCCAAATCAAAAACTATATTATTAGAATTGTTTCTTTCAAAACTGTTTGTTTGCTCATATTGTGAAATGAGGTGGGGGATTGGGGGAAGACTTCAAGAAATGTACAGGCTCTGTGATAGGCATGCTGAGAGATGTTAGAAATAAATTGATTACTTCTTACAAGAAATATTTTTCAGTGAAACTGATCGAAGAACAAATCATGACTGAGTGTAGCACTAAATATTTGTGAAATTTCCAACTGAAATATGAAGTCCTGAAGGTAGCAAACATTTTTGGTCCATCTTATATGTTAATGTTTTCCTATATTTTTCTTATGAAAAGTGTTCTTCTGCTGACTTATCTGTAGCTTTCATTGCTAACTGTTGCCAAGTTGAACTCTGATATGTTAAGATTTGTAAATATCATACTGATACAATAGCTCTTTTAAAGCTGTTTAAATGTAATGCATTATTTGCTTAAATTTTGACAAATGAAACAGCTTTCAATAAGATTGTGTTTTCTGAAGGAGGGTAACAGCCAGTCTTTTTAGACATTAAAGTCTACTGTTGTAAACTTCTTGTGCTCCCCCCCCCCCCCGTTGTTTGTTAATATGATAACTCATTTTCTGTTTGGGTGGTCAGATAGCTTGTTTCTAATAGGTGCCAGAGATTTTTTGTTTTCATTGTATTAGTACTCTTCGGAATTTGGTAAGCTTATAGTTTGAAGGCAAACAGTGACCTTTCTTGATATTGCTTTTCCTAATTGGTACTTTCTCCATATCAAGATGAGGCCCACTTGCTATCCAAAGCAAATGCTGCCTAGATGTCATCATACCACGTGACATAAAGGAATGGGGAATGTGACCTTTCTTATATGAACATCCAGACTGTTTCCATATACATCTCCATGACAAAGACAGGTGTTGAGTTTCTTGAAACAGTGTAGTTAATTTGTATTTTATCTGTGAACAGTGAAAAACAGGCCTGGGATCACTGAAGTAATTTTCAAATAATAATGATATTATTTAACTAAATGTCATACAGTACTTATTACTGCTTTTACTATGTGAGAGTGGTTGGATTTAACTTGATCTAAAATGTGAATTTGGTTATTAGTTTTGTCGTGCAGAATTTAGGAGGTGAATTGATTTAGCTATTGGAGAGGTTGAGGAGAATATCTTTTTATATTTCTTTTATGTAATATATGTTGTAAAACTGCTGTAAGTCCATGTTATGTGATGTTTGACTTGCTTACTTGGGAACTATATATTTCATCAGTTTGTGGATCCATTACAAATTGTTGCCATTAACTGTGGTGACTATATTAGACTTAAATGTTACCTAATTGCATTCTAATATGTGCAGTTATTGCAAGGTGGTTGAAATGTATTGTTGAATTAACTTTTATGTTTTCTTTATAGACAGATCTCCAAGAAAATACTCATTATAAAAGATGAGTTACTGACAATATGCTGTAAACACTTGCAAGTAGGTTTTTATAGTTCTCTCCTCCCTATTAGCTTTTAGTGTTGTTTGTTTTTTTTTTTAATATTAGTGTTGAATGCTCTTGTGCTGTTCAGGGTCTGCGCTTCTAGATAGTGGTGAAAGTAGATCTTAATTTCAAGAGTGGAATCTGTGGATTTCAGCAACTTACTACATCCTTAACATAGATGAGCTGCTGAACTTCAGACCTTCAATTGCAGGTGGTAGTTTGGATAGAGGAGATCTATATTTTTGTTTGTTTTTCATTAATATCACAGTATCACAGATTTCTAGGTTGGAAGAGACCTCAAGATCATCGAGTCCAACCTCCGACCTAACACTAAGTACTCCACTAAACCATATCACTAAGTTCTACATCTAAACGTCTTTTAAAGACCTCCAGGGATATATTCCAGCTGTTTTTATATTGATGACTTCTAGTAGCCTTTTACAGGGAGAACATTTATATCATGGTGACCAGCTGTTGAATCTACTTGACATCTTTGGAGTTGACAAATTAAGTTGATTGAAATTCCCCCCCAAATCACTAACAGGAAGATACAGGAGTATCTTTTTTTTTAAAAAAAAAAAAAAGCTGATCAGAAAATTCTGCCTGTCCGTAGAATATTGCCAGGCTTATTGGTGTTGAAATACCAAGTGACTGTAAATCAGCAGGGGATTGCTGAGACCGGGTTTGAGCAGGAATGTGATTTAATTAACATGCAGGAATGTGAATTGATTAACATGCATATCTTGCTCATCTGGCCAAAGTACAGGACAGTTGTTGGAAATTTGCAGTTGAACAATGGGCCCGGGAACTACAACAAATAAGCGATGTGTGGGGTGAGGCAGGAGCCTCACAGCCTGATGTTTCAAGTAAAGCCAGGAAAGCAACCTGTTTCTGTACTGAAAGTTGGTCTTGCCTCCCCCTTCCTCTTGATCAAACAATGCAACAAGCCTTGCTGAGAGCTAGTCACATGATAAATGACTCGGTCCCACCTGGCCAAAAGTATAAATCTGGTATTCAGAATCCTTTTTTTTGGGGGGGGGTATAGAGGATGAGAACTCCAATTATCAGACGGGTCGACAGGCCTGGACCTCTCTCCTTCCCAAGCAGGGACGCCTCTCGGTAAGACTTTCGCCTCTGACTGTCAGATGTTACCTGGGAAAATATTGATAACTAAAGCGCTAAACTATTAATTTCAGCTCAATTATTGCAGTAAGTGAATTTATCAGTGGCAATCCCGAATCTGTGATATCTGTCACCTTAATAAATTACCTATCTTTACAACTTTGCGAAACTGTCTCAGTGAAAGTCCTTGGCAGGGCTCTGAAACAGGCAAACGTTGACTCTAATAAGTGGCTATACTGATAATCCTTTAGACATAAACCGTTGACCAAGTCTGGGACTAGGACTTGATCCAGCTGCACCTAGGTTCCTCTCTGAGTAGGAGTTTAGAAAGCAAGGGGGTACTTTCTGAACCTTGTGACTCAATGGGAGGGCCTCCCTCATCCATATACCCTTAACACAACAGTATAAAACGACACTGTCATGTGGCACAAATACTCTTTAAAAATCTGACTCTTAAATACTTTTAGAGTTAGGGAGTACACAGGTGTTTGACATGTTTGGAAACTGGAAAGCATTGGGCCCTTATTGGGTAGGGCATTCACAAAGGCTAGCCTTGGATCCCGGAGGTTCATGTCTTAATCGCTGAAGGAAGAAGGTAAAGGCTTCTCTAGAAGTGAATATAAATAGAAATCTTTCTTGGTCCATTGACTGCTGAGGGCACCTCAGGTTACATCTCTTCTGATCTTCTGTTCCACAATCTTGTTAGTAGAAATATACTTTATTGTTACGTGTCAGCCATAAGACAAAGAGCAAGCAACCTCTCTTCTGATTTGTGCGCTGTCTTAACAGTTTGCTTGTTTAAAGTTGGTTGGGGGGGTGGGGGGTTCACTCCTACCCTCAGTTATAGCTGTGTTGGCTTGTATAGAGAGGACAATGAGGCAAACATTATTTCATATGACTAGGGGTGTAGCTGTATTAATAATGGATGAAAAGTACATTTTAAAATGATAACAACTGGAGACAGGATTTTTTGCTGTGAATGAACATCCTATCTGAGGCCTCTGCCCACGCTTATAGGAGACTGTTTGGATGGGGGTATCTAGTTTAAATATGAAGCAGGGATAGGTGGGTTGGCCCTGGCTGGCAGACAGACTCTTACCCAGCTGCTGTTCCCCCACACCCACCCCAGCGGGATGGAGGGGAGAAAATAGGAAGAATAGGAGCAAGAAAGCTTGTAAAGACAGAGTGGTCATTTAACAATTATTGTCATGGGCAGAACAGACTTGGGGTATTTTAACTTAGGGAAATACTTTTTCTCCCCCCTTTTCCCAGGCTCAACCTCACTCCAAATTCCTACCCTTCTGTTGCTGCTTTCTTCTCACACTTTTTTTCTGCTCTGGCATAGATTCTCCACAGGCTGTGCTCCTTTCAGGAATATTTGCACTGGTGTGGGTCTTCTATGGGCTGCAGTTCCTTCAGGAATATTTGCTCTGCTATGGAGCTCTTCCTCTTTTGACCTTGGTGTTCACTCTGTTTTCTACTCCTTTTTGTTCTCTCTTCCTCTGGTGTTTTCTCCCACTTTTAAAATATGTTTTTATGGAGGTACTTCTGTCTTGAAGAATATAATTTCCTGTTTTGTTTTTTTTCTCTATTTGGGCTGCATGTACAATAGAGTAATTTAGACACAGAAATTTTTGGTAAGAGTTTAAGAAATGAATGCACATTTTATGTAGGATAAGCAAGGGAAAAAAGATTCCAAGATGGTCTTGATTCTTAGTCTTGACTTCCTTTTTGCCACCATTTTTTCACCTTTCTGTTAATACAGGACAAGAAGAATTAAATGTTTGATGGAGGCATTTTGCTTGTTTGTAGAGGCAGTTCATATACTCACAAACTCATGTAGCTGTTCTCTGAAAGTATATTTTTCCACAGTGGAAAATATAGCCCACGTGTGGGCTACAGCCCAGTCCCAGTCCTAAATTTATCTACAATCAGTCCTTAATGTTCATGTGCACCATGAAATCTCCTCAACATAGCTGTTGTTCTGAGATGATAGTCTGGGCTGTTTATCATTCTTTGTCTGTTACCAGCTCAGAGCAGATTTCTGCAGGTTTGCTATCAGGCAAAGTCATTGTGGCCAGTGATTCACATAAAAGTTCACACTGAAGTTCACATAAAGTTTGCCAAAATTAGGGCAAAGCTTGTCGAAATGAGCTAGAACTTTATAAATGACCTATCAAGTGGCCGAAGTTTATACGTCACAATACCAAAACGTCTATCTGGAAGTCTGTCATTGCTCCATCATTGTTAAATTTTACTGTATTTTTGCTTCATAAGGCTCAGTTGCAATGGTAACAAAAGCTTTTCTGAATTTTGGGAAGGAAAGTGTGTAACCTATTAGAACAGAAGTGTTTTTCTTAAATACAGTGAGGTATGGCAGGGGGAACTTTATCAGAATAGGTGTCTGGCAATTGTATATGGCTAGTAATCTATAGTTCCCTGCAAAATCTGCTAACGTATGTTTTTTCTGGTATTCTGTGTAAAATCCAAACTTCTAAAAACTCCTGATTTTTAAAATGCTTGTGTTTATTACAACAGTAAAGCTTTTACAAAAAGTAACTAGCAAGTTTGGGAAATGCCAGTATAACTTCTAATAGTATTGACTGGTTTTGGTGGTTGATAGGTGCTGAATAAATAGGAAGATGCAGTGAGTTAATTCCTTAAATTATTAGCAGGAAGGAAAACTTATTTGGTAAACTTGTGCCATATGTGAATTAAATAGCAATGAATCTCTTGGGTTGATCTTAAAAAGGATAAAGTAGCTTTGTTTCTTTGATAAGCTACCCTTCTTCAAATCAAAAACATGGCTTACTTTAGCCTATTTATGGAAGCTGTAGTATAAGAAACAAAGAAACTATAAATGCACGCTGAGAGGTAGTTTTCATTAGGGAGGTTAGTTTCTTCAGTTGTTGATGATTCTTGTAGGTGGAACTTCTTGCATGGTTTCCTGGGAAGTTCTTATGAACCATACTTGGCATATCCTTGGATTAGCTTTCATTCAAATTCTATTAGTGATTTGAAAGATAAAATATAAATATGCTAACAAAATTTGAAAGAAGCATTTTTGGGCTGTATGCTTGAAAATAATTGGAAAGTACAGAAAGATAGTAAACAGAAAACACAAGACTTGGAAAATACAGCTTAGCTATAATCAACCTTCTGTCAAGAAAACAGCTTAAAGTAGATGATCATTTTGAGGACTCTTTGAAGCCTACTTATCTATGATGCTATTTCATTATAGATACTATAGGGAGGGGGAGTGCACTTGATATGTTTCTGAAGCCTTCAGCATACAGAATACTTCAGGAATAATTGGAAAAGCTGTAGACTGATGTAGATGTTTTTATGAGAAGTGTTGCTTTTTTGTACAAGTTACTAGCATTTCTGGAAAAAAGTTAATAAAATACTGATAAAATTCAAATACAACTTGAGAACTTAGTGAAGGTATATTGTTTTGTATAACCATTTTTTTTAAAATGGTTTAGGGTTGTATGGATCATGTTGTTTACTGTTGAGGAAAGTCTTCTCCTTCCACTCTTCTCCAAAAAAGCTAGGATAGCATTTTTCTTATTCTGTATGAAGAGAATTGAATGGTGTGATCAACTCATCTTGCTTCTGAGGGTCAGGATTAGCATACTTCATTAGGGGGACTATCTACGTAATGGCAGAATTAAGTGTTAAGGCTACTAATGGAGGAAATAAAAATCCACCAACTTGTCAGTGAAGTCGTAACTTAACTTCCCAGGACACTGGCAATTAAGGGAATAGAAAGGAGAGAGGTTTTTCTACCAACTCTTATTCATCTTTTTTATGTCACTTGTAGGAGGGATGTTTGCTGGATTCATTCATAACTTTACCAATACAGGAAAAACATCCCTTTAACGCTTCTCACAGAAACAAGATTGCGTTAAATCATGTTAAATTACAATGTTAACTTTCCTTGCTTAATGATTATACTGTTCAATGTATTGTTCATAGCTGGAACCTTCTGCACCTAGGAGGATGTTGATGATGCCTGAAGCATTTTCAACCAGTAGCTTTTGTTATCACAGGCTGTCCGCTATACACAGGAAGAAGTCATGTCTCAAACTTGAAGAAAGATGCTATTAGAAATGAGAAAACACTAAAAGAACCATTTCTCCTCTGAAAACTTGAGCTGCAGAAAACAGGGTAGAAACTAACATGTAGTTAGTAGTCGCATGCTTACAATACATACTGTTTCATCAAAGCAACGAGTGAGTGGTAAGCAGGTCTGAAAGAAGAATATGCAGTAAAAGACAATTAAAATGTCTTTTTATAAATACATAAACAAAAAAAAGGAGGGCTAAGGAGAATCTCCATCCTTTATTGGATGCAGGGGGAAACATTGTGACAGGAAATGAGGAGAAGGATCAAGTACTTAATGCCTTCTTTGCCTCAGTCTTTAGTAGTAAGGCTAATTGATCTTGGGGTACCTAGCCCTCTGAGCTGGAAGACAGAGACAGGGAGCAAAATGAAGCCCTTCCAAGGGGAAATGGTTAGCAATCTACTACACCACTTGAACACACCCAAATCTATGGGGCCGGATGGGATCCGCTGAAGGAGCTGGCAGAAGTGCTCACCAGGCCGCTTTCCATCATTTATCAGCAGTCCTGGCTAACTGGGAATGTCCCAGTTGACTGGAGGTTGGTGAATGTGATGCCCGTCTGCAAGAAGGGTAGGAAGGAGGGTCTGGGGAATTACAGGCCTGTCAGTCTGACCGCAGTGCCAGGGAAGGTCATGGATCAGATCATCTTGAATGCCATCATGCGGCACGTATGGGGCAACCAGGTGATCAGACCCAGTCAGCATAGGTTTCTAAAAGGTAGGTCCTGCTTGACTAACTTGATCTCCTTCTATGACAAGGTGACCCGCTTAGTGGATGAGGGAATGGCTGTGGATGTTGTTTACTTGGACTTTAGCAAAGCATTTTACACCGCTTCCCACAGCATTTCCCTGGAAAAACTGGCAGCTCATGGATGGACGGATGTAATGTTTGCTGGGTAAAAAGCTGTCTGGGTGGCCAGGCACAAAGGGTTGTTGTGAATGGAGTTAAATCCAATTGTTGTCTCGTCACAAGTAGCGTTCCCCAGGGCTCAGTATTGGGTCCAGTTTTGTCTAGTATCTATTGATCATCTTGATGAGGGGATTTAATAAGTTTGTGGACAACCCTTAATAAGGTTGACACCCTTTAATAAGTTTAATAAGTGGACAATACCAAGTTAGGCTTGAGTGTTGATCTGGTGGAGGGTAGGAAGGCTATGCAGAGGGATCTGTATAGGCAAGATTGATGGGTCATGTACAATTGTATGGCATTCAACAAGGCTAAATGTCAGGTGCTACGCTTGGGTCATAAAAACCCCATGCAGCGGTATAAGCTTTGGGAAGAGTGGCTGGAAAGCTGCCCTGCAGAAAAGGACCTGGGGGTGTTAGTCAACAACCGGCTAAACATGAGCCAGCAGCGTGGCCAAGAAGGCCAATGTCATCCTGGCCTGCATCAGAGATAGTGTGACCAGCAAGACTAGGGAAGTGATTATTCCCTTCTACTTGGTACTGGTGAGACTGCACCTTGAGTACTGTGTTCAGTTTTGGGTCCCTCACTACAAGAAAGATATTGAGTTGCTGGAAGGTGTTCAGAGAAGAGCAGTGAAGCTGGTGAAGGGACTAGAAACCAAGAGGTCCGAGGGAACTAGGGTTGTTTAGTCTGGACAAAAGGAGGCTGAGGGGAGACCTCATTACTCTCTGCAACTACCTGAAAGGACGTCATAGCGAGGTGGATATCGGTCTCTTTTCTTGGATGACAAGTGATAGGATACAAGGATGCAGCAGGGGAAGTTTGGATTAGATGTCAGGAAGAAATTCTTCCTGGAAAGAGTGATTAGGCATTGGAACAGGCTGCCTAGGAAGTGGTGGAGTTGCCATCCCTGGAGTTAAGAGATGTGTGGATGTAGCACTTAGGGACATGGTTTAGTGGTGGACTTAGTAGTGTTAGGTGATGGTTAGAATTGACGATCTAAAGGGTCTTTTCCAACCTAAATAATTCTATGACATTATTGCTTCCCCATGGAAGGGAGACTGTCTATGTTTCTTCCTCTTTCCTCCCTCACAATAAAATAAAAAACAACCCCCACTAAAAAAACAAAACCACCAACAAAAAAAAACCCAACACCACTGCTGTGTACTTGGAACAGGAATGAATTTCCTTTCTGCAGTCTACAACTGATGGTGTTGATGAATTTACTGGCTTTAACTACAAGATAGGAAAACTTGTTTGCTTTTTCTCTAGAAACATTGGTGATTATTCATTCTGTAGATCTTGAAACTGTCAATTGCTTAGTGTATGTAAAGTTCTTATCAGTCATATTTGTTACTAATATTTTAACTTGTTTTCAGCTGTACTAGGTGAAGTTATTTGTGGTTGTAGAGCCTGTTTCACCTTTCAGATTCATAAGGTAAAATGCTCACCTGAATAGGTATAGTTCTTTCTCTTTTGCTGTAAACAGTTGTGTATGCATGGAGGATATGTGTACTTTCATTCTGATCGTTATTTGTTTTGATTGGTTTTCTTCCTACATGTTAGCTGCCGAACAGGGAGGAAAACCAACCATTTTCTGTTGCATATTCGCTTATCAAGGGGAGAAAGGCTGGCATGGTTAGGGCTAATAAAGTGATTTTTAGGTTACTGGGCAGGACTTTGCTTCTCAATAGTCTTAATTAATTTTAGTCCATTTACAGAACTTGCTGGTAAAACTATTTGTTTTAAAATGGAATCAAATTTAAAAGAAAATCTCATCCTGTGACTCTTATTTTGTTCTTAAAAATGGTTAGTAATATAAGATTAAATAATAATTAAAAATAAACTGAGCTGTTGGGTTTCGTGTACTGCAATGAAAAGACTTGCTCTGGCTTAAAGTACAAAGGAAATAGTTTGACAGTAGTTTGGAAATTTAATTGTTATGAGAGATCACCAGGTGGAAGGAGAGAAGGGACCACTGATTCTAAAACTGGGAAGAAGCATATTTCCTCTAACAAAATGGATGCACCAGTGTCTAGGAGCTGGTCAGAATCTGGATTGCTCCAAAATTGACTCCACTAGTGACCGGCCTCCAACTGGATTTGACTCCATTCACCACAACTCTTTGGGCCCAGCTACCCAGCCAGTTTTTAACCCAACGAAGCGTATGCCAGTCCAAGCCACGAGCAGCCAGTTTCTTGAGGAGAATGTTGTGGGAAACGGTATCAAAAGCCTTACTGAAGTCAAGGTAGACCACATCCACAGCCTTTCCCTCATCCACTAAGCATGTCACTTTGATATTTTTTTAAATTTTTAATACATTTTCATGGAAACTTTTATTCTCAGTGAGATCTGTACATTCAAGTCGCACATACTTTTAAGTCTTTGATGGAGCTGGAGCACGTGACCACAAAAACCATCTGGTCTGTTTGAATGGTTACAAGTTTATGCCTTGAAAGTAGACAGGAAATTTGTGACTATTTCCTTCAACTTAGCTTCTGTCTGGTCAGAGATCTTCCCTTCGGTCCTGATCGTGGAGAGGAGGGCCTGGTGCTGGCTCAGTACATGAGCTAGGAAAGCGCTCTCAAATTTAGTGATTTTGCTGGGCTCCAGCTTGTCCAAGTGACCTCTTACACCAGCACAGATGATTGCAACCTGTTCCTCAGTAGCCATGAGAATGTACTGTCCTTGTTTGAGGAGCTCTGTCAGACGCACACCACGATTCAGCAGCTGCTGTGTGGCAGCATCCAGATCAGACCCAAACTGAGCGAAGGCAGCTACTTCACGGTACTGAGCCAATTCCACCTTCATGGTACCTGCCACCTGCTTCATTGCCCTGGTCTGAGCAGCAGAACCCACACGGGACACAGACAGACCGACGTTGATGGCTGGATGGATACTTCTGTAGAACAGCTCTGTTTCCAAGAAGATCTGTCCATCAGTGATGGAGATGATGTTGGTTGGAATGTAAGCAGACACATCACCAGCCTGAGTTTCAATGACCGGCAGGGCAGTCAGAGAGCTGCCTCCAAAGGAATTGTTCATTTTGGCCGCTCTCTCCAGCAGGCAGGAGTGCAGGTAGAACACATCACCTGGGTAGGCTTCACGGCCAGGTGGACGGCGCAGCAGCAGAGACATCTGACGGTAGGCAACAGCCTGCTTGGATAAGTCATCATAGATGATCAATGCATGCTTTCCGTTGTCTCTGAAGTACTCCCCCATGGAGCAGCCTGAATAGGGAGCCAGATACTGAAGGGGTGCAGCGTCAGATGCTGTGGCAGACACCACAATAGTGTACTTCATGGCATCTGCACCAGTGAGCCTCTTCACCAGCTGCGCAACAGTAGATCTCTTCTGGCCAATGGCAACATAGATACAGTACAGCTGCTTTTTCTCATCTGTTCCATCATTAAATTGTTTTTGGTTGATTATAGTGTCAATTGCAATTGATGTTTTCCCAGTCTGTCTGTCACCAATGATCAGCTCACGCTGTCCACGGCCAATTGGCATCAAGCTGTCCACAGCCTTAATACCAGTCTGCATAGGTTCCCACACAGAGATTCTGGGAATGATGCCAGGGGCCTTCAAGCCAACTCTCCTACTTGTCTTAGATGTAATAGGACCCTTCCCATCAATGGGATTGCCTAGGGCATCTACAACACGGCCCAGCAGCTCTTCCCCAACGGGAACATCCACAATGGCACCAGTCCTCTTCACAACATCCCCTTCCTTGATCAGTCTGTCATTACCAAACATGACAACACCAAGGTTGTCGGGCTCCAAGTTCAAGGACATTCCCTTCAGCCCAGAAGAAAACTCAACCATTTCTTCTGCCTGCACATTTCTTAGGCCATACACACGGGCGATACCATCACCAATCGAGAGCACACGGCCAGTCTCCTCAAGTTCAGCAGAGGTGTCAGCTCCCAAAATACGTTCCTCAAGAATAGAGGATACCACAGCAGTGCTGGTTTTCTGGAAATATGTTTTGGAGGCATGGATGTTTCTTGTGGCGAAAAATGCTGCACCCAGAGTGTTTCTGGAAACCAGGCTGGCATGCCGCGGCAGGGAGCGGGTGAGAGTGGCGGCCAGGTGGGTGGAGAGCATGGCGGCAGCGGCTCATCAAGTCCAACTCCTGGCACCGCACAGGTCTGCCCAAAAGTTTAGACCATGTGACTAAGTGCACAGTCCAATTGCTTCTTAAATTCAGACAGGCTTGGTGCAGTGACTACTTCACTGGGGAGCCTATTCCAGTGTGCGACCACCCTCTCAGTGAAGAACCTCTTCCTGATGTCTAGCCTAAACTTCCCCTGCCTCAACTTAACACTGTTCCCGTGGGTCCTGTCACTGGTGATAATGGAGAATAGGTCACCTGCCTCTCCACTCCCCCTTGCGAGGAAGTTGTAGACTGCGATGAGGTCCCCCCTCAGCCTCCTCTTCTCCAGGCTGAACAGGCCAAGTGACCTCAGCCGCTCCTCATATGTCTTCCCCTCTAGGCCCTTCACCATCTTTGTCGCCTTCCTCTGGACACTCTCCAACAGTTTAATGTCCTTTTTGTACTGTGGTGCCCAAAACTGCACACAGTACTCGAGGTGAGGCCGCACCAGCGCAGAGTAGAGCGGGACAATCACTTCCCTCGACCGACTAGCGATGCCGTGCTTGATGCACCCCAGGATACGGTTGGCCCTCCTGGCTGCCAGGACACACTGCGGGCTCATATTCAGCTTGCTGTCAACCACAACCCCCAGATCCCTCTCTGCGGGGCTGCTCTCCAGCGTCTCATCGCCCAGTCTGTACGTATAGCCAGGGTTGCCCTGTCCCAGGTGCAGGACCCGGCACTTGCTTTTGTTAAACTTCATGTGGTTGGTGATCGCCCAGCTCTCCAATCTGTCCAGATCTCTCTGCAAGGCCTTTCCACCCTCATCCAAGTCCACAACTCCTCCAAGTTCGGTGTTGTCGGCAAATTTGCTCAAAACACCTTCTAGTCCTACATCCAAATCGTTTATAAAAACATTGAAGAGGACTGGCCCTAAAATGGAGCCTTGAGGGACCCCACTAGTGACCATCCGCCAGCCTGATGTGGCCCCATTTACCACAACCCTTTGAGCCCTGCCCGTCAGCCAATTGCTCACCCATCGTATGATATTTTTGTTTAGCTGTATGCTGGACATTTTGTCCAGTAGGATCCTATGGGAAACCGTGTCAAAAGCTTTGCTGAAGTCCAAAAAGATCACATCAGCTGGTTTCCCTTGATCGACTAGATGGGTAATCTTATCATAAAAAGAAATCAAATTTGTTAGGCAGGACCTACCCCTCGTGAACCCAGGTTGGCTGGGACCAATGACTGCATTGTCCCCCAGGCGCGCTTCAGTAACTTCAAGGATCATCCTCTCCATAATTTTACCAGGCACTGACGTGAGACTGATAGGCCTGTAATTGCTAGGGTCTTCTTTCTTACCCTTCTTGAAAATTGGCACAACATTTGCCAGCTTCCAGTCCAATGGGACCTCTCCAGATTCCCAAGACCGTTGAAAAATAATTGAGAGAGGTCCCACAATGACGTCAGCCAGCTCTTTAAGCACCCTGGGATGAATCCCATCCGCACCCATGGACTTGTATGGATCCAGGTGGAGCAGCAAATCCCGCACACGTTCAGGGTCGGTTGAGAGTTTGTCATTCCCATCGTCATGGTCCTCCAGCTCAGGGCACCCTGGGTCCCGAAGCCCATCATCAGTGTTGAAGACAGAGGCGAAGAAGGCATTAAACGTCTCTGCTTTGCCTATGTCATTGTCTGTGAGGAGACCTTCCCCATCTAGTAGCGGACCTATGTTTTCTTTGGTTCTCCTTTTTCTGTTCACATATCTAAAAAAAACTTTTTTATTGTCTCCCACAGACATGGCCAGCTTCAACCCTAGTTGGGCTTTGGCCACACGAATTTTCTCCCTACAAACACGAACAGCATCCCTGTATTCCTTCCTCGTCGCCTGACCATCCTTCCAGCAGCCGTACACTTCCTTTTTTCGCCTAAGCTCCAGTAGAAGATCCCTGGTCAGCCAGGCCGGCCTTCTGCCCCGCTTGTCTGACTTCCGATATTTTGGAATCGCCTGATCTTGTGCTTTTAGGAGGCAGTGCTTGAAGACTGACCAGCACTGATGGACGCCAATGCCTTCAAAAGCAGTTTCCCAGGGGACCTTGCTGACTAGTTCCCTGAGCAGCCTGAAGTCTGCTTTCCCTATATCCAGGGCTGAAGTTTTGGTGGCAGTTTTCCTTCTGTCACCATAAATTCTAAACTCAACCACTTCATGGTCACTATGACTGAGACAGCCGCCAACTGCCACGTCCCCCACAAAGACCCTCTCTGTTCTCCAGCAACAGATCTAGGAGGGCACCTTTCCTAGTTGGCTCTCTTAGCACCTGCACCAAGAAGTTATCATCTAGGTGTTTTATGAACCTCCTAGACTTGCTCGTGTCAGCTGTGTGGTGATCCCAGCTGATGTCTGGCAAGTTGAAATCCCCCATAAGGACAAGGGGAGTTGATCTCGAGGCATCTCTTAGTTCTGCAAAGAATAATTCATCGGCAT
This sequence comes from Anser anser, assembly GCF_964211835.1. Lineage (NCBI taxonomy): Eukaryota > Metazoa > Chordata > Aves > Anseriformes > Anatidae > Anser > Anser anser. The sequence goes on along the minus strand of NW_028154230.1, from coordinate 692,713 downwards.
TGTTGTCCTGGCCGGGTGGTCTGTAATAAGACTCCCACAACGACATCCCCTTTATTTGTTTGTCCCTTAATCCTTACCCAGAGGCTCTCAACTTTGCCATCGCCAACTTGAAGTTCCACACAGTCCAGCCCATGCTTCACATACGTTGCCACCCCGGCCACCTCGCCTACCCTGCCTGTCCCTCTTGAAGAGCCTGTAACCATCTATTGCAACACACCAGCCACAGGACTCATCCCACCAGGTTTCGCTTATGCCAATGATGTCGTAGCTGTGGGACTGGGCCAAGACTTCTAGCTCATCCATTTTATTCCTCATACTGCGTGCGTTTGTGTAGAAGCACTTCAAATGCGCCTCCCTACACGCAGCACCTTGTGTACCTGACCGAAGGGCCTCACTAGCACACAGTCCCTCTGATTCTAGTACACCATCCCTTAGCTCATCACCGGCGTGCCTGGTTTTATCCCCTTCCCCCTTCGACTCTAGTTTAAAGCCCTATCTATCAGCCCTGCCAACTCCTGAGCAAAAATCCTTACCCCTCTCTGAGAGAGGCGCATCCCATCTGGTGCCAGCAGGCCCGGTGTCGTGTAGACCTTCCTGTGATCAAAAAACCTGAAATTCTGCCGGTTGCACCAGTCCCGAAGCCACGTGTTAATGTGATGAGTCTGCTTGTCAGCATCGATCCCCCCTATCAGAAGGACAGAGGCAAACACAACCTGTGCCCGATCCTTTAAGTAGTCGCCCCAAAGCCCTAAAGTCCCTTTTGATCGCTCTCGGACTTCTTGTTGCTACCTCGTCATTACCAGCCTGAAAGACCAGTAGCGGGTAGTAGTTGGTGGACCATACCAGGTGCTTGACTTTCTTAGCGAAATCTCTCACCTGAGCCCCAGGGAGGCAGCAGACTTCCCTGTGGGTAGGGTCCGGTCGGCATATTGGGCCCTCTGTCCCTTTCAAAAGGGAGTCCCCCATGACAATAACCCTTCTTTCTTTTTTGACAGTTGATGTAGCAATGCGGGGGGTAGGTTGCCTTGCCTTAGGCATCCTCTCCAACTGGGACGGGCTTTCGTCTACTTCGTTGTTCTGACTGTCGTGTTCTAGAGCCTCATACCTGTTATATAAGGGTAGATGGGAAGGTGAGGTGGGCAGGGACAGGGCTCGCCTACCACCCCAAACAGGAACCTGCCTCCATTCCCCCCCTTGGCCTAGGTCTCCTCTTACTGCCTGGCGGGATGAGGGAACTTTTGTCTTCTGCGTAGCAGGAGACATTTGTGCTATGGAAGGCTCGTGAGTCTGTCTCAGAGAGGGTAGAGTACACCTCCACCAGTCAATTTCCCTCTCTGACTCCCTGATGCTCCTGAGCCTGCTCACCTCCTCCCGAAGCTCCGCTACCTGGCTGAGCAGCTCTTCAACCTGGGCACACCTCCCACAGGCATACCCCTCGCTGCTGCTGTCAGATACCGACAGAAGACTCGGGCACACCCTGCAGCCCAAGACCTGGACGGCTGCATGTTTCCCTGAGCCCTCCATCTGAGTAGCCACATCGGTGACTGTGGCTGGAGAAGCCGCAACAGATGCGGAGGCCATGGTTTTCTGCCTGGTGGATACCATGGCCAGGTTCCTCGTAGGCAGGCTACAAGTACCGAAGGGAAAGACCGCTGCAAAAGAGCAGCGAGGGGCCCTCCCTGCTCGCCCTGCCTGCATGAACTGCCACGCAAACTGCCGTGCCCCGCCCTTCTGACGCGCCACGCCCTGTTTGCCCGCCCTGTTTGCCGTGGTCCTGGTCGCTCGCGCTCCCTAGGGGCTGCTTTTGAACGGCCGGGGCGGGGGCGCTGCTGGCTCCGCCTATGCCTCTCAGCCTCCCTCGCGAGGGCTGCCGGGTCCTGGCGGCTCCCTCGGCTGCTTCCAGTGGCCTCGATGCCGCAAAAAAAAAGCCTTGCCTGTCTCGATCCCCTTCTCCGCTGCAGTATGTGTCTGCCCCGGAGCCGATCGCCTCGGCAAGGGGTAACAGCTTTAAACTAAAAGAGTGGAGATTTAGGTTAGATGTGAGGAAGACATTCTTTTCTCTTTGGGTGGTGAGGCACTGGAACAGGTTGCCCAGAGAAGTTGTGGATGCCCCATCCTTGGAAGTGTTCAAGGCCAGGTTGGATGGGGCTTTGAGCAACCTGGTCTAGTGGGAGGTATACCTTCCTATGGCAGGGGGGTTGGAACTGAATGATCCTTAAGGTTCCTTGCACCCCAAACCATTCTCTAATTCTATGATCTTGCCACGATGCGGCAGCCCAGATGGGTTTCACAGAATCACAGAATGGTTGGTGTTGAAAGGGACGTTTGATTTTCCCAGAGACTGGTGTATGAAATGGGATGTGATATACCCACTCGATGCAGTGTTCTTTGGCCCAGATGTCTATGAGTTTTTTTAGGAAATGAGTCCTGTTGTCTGATTCAATTCTTTTTGGGGTGCCATGTCACCATAAGATTTGCTTTTCAAGGTCTGGGATAGTGTTTTGGGCAGTGGCATAGGATATATTTACAGCCATCTGATGATTGTTTCCACCATTGTAAGTCCATGGTGCTTGCCTTGGCGGGTTTTTGGGTGTGTGATATAATCAGTCTGCCAGGCCTCCTCTCCATATTTATATTTCAGCCATCGTCTACCATACCATAGAGACTTTAACCGCTTGGCTTGCTTGACTGCAGTGCGCATTTCGCATGCATGGATAATCTGTGCAATACTGTCCACAGTCAGGTCCACCCCTTGATCACAAGCCCATCAATATGTTGCATCTCTTCCTTGATGCCCTGAGGTGTCGGTCCACTAAGCTATAAATAATTCACCCTTATGTTGCCATCCCAGATCCACCTGAGCTACTTAAAATCATAGAACAGGTTGGGTTGGAAGGGACCTTAAAGATCATCTAGTTCCAACCCCCCTGCCATGGGCAGGGATGCCACCCACTAGACCAGGTTGCCCAGGGCCTTGTCCAACTTGGTCTTGAATACCTCCAGGGATGGGGCATTCACAACTTTTCTGGGCAACCTGTTCTGGTGCCTCGCCACCCTCTGAGTGAAGAATTTCTTCCTAATCTCTAATCTAAATCTCCCCTCTTTTAGTTTAAAACCATTCCCCCTTGTCCTGTCATTATCTGCCTGAGAAAGAATTTGCTCTTCATCTTTTTTTATAAGCCCTCTTTTAGTATTGAAAAGCTGCAATGAGGACTCCCTGGAGCTTTCTCTTCTTTAGGCTAAACATCCCCAGCTCTCTCAGTCTCTCTTTATAGGAGAGAAGGATTATAGGTCAGGATTATAGGGAGGGCAGGGACAGGGGACATTATAGTGAATGCCCCCTGTCCCTGCCCTGCCTGTAATCCTGACCCATAAACTCTGTCAGCTCCTCATCCATCCCCAGGCAGAGCTCCATGCACTCCAGCTGCTTGTTGACATAGAGGACAATGCCCCTCCTCATCTCCCCTGTCTGTCCTTCCTAGAGAGCCTGTATCCTTACATGCTAACACTCCAGTTATGGGAGCTGTCCCACCATGTCTCTGTAATGCCAATGAGGTCATAGTCCTGCAGGCGTGCGTAGTCTCCAACTCCTCCCGTTTATTCCCCATGCTACCTGTGTTAGCATAGAGTTTGGCCTTCCTTTGTGCTGTTCATCAGGTGCTCTCCTGATGACCCATGACCCTTCTCCAGGCTCTGGGCATCTATAACTGACGCTGGCATCAAGCTGGGAGGAACAGCATGGATTGAGGTTCCCCTCCTCCAGCAACTCTTGTTTAAAGCCCTCCTCACCAGCTCAGCAAGCCTATGACCAAAGATGCTCTTCCCCTTCTCTGATAGGTGGACTCCATCAGCTCCCAGCAGACCAGGTTTCTCAAAGAGAGTCCCATGGTCTAAATAGATGAACCCGTCTGTGACACCAGTCCTGCATCCATCTGTTGATTTGCCAGATTCGACTGGCCCTTTCAATCCCCTTCCCTTTGACCAGGAGGTCTGATGAAAAAACTACCTGCGCTCCTGAGTCCTTTACTGCTGCTCCTAGGGCTCTGTAATTGCTCTTGACACACCTCAGACAGCTCCTGGTTGCATCACTGGTGCCTATGTGAAAGAGTAGCAGCGGATAATAGTCCTTAGGCTGTACAAGGCTTGGCAGTCTCTTGGTAACATCGCTGACATGAGCCCCTGGTAAGCAGCAGACTTCTCTCAAGAGTGGATCGTGTCGGCAGATGGGTGCCTCTGTACCTCTCAGAAGAGAGTCTCCTACTGCTATCACCCATCACCTTTTCTTAGTTGGACTAGTTGTTACGCAGGGAGCAGACCAGGCTGCCTTACTCAGCTCCACCCTCCCTGCAATGGGTCTTTCCTTTTCAGTCTGCAGAGGGGTGAAGAGGTTCTGTAAAGGCACCTCAGGCTTTGGGGGAAGACTTCCTCCTGCTGGTCCTTGTTGTTGACAGCTGCTATCCTCCACTGTTATTGATCCCCCTCCCTTCTGTGAGCATCAGTGAGGGAGTTTCGGGCTGTTTGGCCCAAAACAGTACCAGTCTCAAGACAGACCCCTGAGGGACACCACTCGTCACTGCATCCACATGGATGTAGAGCCATTTTAAGATTTTAAACCAGAAGGGATACTGGGCTGGGAGGGCTGAGGGAATATGTGTTGTGGTTTAATCTGGCAGGCAGCTAAACACCACGCAGTTTACTTTGCCCCTCCCCCAATGCAGGTTTGGGCAGAGAATGGGGGGGTGGAAAACGATGAAAAGGGTTGAGAAAAGACAGTTTAATAGCACAGAAAAAGAAGAGAAAAAAATAATAAAAGAATATATGAAGGTAGTGATGAACAACACCACCAGCTGAGCCATGCCTAGTCTGCCAAGGAACAGAGGCTGCCCCACCAACTCCCCCAGTTTTATTGTTCAGCATGATGTCTTATGGTATGGAATATTCCCTTGGCCAGTTTGGGTCAGCTGTCCTGGTTCTATCCACTCCCAGTTTCTTAGGTGGGGTGTCCAGTCTCCTCACTGGCAGGGCGGTATGAGAAGCTGAAAAGTCCTTGAATTAGTGTAAGCACTGCTCTGCAACAACTAAAACATGAATGTATTTTCAGCATTATTCTCATTGTGAATCCACAACACAGCACCATACTATCTACTAGGAAGAAAATGAAATCTATCCCAGCTGAAACCAGGACAGTATCCCCCCCTTATTCTCTACCATTTACATCATGCTTGGGTCCTACACTTTCCACTACATCCCAATTAATCATCATCTGCTTTTCCTGTCTTTTGATATGCATACACAGATATAATTCCCTTAGAGTATGGGCCATACCTCTAGAATGTCCAGTGAGTTTGTTTACTCCCTGACTTTGGGCTCCATCTATCATCATGGTTCTTCAGGGCAGGTGAGATGGGTTGTGGTATTGGATTGCTGCACGTTGAAGCCAGTTCTAGTTACATCATCACTGCACTTGTCTGGTTCTGTAAAAATTAATTTTGCATTAATCTGGGTGACTCTTACTGTAATACCATTGATATAGCAGATAGAATCATAGAATCATTAGGGTTGGAAAAGACCTCCAAGATTATCTGGTCCAACCATCCCCCTACCACCAATATCACCCACTAAACCGTGTCCCTAAGTGCCATGCCCAACCTTTCCTTAAACACCCCCAGGGACTCCACCACCTCCCTGGGCAACCCATTCCAATGCCTGACTACTCTTTCTGAGAAGAAATGTCTCCTAATTTCCAACCTAAACCTCCCCTGGTGTAACTTGAGGCCATTTCTTCTTGTCCTATCGCTAGTTATCTGCGAGAAGAGACTGACCTCCAGCTCCCTATAACTTCCTTTCAGGTAGTTGTAGAGAGCAATAAGGTCTCCCCTGAGCTTCCTCTTCTCCAGACTAAAGAAACCCAGTTCCCTCAGCCACTCCTCATAGGACTTGTGTTCCAGGCCCTTCACCAGCTTCGTAGCCCTTCTCTGGACACATTCCAGGGCCTCGATGTCCTTCTTGTAGTGAGGGGCCCAAAAGTGAAGACAGTACTTGAGGTGCGGCCTCACCAGAGCAGAGTACAGGGGGACAATCACCTCCCTGGTCCTGCTGGCTATGCTATTCCTGATATAAACCAGGATGCCATTGGCACACTGCTTGCTCATGTTCAGGTGAGCATCGACCAACACCCCCAGGTCCCTTTCCTCTGCACAGCTTTCCAGCCACTCTGCCCCAAGCCGTTAGTGTTGCATGGAGCTGTTGTGGCCAAAGTGCAGGACCCGGCACTTAGCCATGTTGAACCTCATCCCATTGGCCTCTGCCCATCCATCCAACCTGTCCAGGTCCCTCTGTAGGGCCTTCCTACCCTCCAGCAGATCGACACTTCGCCCCAGCTTGGTGTCGCCTGCAAACTTACTGAGGGTGCACTCAATTCCCTCATCCAAATCATCAATAAAGATATTAAAGAGGATGGGCCCCAGTACCGACCTCTGGGGAACACCACTCGTAACTGGTCACCAGCTGGATTTAACTCCATTCACCACCACTCTCTGAGCCCGGCTGTCCAGCCAGTTTTTAACCCAGCAGAGGGTACCTGTCCAATCCATGGGCTTCCAGCTTCTCCAGGAGAATACTGTGGGAGACCGTGTCAAAGGCCTTGATGAAGTCTAGGTAGACTACGTCAACAGCCTTTCCCTCATCCACCAGGTGGGTCACCCAGTCATAGAAGGAGATGAGTTTGGTCAGGCAGGACTTGCCTTTCATGAACCCATGCTGACTGGGCCTGATCCCCAGGTTGTCCTGCACATGCTGCGTGATTGCATTCAAGATGACCTGTTCCATCACCTTTTCTGGAACCGGCTTCAGGCTGACAGGCCTGTAGTTCCCCAGGTCCTCCTTATGACCCTTCTTATAGATGGGCGTCCCATTAGCAAGTCTACAGTCATCTGGGACCTCTCCGGATGACCATGACCGCTGATAGATGACAGAAAGCAGCTTGGCAATCACATCCACCAACTCCCTCTGCACCCTCGGGTGGATAACAAGGTTGAACAATCTAAGTGCGATGTGCTGCACATGGGTTGGGGCAATCCCAGACATGAGAACAGACTGGGAGAAGAATTCATAGAGAGCAGTGTGGTGGTTTTACTCAGAGGGTGGTGAGGCACTGGAATAGGTTGCCCAGAGAAGTTGTGGATGCACCATCCCTGGAGGTGCTCAAGACCAGGTTACATGAGTCCCTGGGCAACCTGATCTAGTGTGTGGTGTCCCTGGCCATGGCCGGGGGTTGGACCTAGATGATCTTTGAGGTTCCTTCCAACCCAAGCCATTTTATGATGCTATGATCTATGAGTGGTTACTCCTATTTTCAGTTCCTTCAAATAAAGAATTCTTTAAAAAGCTTTGACTAATTATTTCAATTTACGGAGCATACAGTGTAGCAATGATCTTTATGTACATTTAGAAAAATATTGAAGTTATTTTGAGAGATGCTCTTTCACAATTACTACCTGATTAGCTTCTATAAAACGATTAAATAGTTTACAGCAAGTTATATCACAGAATGGTTGAGGTTGAAAGGGACCTCTAGAAGTCATCTAATCCAATACCCCTGCTCAAGCAGGGACACCTAGTGAAGGCTGCCCTGCTATGTGGGTGTGAAGCATTTTTTTTGTTTTGTTTTGTTTTGTTTCTAACAAACGGAAGTAGGTGGCTTCTGCTTTACCTCTGGTCAAGGTAATGCAGTTTCTTCTACTTTTAGGTGGGGTTTTTAAAGTAGTAGTCATTCTTCCCTGTACTAAGGTAAGTGGTTTTTAAGAACTTTTTTTCTTTGTGTGTCTGTCTGTGGATGACTTTGATCTGATACGGAACTTGCACTTTGAATATGAGGAAAAGTATCAGTCTTAATATTTGGCTATCTTCTCGTGTACCTGCCCTCTGATTGCAGAATGTGTCCAGAATAACAATACAAAGGGACTTCTCATGGAGCATGAACAAACAAATATTTTAAATTCAGTATCTATCTTAACTGAGTCTCAAATCAGGCTATACTTTGTTTTGTTTTTCAGAGTAATATAATTGAAAGTGCTTCTCCTATATTTGAGGAAGAACAAATTGCTGGTTGGATGGTGGATTAATAAGTAGTTGCCATATTACAAGAGTAAGAAGATATTTGGGGATTTGGGAAGAACTGGATTTTCACCCTAGTTCAGCAGCTTTGCTGCTCACTTAAACACAGATGAATGAAGACCCCATTTGGAAAATCACCAGGTCAGCGGTCCAGAGCTGATGCAGGTGAGGTGTTATTGAATTTGTTTTCATTGTTTGTTAATTGGTTTTTAGTAGGTAAAAAATATTCTTAATACATAAGAAAATATATAAAATAATGGCTTTATGAAGCTGTTACTGTTTCCTTATGTTTTTTTCTGCTTGTTTTTAAAGATAAGAATTATACTTTGATTATAGAAATTGTAGAATTGAAAGGTTATACACAAATTTTAATTAAGCTGTACAGACTTACATATAAGAAATTGTACTGGTTTTGGCTGGGATAGAGTTTATTTTCTTCATAGTGGCTCATATGGTGCTATATTTTGTAGTTATGACCGAAATGGTGTTGATAACGTACCAGTGTTTAAGCTATTGCTTAACAATGCTTATGCAGCATCAAGGCCTTTTCTGCTTCTCATGCTGCCCTGTCAGCAAAGGAAGCTGGGGTTGCACAAGAAGTTGGGAGGGCACACAGCCAGGACAGCTGACCCAAACTTACCAAAGAGTTATTCCATACCATCTCATGTCATGCTCAGCAATAAAATCTGTGGGAAAGAAGGAGGAAGGGGGGATGTTCAGAGTTGTGGTGTTTGTCTTCCCAGAAACTGTTACACATGATGAAGCCCTGCTTTCCTGGAAATGGCTAAACATCTACCTGCCGAAGGGAAATAGTGAATTAATTCCTTATTTTGCTTTGCTTGCAAGTGCAGCTTTTGCTGTGCCTATTAAACTGTCTATCTCAACTCACGAGTTTTCTCTTTTGATTTACCTTTGTGAATCTCTCCCCCATCCCACTATGTGTGTGGGGGGGGGAGTGAGCAAGTAGCTGTGGTGCTTAGCTCCCTACCAGGGTTAATCTACAACTGAAATGCTTGTTAGTAGTCTATAATATCAAAGGTTTAACATAACAGGAAGTTAACTAAAATTCTACAAAGGAGCTTGTGATAGGACTAGAGTAACATTTTGCTCATCCCAGAAGTGCTTGAAAATAAACAGTAATGTATTTACCATACATATTCACCACTGGAGGCCAGTAACTAGCGGAGTACCCCAGGGGTCAATACTGGGTCCAGTCCTGTTCAACGTCTTCATTAATGATCAGGACGATGGGGCAGAGTATATCCTCATCAAGTTTGCTGATGACACAGAACTAAGGAGAGTGCCTGATATGCCAGAGGGTTGTGCTGTCATCCAGAGCGACCTAGACAAGCTGGAGAAATGGGCTGACAGGAACCTCATGCAGTTCATCAAGGGGGAATGCAAAGTCCTGCACCTGGGGAGGAACAACCAGTACATGCTGGGGGAGGGGTGTGTTACCCAGCTGGAAAGCAGCCTGGCAGAAAAGGACCTGGGGGTCCTAGTGGACACCAAGTTGAACATGAGACAGCAACATGCCCTTGCCGCAAAGAAGGCTAACGGTAGCATGGTCTGCGTGAGGCAAAGTATGGCCAGCGGGTCAACAGAGGTGATCCTTCCCCTCTCCTCAGCACTGATGAGGCCACACCTGGAGCCCTGTGCCCAGTTCTGGGCCCCCCAGACATGGACATCCTGGAGGGAGTCCAGTGTAGGGCCATGAGGATGAATAATGGACTGGAGCATCCCTCCTATGAGAGGCCGAGAGAGCTGGGACTGATCAGTCTGGAGAAGAAGAGGCTCAGGGGGTGAGGGTAATCTCATCAATGTGTATAAATACCTGAAGGGAGGGTGCAAAGAGCCAGGCTCTTTTCATTGGTTCCCCCATGCCAGGACAAGAGGCAATGGGCACCAACTGGGACATAGGAGGTTTCGTCTGAACATCAGGAAGCGCTTCTTTACTGTGTGGGTGACTGAGCACTAGAACAGGTTTCCTACAGAGGTTGTGGAGTCTTCCTCCTTGGAGATCTTAGATCTTCAAAAGCCATCTGGACATGGTCCAGGGCAGCCTTCACTAGGTGTCCCTGCTTGAGCAGGGGTATTGGATTAGATGACTTCTAGAGGTCCCTTTCAACCTCAACCATTCTGTGATATAACTCACTGTAAACTATTTAATCGTTTTATAGAAGCTAATCAGGTAGTAATTGTGAAAGAGCATCTCTCAAAATAACTTCAATATTTTTCTAAATGTACATAAAGATCATTGCTAGGAGAGGTGCTCCAGCCCTCTGATCATCTTTGTGGCCCTCCTCTGGACCCACTCTAACAGATCAACATCCTTCTTGTGCTGGGGGCTCCAGACCTGGATGCAGTACTCCAAGTGGGTCTTCACAAGGGCAGAGTAGAGGGGGACAATCACCTCCCTTGACCTGCTGGCCACTCCTCTTTTGATTCAGCCCAGGATGCAGTTAGCCTTCTGGGCTGAAAGCGCACACTGCTCATGTCAAGCTTTTCATCCATCAGAACCCCCAAGTCCTTCTCTGCAGGGCTGCTCTCAATGAATTCTTCTCCCAGTCTGTTCTCATGTCTGGGATTGCCCTGACCAAGGTGCAGCACCCTGTACCTGGACTTGTTGAACCTCATTAGGTTCACATGGGCCCACTTCTCAAGCTTTTCTAGGTCCCTTTGGATGGCATCCCTTCCTTCTGGTGTATCAACTGCACTGCTCAGCTTGGTGTCATCTGCAAACTTGAGACATTGCCATTGACCACCACTCTCTGGGTGCAACCTTCAGGCCACCTCCTTATCCACTGAATGGTCCACCCATCAAATCCATCTCTCTCCAATTTGGAGACCAGGATGTTATGTGGGACCGTGTCAAAGGCCTTGCAGAAGTCCAGGTAGATGACATCAGTCGGTCTTCCCTTGTCAACTGATGCAGTCACTCCATTGTAGAAAGCCACTGGATTGGTCAGACATGCTTTGCCCTTGGTGAAGCCATGCTGGCTGTCTCGGATCACCTCTTTGTCCTGCATGTGCCTTGACATTGCTTCCAGGAGGATCTGTTCCATGATCTTGCCAGGCACAGAGGTGAGGCTCACAGGTCTGTAGTTCCCCAGGTCCTCCTTTCTAGCCTTTTTAAAAATGGGAGTGATGTTTCCCTTTTTCCAGTCACCAGGGACTTCTCTTGACTGCCAGGACTTTTCCAATATGATGGAGAGAGGCTTGCCAACTCTATCAGCCATTTCCTTCAGGACCCTGGGATGCATGTCATCATGTCCTATAGACTTGTAGTTGTTTAGTTTCATCAGGAGGTCTTGAAACTGCTCTTCATTCAGTCCTTTATGACTTGTTAAATGTAGTGGGTTTACGTGGCAAGGTCTTGGTAGTGGGGGGCTGCAGGGTGGTTTCTGTGAGAAGAATCCAGAAGCTGCCCCATGTTAGATAAGGGCCAATTTCAGCCGGCTTCAAAGGGACCCACTGCTGCCCAGAGCCGAGCCAATGAGCGATGCAGTTTGCACTTTTGTGAGAGCATTTTTAAGAAAGGGAAAAAACCTGCTGCAACAACAGCAGCTGGGAGAATGAGGAGTGAGAAACAGCCCTGCAGACACCAAGGTCAGTGAAGAAGGAGGGGGGAGGTGTTCCAGGCGCCGGAGCTGAAGTTCCCTTGGCCTGTGGAGCAGGTTGTCCCCCTGCAGCCCGTGGTGTACCACGGTGGAGCAGGTTTCCACGCTGCAGCCCATGGAGAAGCCCACAGTGGAGCAGGTGGATCCGACTTGAAGGAGGCTACAGCCTGTGGAGGACCCCCACTGGAGCAGACTCCAGGCCCGACCTGTAGCCCATGGAGAGGAGCCCATAGGGGAGCAGGTGATATGACAGAAGCTGCCGCCCGTGGGGGACCCATGTTGGAGCAGTTTGCTCCTGAGGGATGGACCCTGTATTACAGACCCATATTTGGAGCATTACTTGAAGAGCTGCTGCCTATAGGAAGCCCACGCAGGATCAGTTCAGGAAAGATTGCATCCCGTGGGAAGGGCCCCACGTTGTGGGGTCCCCAAAGTGCTATAGACTGACTGCAACCTTCATTCCGCCATTCCCCTGCGCCGCTCGGGAGGAGGACGTAGAAGAGGGTGGATGGGGGGAAGATGTTTTTAGTTTGTTTTCGTTGTTTCTCACTTCTCCAGATTGTTAGTAATAGATAATAAATTTCTGTAATCTTCCTGTGGTGAGTCTGTTTTGCCTGTGATGATAAATGCTGAGTGATCTCCCTGTCCTTATCTCAACCCTTGAGCCCTTTCCATCATATTTTCTCCCCCTTTCCCTTTGAGGAGGGGGAGTGAGAGAGCGGTTGTGGTGGAGCTCAGCTGCCCACCTGAGTATAACTACCACATTGGAATAATTTGAAGTTTTGTAGCTCAATAGACTAATGAATCTCTATACGTTTTTTGTGCTCTGTAGTGAGGATTATCAGCATGGCACAGCAAAAGCATCAACTTACCAGTCAAGAATAGTTCTGTATGCTAGTATTTAGTCTTTTATAAACTAAGCAAAACTGTGCTTTTTCTGTGCATTCTTTTTGGACTAGTGTGCAGGAAAGGGTCTAGAAATTAGAAATTCTCATTTAAGAATTCTGCAGTCCAGCTTTTTGGGGATTAAAATGTTAAAAATGAATGCTGTTCATTCATTCCACTGTTTAATTATTTGCTTTTTAGTTGAACTTTTGAGAGTAATATAATTTACTTTGTAGTTGTTTTTCTCTCTTCTGGAATTACTTCACGTTCTTTGGCAGAGGGGGAATGCCCTTCCTATTTTGTACCACAGCAAAATTCACTACTGACCTGCACAGTGGAAAACTTTGTAGACAAATGGTGCAGCACATTATCTAACCCTGACCATCGTTTATTGGTGCTTTCTGAAAAATCTCATGAAACCAAATCAGTTTCATATGAAATTAGGAAAGCTCAACTACTTTTTAAAATACCCACTGCCACCTGTGGGGGACCCAGGTTGGAGCAGTTCTTGAAGAGCTGCTGTCTGTGGGAAGCCCATGTAGGATCAGTTCCGGAAGGACTGCATCCCATGGGAGGGACCCCACATTGGAGCAGGGGAAGAGAGTGACAGAGAAGGAGTGGCAGAGATGAAGCCTTATGGACTGACTGCAATCCTCGTTCCCCATTCCCCTGCACTGCTCGGGAGGAGGAGGTAGAAGATAGTTTGATTTTAGTTTCTTGCTGTTCTAGTCTGCTAGTGATAGGCAATAAATTATATTAATCTTCCTATGTTGTCTGTTTTGCCCATGATAATAATTGTTGCGTGATCTCCCTGTCCTTATCTCAACCCTTGAGCCCTTTTCATCATATTTTCTGCCCCTTTTCCTTTGAGGAGGGGGAGTGAGAGAGCGGTTGTGGTGGAGTTCAGGTGCCCAGCAGAGTAAAACCATCAGAGTCCTCCTTCTTGATACCGCCAGAATATTTGTGGGAGGAGAATTTCTTTTGTAAGAGAAAAGAAAGGAAAGCAGGCTTTGACACGGTACTTAATATCAGTATGGTTGCCTTCTAAGCATTAGCTGGGTACTGTGAGAGTTCAAAGAATTTAGACATTAGGTTTGTAAAGGTAACTTTTAGAATAATTTTGTCTAATAATCTGTAACATACAATGAACAAGAACATTACAGCAGATTTGAGGTGTCATAATGTGGATTTTATGTAGAGAGTGAATTTTTTGACTGAAACTAGGTAATTTTACTTTACATGTTGAATAGAAAATTTCATTATTTGTCCTCTTGGCTTAAAAAATAACAAACCAGACTTATTTTAGATGGTCACACTTTCCATTGCTATGTCATTATAGTTTATCCTATAATTTGCACCTTCATTTTGTTCCATGAAAAATCATAATTGACACTCAGATTTCTTTAGATGCCTTTTTTGCTTTTTAATATCTATACACAACAGTTAATATTTAGACCTTTACTTTTTTCTTTATGAGGTTTGTTTAATTGTAACTGAGGAGTCCTTAATTTACACTCCTGGCTGATTAATATATCACTGTCTTTTTGATACACGCCTCCAAGTCATACACATTTGTTCACTCTCAACTCTTGACATAGTCTTTGCCTAGGCTTGGGTGCCACCAGCTTCCAACCTCTGGATATATGTTCTTGAAGAAGACAATTTCTGACCTTCTTGCTGTGGTTGCTCCTTCTTCTGATCATATTTCATAGGCTGTGGGTAGTTGGCCTTTATTGATTTTTGAAAAAAAAATTATGCAATGATGGAATTATCTGCTGTATGTTTCTTAATTATGGATGTATATTAGGAAGGAGTGTACCAGGTAGCCATCATTAGGAGACGGAACAGCCCACTCTATAATGTTGTGGAGGGGTTTGATGGGGTGGTGTTTTAAGCACAGTATAGCTAACATGTCAAAAAGAAATGATTGTCTCACTCTATTTTGCATTGGTGTGGCCTCACCTAGAGTACTGTGTGCAGTTTTGGGCGTCACAATATAAGAAGGATAAAAAATATTAAAATGTGTCCAAAGGAGGGCAACAGAAATGTTGAAAGGACCTTTCTCAAAAGGAACTATTAAAAAAAAATCTGGTTGAGAAAACCTATCAAAAGCAAAACTAGGTCAAGTGACAGGGAGCTGGAATTAGAAATCCAAATTGGAAAGTAGTTTAAGTGATAACTCCCTTCTTTTAGAAGGAGATTTTAGTTACATACCAGTGAAGGGATGTTGTTCCTCAATTGTACGTTAATAAATTTGTTAGGGAAGAACTACTTCAAGTCCAGAAATTTGTCACTAAATCTCACCTATTCTATACATTAGAATTAATTGTGTGTCAGTGATGTTTGTGAACTTTTATAGACTTTTAAAGTGTTTGCGTTTGGGGTTTTGTTTCTTGGTTCTAATTGGGACTGTTAAGGATTTATCCTACTGGTGCTGAGATTTTCAGTTGAAAGCAAATACTTCAAGTGATTACTGGATTGACAGTATAATGGATTTGAAAATTATTAATGACATTAACAATGGGGGGAGTATATTTTCTAACTTGCATATTGTTAAAACAACAATAACAGAAAATCTTGTATGTTAATGGTAAATAACTTTTAAACAAGATTTCTGTGTTTTTAAAGAATCGTTGATGCAAGTATCGTTTCATATATTTTGATGCTTCTCATTAATTTCCTTTTTTAAAGATTGTGGCCATGTCCCAGAAACTACATGAGCAGATAATTATTTTCATGAGAATTATATACTTTCACTAGAAAATAATTTGATAAAAATCTTGTCTATAAAATTGTCATAATTTAAGAGAAGAATATATATAAAGTTGGTATATTTTCTCCTATTCATTTTCCCTCCTAAATAAAGATATGGTAAAAGCATGCAAATCACTTACCTACTTCATTTATATTTCATCTGTAGATCATGTAAAATTGTAAAATCATGGGACTCTAGATGACTTTGGCAATCATGCTCAGGCTGCAAAAAATCTGTAGGTATAGATGATCCAGTGATTGTGTCAGCTGTTCATATGGCCTAACATGATTACTGTTACTGAATTAAATGCTTTACCAAAGCTTTTTGCAATTGAGTTTGGTTTCATTCAATAGTAAAGACTTAGATGCAGTGACTGCTTTGAAAAGGCTAGTTTTTCTCTGTTCTGTCTTCCTGCTTACAAAGGTAAAGGCTTTTATTTGCTATCAAGTAGGTGTAAGAGGAGAAAAATACATTTAATTAAAATATCCAGATTTTTGAAGTCTGCCTCTACTGGGAAACAGACAATAATTCCATCTTGAGAAATAAAGGATAACACCGAAGATGGAAAAATGAAGGAAAACCAAACTTGTTTCTTATTTATTTATAACAGTAGAGTGCATGCCTGCAGCCTCAGTAATTTTGTTAAAATATAGAGCAGCTTTCTGGGATATAATTTGAGTAGCCACTCCATGCATGGCATTGTATCTGTGCTTCTAATTATTGCATGGCACTTTCCAATAATAGGTGAATCCAGATTTTTTTTCATTAACATAATCTAATATAATTGTAAGTTAAGTTGTGATTATTCTTGTGTTTACATTTATATTTGGCCTTTTTGAGTATACTGATTAATTGTTTCATGCTGTAGAAATGTAAGATATGGTCCTTTACAGTCCTTCCTAGTTGTTATCGGTATTGTCCTTGTGAATTAAGAAAAGAGATCCCACTCCTAGATGCAACTTGCTTAAAATTATGGTGAAATCTTTTGGCAGAGTTGGGAATTTATTTTACTGCTCTACTCCTGGTCTTCTTTCACAAACTCTTTAAGTTCACATTGGGCAATTTTAGGTGTGAATAAACACGTCTGTGGAATTCTTAGGTCCCTCAAAGTAATTTTAAAAGAGCCCATAAGCCCAAAGTAATTTTAAAAGATCAAGAATAATTCTTATGTGATTATATGGTGTTTCTGTAGCAGATTTTAAAATGTCCAGCTTTTGCTGCCTCTCATAAAGACAGCGGATATTCTGAGAAATAAGATGCTGAGGTGTGTTTTGAAGAGCCCATCTAATTTTGATGGACTGGATGGAGATTGCCATCTGATATGACAAAACTAAAAATATTGCTAGTAGCTTTCTCTTATCCTTCTTCCTATTCTCTTCTCCTCCTCCCCCCCCCCCCCAGTTGAAACATGTATAGTCTCTTTAGTGTCCACATCCTCAAAGGATGTTTATTTTACTTCTGTCTTGTCTTACCCTTTTTCTTTCTCTGTGAGAGTAAGGTAGAAGCATTTAGAAACATGGCTCATAGTTTTGTTGTTGAATTTAATGGTCTATTTTAAGGCTCCATCAGGCAAAATTAATTCAGGCTCAAAAAACACAGACCAACTGACAAGTAAGTGCTTTTGTTCTTGACTGGGAGTTAGAGTTTGTACTGACTTTTTATTATGAAAAATATTTATTTTTGTAGTCATAAGAGATTGAGACATAAACATTTTCTCTTTCTTCAGATCTATCAAATTTTGAGTCTTGCTGTTTATTACAAACAAGCATAAAACAAATACAATCACTATTTGTGGGGTGTCTTTTTGTTGTTTTTTCTTGTTGTGTGGCACTCCCCCCATACAACTTAGTTGTATAGAGTTTATTTTGAATGTTGTCTAAAACATGGAATTTAATGGAGTGTTCTAGTTAGAACAATAGCATTTGTCATTCCATAGTCAGAAGAAGGTAAAGGATGTGAACTTAAATCCGTTCAATGACATTCATGTTATATAGAATTGGATAACTCTCCATTATTAGGTCTTTTGGGTTTCTAGTCAGACTTTTTGTGATATCTTTTTTTTTTTTAATTTTAATTTCTAGCTAATAGTTCTTATAAACAGCCCTTATAAAGGGAAGTTCTATTTACTTGGTCTTTTAATAGTCAAAAATTGCAAATAGGATCTTTACTGTAGCTATTAGCATAGAGGGCCTAATTTCTGAAAACTTAAAATTCTACCTGCCATTAAAACTGGAGATACATCTTTCCATGGATTCAGTACAAGCTTGAGTGTTGGAAACATAAAGTGTAGTCTTATTTTAATTCTGCCATTTCTGTCACATGATTTACATCCTCTTTATTTCTCCATCAGAAAATCCAAAGATTAAAATATTTATGAAAACTTTTAAGGTTAATGGCATTTTCAGTTCTTGACTCATGTGACATTACTAGTAATATGAAAGTTAATTTTCAAAATACATATGCTCAAGCTATGCTTGGAACATGTACATAATGTTAAAGAATTTGTTTATTTGGATCTGTAGAGAAACTCAATTAAGTATTTCTCCATAGGTGTGAATTTAAGCATCCGTAGATGAAATTCTGAACATGTTTCTACATATACATGAGGTGTTTTTATTATTATTATTATTACTATTATTGACAGACATTGAAGTTATGTATGTGTCAAAGTCCAACACTCTTTGACTGGGTTCTTTTAGATATTCCATATGTAGAGAGCTTAATGTTTAATACCAACTGTTGTCGTTTAACCCCAGTAGGCAGCTAAGCATCACACAGCTGCTTGCTCCCTTCCACCCCTTCCCCAGTTGGATGAGGGGAAGAGAATCAGAAGGTCAAAATTGAGAAAACTTGTGGGTTAAGATAAAGACAGTTTAATAAGGAAAAAACAAACAAACAAAAACCACAAAGGAACAAAAAAACAAGTGATGCAAAATGCAATTGTTCATCACCAGCTGACCAATGCCCAGCCAGACCCCAGACAATGGCAGCACCCCCCTGGCCAACTCCCCCCAGTTTTATTGTTGAGCATGACATCATATGGTATGGAATATCCATTTGGCCAGTTTGGGTCAGTTGTCCTGGCTGTGTCCCTCCCAGCTTCTTGTGCATCCATCCCTAGCCTACTTGCTGGCAGGGCAATGTGAGTAACAGAAAAGACCTTGACTCAGTGTAAGCACTGCTTAGCATCAGTGTGTTAACACTATTTTCATTACAAATTCAAAACAGTACCAAATGAGCTACTAGGAAGAAAATTAACTCTATCCCAACCAAACCAGCACACCAACTTTACTTTTTTGAAGTTATTTGACACTACACGGGACTTTGATTTAGCAGAATGAAATAGCAGTTTACTTCGATCACAATACAAATAAAAATTATGCTTAGCAGAGTATAGTAGTTGCAATATACAGTTGAATCATAATACAAATGTGATTCTTGTTGCTGGTCTTCATCATGACTCTGGCTGTCCCCAGTTGCTAGGAAGGAATACATGGGTTGAAACTGGCTTAAGCCTGTTGCTCTCTTCAAAGTTCTTTCTGTTTTTTGTACAGTTTTTATACTGTATGTTCTATACTGAGTTTTTTATACTCAGTTTGGCTGAGCCACATATAACCCTACCCATTCTGGTCTGGCTAACTCTGGAAGATATGTATTTGCACGTATTTATTTATTTTAATTAAGCCAGGGACAGTTACACAGCCAATTGATTCCCTCAACTATTGTAGCCATTTATCTAGAACAAAGACTATCTCCTATCCCTTTTGTGTTTTCAGTTTTTTAAAACACTTGTGGTCAGTCACTCTCTACTTCTTTACTTAGGCAATGAATATGTACTCATGAAGTTATCCCCTCAGAGCCTTCTTCCATTCTAGGAGTTCATTGATCAATCACAACATGAAGTGTTTAAGTTTTTTACATTTTGACTTCAAAAAGAGAACTTTTCTGTAAGATGCCTTTTTGGCATTGTGTATAAACACATTTTATTTTTCAATAATTCCATTATTTATATTGTAGGTCATGCGGGAGTCTCTGCCAGCATGATGAAGAAAAGAACTTCCCACAAGTAAGTTGCTAATATTTTTACTAAAGAATAGTTCTCAATAACTGGAATTTCCATTCTAGAAATATATCTGTATTGTTCCAGTCACTTTGCTCTTGAAAATCATGTGGAGTAGTATTCAGCCAGTGTATGTGTGTAGAGTCAGACTTTAATTCTTTTGGGAGGGAGGTGGGAAAGAATGCACCATTGGTGGAGTTCTAAATATCGTTTTGAATGTTACTCTGAGAGAAATTATCCTGTGAATGCAATTTTTTAATTTACTCTGGAATTCAGAGGCAAGAGGTTGCAAGCCAGAAATTGAGTACATGTACTCTAGGATTTGTTACAGCTTTAGTTTTTGAAAAGGATTTTTCACTTTTTTTTTTTAAATAAAGAACAAACTGAAGCACTTCTTATAGAAGGCTGCTATTTGTGTGTGAAGGATACTTGCTTATCCTATACATTCATGGCACGTATTATTCTCTCTACTACATTTTGAAATAGTAGCAGCTAAATTATGAGTATGAGAAGACAGAGGTAATAGCTTGGACATGTTTGACATTAGTGTCTAACAGCTAGATGTTGCAACTGGCTGAATGTCTAGTTGGAGAACTCTAAACATAAGCTGGGGAAGGGTGAAATATTAATATACTGCTACTTATATTTTAATTATGAATTACTATAGTGGTGCTATATGACATGCATCAATACAAAGCAATTTGTCTGGCAGGAATATCTTCTATGATTAACATATTTGAATTAATATTAAGTGTTTCCCAGACACGACACATGATGCTCTGCTCTAATCCCTTTCACCAACTCTTCACTATTCACTCTTGTCTATCTCTTTACAAGGCAAAGATAAACATTTATTTGTTTAGAGACAGGTAGAGTTGGTTAAAACTTAATTTCTCTTGTTCTTTTTCAACCGCTCAGAGAAAGGAGTGTATGATGGGAAGACTATCAGAGGTGGGTTGCCTTTTGTACTTGAGGGTGGCTAGATTTGTCTTTATTGTTCTGTTGATATACGCTTATTCAAATAGCTAAATAGGTTGTATATTTGTTAGCATAAAGGCTTTTATGGGGCATATTAATTTGTGATCCTATGTCACATGATTTTGAGGCATTTAACTTAAGCACCCAACTGAGTTTTATGTTAATTTAGCCTAGTCTAACTGTTTTAGAATTGTTTGGTAAAGGTTTTATTTTGTACCAAACCAAGATGACTTTTTGTGTGCTGCTCACTGACTTCTCTGAGAATGAGAGACTAGTATAGAGTTGTTTATATTTGATATTCATTACTTACATTTTTGAAATGAATAGGTAACAGTAAGTAGTGCTGTAGACATGTTTATACTAAACAAGTGGGATATGAATGCCTATGTAAAAATGTATGCTGATGCTACTCTGAGCTGTTATAGCCAACCATGAATTAGTAATGCATACTTTATAGTTGATTTAGTTATGATGACTCTTACATTCCTCATTTAAAGGAAAAAGAGGAACAAGTCTACTGGCATTTGAAGGCCATAGGGCCTTCAAAAACTTCTAAACTAGGTTCAGAAAGTCCATGGGGAAGGGAGGAGCCAAGTGGATGGAACAGGGGAACTCAGGAAGTGATAAAATGAGCTGTGTGGATTAGCTTTCTGAACTCTTCTTAACTAATGTTAGTTAACCATTGACCCTTTTACTGACTCTTTTGGAAGGGGTTCCCATGGTTATAGGTCAGCTGCAAAAGAGCAGTTCTTATGTGCGCTCTGTCAGTGTCAATAGGTAGTGATGAATATGAAGCTGACCCTATTGTCAGATCAGTCAGTAGTCTCTTAGCTTTTATCCTTTCAACTACCACTGAATTTATCCCTTGTGAATTTCACACTTACTGTGGCAGGTTATACTTGGCTAAGGGCCAAACTCCCACCCATCTGCTCACTCCCCCTCCTCAGCAGGGCAGGGGTGGAAAATAGGATGAGAAAGCTCATGGGTCAAGATAAAAAGGAGATTGCTTACCAATTACGGTTGCAGGCAAAAGAGGCTTGAGTTAGGGAAAATTGAGTTAGGGGAAATTATTTTATTGCCAATTAAAATAGATTCGAATTGTAAGAAACAAACATTAAAATAACACCTTTCCTTTCCCATGATCAACTTCACTCCAGATTCCTCTACCCTCTCTTCCTCCCCAAAGCAGCACAGGGAAGTGGGGAGGGGCGTTTATAGCCAGTACATAAGGATTGCTCTCTCTGCTATTCCTTCCCCCCATACTTTTCCCCTGCACTGGCATGGGTTCTCTACAGGCCACAGTTCCTGTCAGGAAATATCCGACTGCTCCAGCACGAGTCCTCCACGGACTACAGTGTGGATATCTACTCTGGTGCCATAGAACACCTCCTTCTTTCTGAACTTGGTGTTCCCTTTGCTCTCTCCCTCTCTCTCCCCGCTCCCCACCACCCTCACGTGCTCCCTCTCTCTCCCTCACGCTCTCTCTTGCTCTCTCCCTACACCCCTCCCCCTTCTCTGCCTGTCCAGCCTTTTTTGCGCTTTCTTTTATGTTTTCACAAAGGCGCCACCAACTTTGCTGATTGGCTCAACTTTGGCTTGTGGTGATGTTGCCAAGCCAGCTGGAACCAGTTGCATCTGTCACAGGGCAGCCCCTGACCTCTTCTCACTTGAGGCCACCCCAGTGTTCTAAGAAAATGAATTTCAGAAGTGAATAATGGTTTTTGAAGGAGTACAGAAAGTACTCTAAAACTGCTTCCTCAAGTAATGTGCCTCATATTGAGGAAAAACAATTTATAAAAATTATCTGATCACACAATCCCCCTATCAGTGATATTATTGATAGTCTATAGTATTGAGACAGGGAACAAGATAAAGGATGTTGATTCCTAGGTCTTAGCTAGCACAATTGTATGTTCTATAGTATTGAGACAGGGAACAAGATAAAGGATGTTGATTCCTAGGTCTTAGCTAGCACAATTGTATGTTAACGACCCCAAAGATAAGGGAGTAAAAGACTGTGTGCATAGATAATAGAACCAGAAAGTACTGGCTTGACTGCTGAAGTCTGTCAAAGAAAGTAAGGGTCAGGAATTTAGAAGACTCCTGGCCTTCATCAAAAGACCACCAGAGTACGCCTGATGACCACCCAAGGACTCCAGTACGCATGTGAATAGGGGCAGGAACCTATGTTAATGATTCTTTCGGAGAATGAAATGAATATGTATTTGTCCCACTAATATAAGCACACTGCCAGTAACCCTTAGTGTGTGTGTGTTAGGCGGAGCAATCCCCCCCCACACCTGGCACCGTAATAAAGAATACCTGCTTAATAACTTTGGTTACTGAGTTTTCACTGTTTTAGTTTGGCGACCCAGATGGGACCCTCTCTGTTTGGCTGCGGGAGCCGCTGAGATGTAGGACTCTCTAGGCGTGCCCGGGAGATTCTCGGAGGGACTCCTCACCTCAGCTGGCTCACTGGGGGGACAGACAAGGACCATCTTTTGTAAAGGTATTCTTTTTGGAATTTTGTTTGGTTGGTATACTGTTGGTTTGGAAGGTACCCGTAAAGCATAGAAGACGTTCTATGTTGGGTGCTGTACTACTAGTCAGTGGGATGCCATGTGATCTAGTCAGTACTTTGTTTTGTAGACGTTCTACATTTGGTCCCGTACTACTAGCCACTGGGAGTCCATGTGATTTAGTCAGTACTTTGTTTTCGTTTTGGATTTGTTCTGGCACTTTGACTCTGGATGTGTTCTTGACATTGAATAATGGAAAACGCTTAATGGATCACGATTTATACTGGGAAATTTGTTGTAATAAGTGATACTATTTGTAGTAGTGATTGCTGTTTTGTGTTGCTTGAGTGAAAGGTGTAAGGGGCCTCTTTGTGTGATTGCGTGATTGTGCTGTGTGAGTGAGACGCAGCATCGCTGCGAAGTGAGTGCGGAGTCCTGATCCGCGGTTCCGCTATTCCGTGAGGAATATGGCTGGAGATGGAAGAAGTGTAAGAGATTGAGAAAAGACATCATAATGGGAAGAATTTTGAGTACTATTGATAAAAAGACCCCTCTGGGTTGTATCTTGGCCCATTGGAGGGACACTGGTGGACCACCTGGAGGAAATGTTAATTGTAAGACCTTAATTAAGTATTGTAACCAATGGTGGACTTAATAGAGAGAAAAAAAAAATCAGGATCCAGACTGGGGAGACATTGATCTAATGATGGGGGAGATGATTGAGATGATGGAAACAGAAAACCAGCTAATTCTTAAAGCAGCCTGAGTTCATGTGCGAGCTCAGATTGCCAATGGGACCGCTCAGGGAACTGTAGATGATTGCATTCCCCTGACCGACCCCCTCTGAGACCCTAATCACCCCGGAAATTATGAACAGTTATGTAAATACCAAAATCTGATTAAATTGGGAATTGAGAACCGGTTCCGAAAGCTATAAATCATTCAAACATATATAGTATCCAACAAGGTCCAAAAGAAACCCCTATGGAATTTTTGGACCAACTTTGAAATGCAATGGAAAAAAAAAAACAATTTGGACCTGGCTTCAGAAGACAAATAGAGGCAATTGGCTAGCCTCTTTCTAGGGCAATCGGCCCCTGATAGCAAGAATTACAGAAATAGCAAGAAATTACAGAAATTGGAGGGACAAGACTTGGGAGACCCAGAAAGGTTATTGAATGCAGCGTGGAAAGCATTTAGGAATAGGGAAGATGCAAAGGACAGAAGTTATCTAAGGTGATAGCCACGACAAACAGTGGCTGCACTAGAACAGAAAGAGAGAAGGAGGGGGGCAAAGGGGGAATTGATAAAGGTAAAGAAAGGACTTTAGGAGGGTTTAGAGGACAGAACCAGTGTGCATACTGCAAGAAGGAAGGACATTGGGAAAAAAAAAAGGAAAAAAAAAAAAGAGGATTGTCTTAGGTTGCAGGATAAACTTGCAACAGTCAGAACAGGAATGATGGAGACCTGGGGCATCTACCCTAGCAGGTCCACTGGTTGAAATAAAGCTAGGGAACGAAGAGAGAGGCTTGGATTTTTTTGTTGCTTATGGGAGCTTCTTTCTCTGTGTTAATTCAAAAATTGATTCTGGAAAAGTGCTGAGTCTATAAATGTAATAGGAGCAACTGGCCAACAGGAAAAGGCATTTTTGCAATGCTTGAAATTTAAATTGGGAAAAATGATTGGAATACATCAATTTTTATACTTACCCAGTTCGCCACGGCCCTTATTGGGAAGGGACTTGCTGGAAAAATTGGATGCAAAAATTTCTTTTGACCAAGGGAAAATGGAAATAAAAGTAACATATTAAACTCTTAAGTCTATCCCTGGTGAGTCCAGAGAAAGCTCCAGACAGGACTCCCTGAATGGATGTAATTATGAACCAAGTGTATCTGGGAGTTTGGGCTACAGGAATACCCGGGGGAGCAAAGAATGTAGTACCTGAAAAAAAATAATTTTGATTTAAAGGAAAATGCTCCCAAGGTATGCCAAAAGCAATACCCACTAAAGGTGGAAGACAGAAGGGGAATGGAAGGAATAATTAATAACTTTCTTAAATATGGACTATTAGTAGAATATGAGTCAGAATATAACACTCCATATAGGCCCGGTTAGAAAGGCAGATGGAACCTATTGTGTAGTCCAGGACTTAAGGGCCATCAATAGGGTCACAAAAGATTTATACCCTGTAGTAGCCAACCCCTATAACCTTTTGACAAAATTAGAAAACAGTCAAGTTTGGTTCACGGTACTAGATTTAAAGGATGCCTTTTCCTGCCTGCCCGTGATGACTGAAAGCCAGAAACTCTTTGCCTTTGAATGGGAAAATCCCAATACATGAAGAAAAACTCAGCTTACTTGGACTGTGTTAGCCTGTGATCTTGAAGCTTGGAAAACCCCTTCAGGAAAAGGGGACACTGCTGTAATACATAGATGATCTGTTGATAGCTACCGAAGAAGAAAAGGAGTGTGTGGAATGGACTATTAGTTTACTAAATTTTTTCGGCACTAATACCGTGAACCCAGCCTCTTTCCTTAGTAACAGAGTTTCCAGATCACCCCTTCATGATTGCATCAAGACCATGGGCACGGTATACTCCAGCTGACCAGACTTAAAGGAAACACCCCTAGAAGACGCAGAGGACTGTTATATAGATGGCAGCAGCTTCGTCTGCCAGGGAATTCACCTCACAGGGTATGCACAGGGTATGTGGTAAGAAACATCAGCCCAAAAGGCTGAAATCATCGCCTTGGTAAGAGCTCTTGAGCTGGCAAAAGAGAAAAGAATTAACATATGGACAGATTTGAAATATGACTTTGGTGTGGTGCTTGCGTGCACACGGGGCAATTTGGAAGGAGAGAGGACTCTTATCATCCTCAATTAAACATGCAGAAGAGATACTGAAGTTACTCCAAGCGGTATACCTGCCTACTGAAGTTGCCATTATGCACTGTAAAGGACATCAAACAGGGGAAACTGATATTGGAAGAAGGAAATAGATTGGCTGATGCAGAAGCCAAAGGGGAGGCAGAACGGGCATCTGAGAGTCAAATTTTGGCACTAGTACCAGGAACAGAAAACCAGGCATTAACAAAAGCCTTAGAAAATGAAGTAGAATATTCTAAGATCGATAAGCAATTAATTGAAGATGTAAATGGAAAATGTTACCTACAGGTTTAGCACAAATAAATGATGGGAGAATTGTGATACCATATTATATTAGATGGAGAACATAATAAAACATGCTGGGGAGCTGAAATTTTATAACA
The DNA here is from genome assembly GCF_964211835.1 of Anser anser. Taxonomy (NCBI): domain Eukaryota; kingdom Metazoa; phylum Chordata; class Aves; order Anseriformes; family Anatidae; genus Anser; species Anser anser. The sequence continues at coordinate 666,511 of NW_028154230.1, read as the reverse complement.
GTTTTTAAGTAGGACATGGATAGGACCTAATTTGTATACCATTGTCAGACAGGTGTCATATGTCTTAAAAATAACCCACAGACAGGAATCAAACCCCAGATGGGAACAATAGGGAAGGGAAATGTTCCTGGGAAACAGTGGCAAATTGATTTTTTCAAACTCCCAAGAAAAGGGAGGTTTAGATGCCTATTGGTACTAACAGACACCTTTTCCAGATGGCCAGAAGCATTCCCGTGTAGAACTAGCAAAGCCAGAGAAGTGTCCAAAGTATTGTTGAATGAAATTATACTGAGATTTGGTGTACCTTCAGTAATGTCATCTGAAAGGGGACCACACTTCACTGCAGAATTGACCCAACAAGTCAGCAAAGTGCTGGGGATTGATTATCAACTATGCACTCTATATAGGCCACAGGTGAGTGGCCAAGTGGAAAAAGAAAAAAAAAAAAGAATCATTTGATAAAACAACAGATTGCTAAAATCTGTCAAGAAACCAATATGTATTGGTATCAGGCGCTACCCATGGCGCACTTCTTAGAATTAGAACTAGGCCTAGGACCAAGGAAAAACTAAGCCCCTTTGAGATACTGTATGGCAGGCCTTACAAATCAATAAGAATGTTTTAGGAACTAGACCTTTTATTAGCCTCCCAAGGGGAAATATGCACTTTAATAAATATTAGTTGCTGTATGTATGTAAATGAGGCAGGACGAATTGAGACTGATCTCAAAAAAGTATTTGGAAAAGACCAAGATCTTACATAAGGTAGTTCAAGATGACACTTCCTGGGGTTTTTGAGAATTATGGAACAAACTGACCTCTTGGTTACCCAACTTTTCTTGGCTTAAGCAATTGTTTATAGGAATATGTATCTTCCTTATACTAGTATTCTTAACCTGTGTATTAGTACAGTGTAGATTTTGGTGCTGTATAAAAGGACTAGGTGATTATGAAACCTGTAAGTGTAACCAAATCGAGCACCATGTAGAAACTGGTAAGAATTTTATGAAAACTTTGAATCAAGGAGTGTTATAAGCAAAATAATTCGCTTAGGATAAAGCAAAGGGGGGACTTGAGACAGGGAACAAGATAAAGGATGTTGATTCCTAGGTCTTAGCTAGCACAATTGTATGTTAACGACCCCAAAGATAAGGGAGTAAAAGACTGTGTGCATAGATAATAGAACCAGAAAGTACTGGCTTGACTGCTGAAGTCTGTCAAAGAAAGTAAGGGTCAGGAATTTAGAAGACTCCTGGCCTTCATCAAAAGACCACCAGAGTACGCCTGATGACCACCCAAGGATTCCAGTACGCATGCAAATAGGGGCGGGAACCTACGTTAATGATTCTTCGGAGACCTGATGAATATGCAAGAGACTTATGGGAAATGAAATGAATATGTATTTGTCCCACTAATATAAGCACACTGCCAGTAACCCTTAGTGTGTGTGTTTGTCCCACTAATATAAGCACACTGCCAGTAACCCTTAGTGTGTGTGTGTTAGGCGGAGCGATCCCCCACACGCCTGGTGCCATAATAAAGAATACCTGCTTAATAACTTCAGTTATTGAGTTTTCACTGTTTTAGTTTGATCACAATTATAATTTGAACCATATTTTAAATAATTTTTCTACTTCGCACCGTGAAAGACAGAAATTGTACTGACCATTGTTACTCTGCCTCATTTGTACTATTTTTGAGATTTCTTTGAACTTTCTATGAAATATCTAGTCCTGCTAATGAAACTTTTTCATGTAACTAGGTTTACTTATCAACTTATTGCCTTCAAGATAAGTAAGAGGATCTGAAACTTACTGCAATTGAAGGGCCATTTAAAATGAGGATGTATCTGATGCATCAAGAACTATTTTTAGAAATTGCTATTATCTGTTTTTCCTGACTGTGTTTTACATACATAGGGAAATTGAAATATTGACTGTCTAGGGAATTCAAATGTTATCTCAGTCTTTAAGAACAAACCTTTGTGGAATTTTAAAGATATTTCCAATAAAACAGAAGGAAAATATTTAGTTGGGTTTTCTGATTATAGCATCTCAAAAGGTTATTGTGCTAGTTTCAGCTGGGATAGAGTTAATTTTCTTCTTAGTAGCTAGTATGGTGCTGTGTTTTGGATTTAGGATGAGAATAATGTTGATAACACAGGGATGTTTTAGTTGTTGCAGAGCAGCACTTACAGTAAGTCAAGGATTTTCAGCTTCTCATACCACCCTGCCAGGGGGGAGGCTGGGGGTGCCCAAAAAGCTGGGAGGGGACAGAACCAGGACAGCTGACCCAAACTAGCCAAACGATATTGCATACCATATGACGTGATGCTGAACAATAAAAACTGGGGGGAGTTGGTTAGGGGAGGACTGCTGTTGCTCAGGGTCTGGCTGGGCATCAGTCAGCTGGTAATGCACAATTGCATTGTGCATCACTTGTTTTGTGTATTCTTTTTGTTGTTGTTGTGTGGGTTTTTTTCTTTTTTTTATTTTATTTCTTATTAAACTGTCATTATCTCAACCCACACGTTTTTGCACTTTACTTTTTGCACTTCTCTTTTCAATTCTTCCCCCCCATCCCACTGTGGGGTACAGGAGGGAGTGTGCAAACAGCTGTGTGATGTTAAGCTGCCTGCCAGGTTAAATCACAAATTATGTACATTTGTATTATTCTGCACGTCAGAAAAAAAAAAAAAACAAAACACCACACATTATTGGAAAAAAAATGGTTTAAGGTTTGCTATTGTCTTATTTGAAAGCATACTGGTAGCTATTATTTGTTATCAGTTAGAAACCTATGTTTTCTTTCTTAGCACATGTTCACGTGCAAGCAAAAGTAGTTTTTCTTTGACAATTTGTTCATTAGAAAATAATTTCTTGCAATATGAGAGACTCCAAATGAGAATGAATATTTGTTCAGTAGTACAACCGTCATGCAAAGAATAACTTGAACTGTGAGTATACCTAACTGCTGCTTGACTTGTAACTGCATTTACAATGCTCTTTGTCTTCTCCAAGGCACTTTAAAAGGTAATTACCAGTTTGAACTTAGTTATGTAATCTTTTTCTATGATATTTTTAAAAAATGCTTAAGCTTTTCACTTAATTGTGCAAACTTAAATGTTATGATTATGCTTTATAGGCATAAAGTAAAATTATGTAGTTAAACACGAACATAAACATGAATTTAAACATAAGCATTATTTTACCTTTTTCAATTTTAACTTTTTAGGTTCAGTAGTAGTTAGTTTTATTCTGTTAGGATGCTTTAAACTGGAATATTTAGGGAAAAAAAAGTAAGATTTGATCAAAAACTAGAATTTGAGCATGTGTTCAAGTTTCTGTGTAAAATTAGAACCAACTTTGCAGGGGAGTGCCTCTTAAGTGGAATAGAAGTTAGCATTTCTATAATAATCAGTTACCTAAGTTAGGAGTATGAACTGCAGGGTGACATCCTTGATAAGGATTAAATCATCACAAAAGTGAAATTTGACAAAAGATAATGTGGAGCTCTGCTAAGATCTTCATGAAGAATGAAAATTTGGAGGTGGGACAAACTGCTGAAGGAATTGTACATCTTATTTTTAATAGAATTATGATTACATATTCAGCATTACTAATTTTATGTACTGTTTTTCATTATTCTTTAAGACTGATTATGAGATTTTACTTGTATGATTGCTATTTGTCTCTTTTGGAACTCTATCATACATTGTTCCTGGAGACGTTTCTCTTTGGTCACTGTCACTAATCTAAGGGTGGATGTTGTTTTCTGCAACTGATTTTTCATTTTTTAGAAGTTGCATGACTAGTATGTTTTCAAGTATATTTTACTGCCATTTAATTAACTAATCCAGAAATTTATTTTGGAATTAGCTAACATTCATGAAAATTTTAATCAGGCAACCTTCAAAATATCATTTTAGGAATTAATATGTGTATCATAACAGGCTAAAATAAATATAATATACGTTTATCACCAATGTACTGTTGTAACGCTCATGTTTTTTAATTGAAACTGTTTTGTTTTGTTTTTTAATCTGAGTAGAATAAAACTTGTGTAATAATGTTTTAGTGGTTTGAAACTGTGAAATAGCTTACATGACTTTATCTGAAAAACTGATATTCACTAGCGGAAATCTTTCCATGCAAGTTGCATTAAAAAACTGAGGAAATGCAAAAAGTATATTTAATCTGTTTTCTGCTTTAAGGGGTATCTATGTTATTGCTTTTACCTTTGCATATAATTTTTCTTGTGTTGTACTAAAAAGGAATGTTAGAAGAATATTGTCACTACAGTGTGTCTTTAAAAACACTCGAAGTCAAAGATACCTGCAAGTGCAGAGGGAAGTGAAATTTCTTTCAGGTGACAACACAGGTTAGGGAAAACAAATGCCTTGAATAATTTTAATCAACCACCACTAAAGTTTCCACTGACTTCTTCCTCCTGTGGTAAGGGAATTGTGTTTACTGTTCCGCAGAGAGCAACAAAGCAGCAAAGCTATAGTACTGTCAGGTAACGCTGTTCTTTGAGACCTGATTTAGGGTTTTAACAAATGAGTTTATGTTCATTGTTGCACTAGGTAAAATAGTTCTTTTGGCTTAAGCAAGCTAGGTTTGGAAACTACTATTATGAAAGCAACCTTACACAAAATGTTGAAAGTGTTTTGCTACTTCTCAATGTTTTTTTTTCTTTTTTCCAGTATAATAGAATATGCTTTATACCCTAACTTGAATAATGTGCACTAAACTGTATGTATTAGAATTTATTGCATCTTTATAATTTTAATTTAATTAATATATAATAATATATTGCCTTCTTAAAGCATACAGCTCTTGCCAGAGTAGAACTTTGAGTATGTACTTGTTTAATACTATGTTTGTATCTGTGTACAGAAAGCATAGAAACAATGTGGGACCAAGCAAACCTATTTCTCAGCCACGAAGAAACATTGTAGGCTGCAGAATACAGCATGGCTGGAAAGAAGGGAGTGGACCTGTAACACAATGGAAGGGCACAGTTCTTGATCAAGTTCCTGTAAATCCCTCTCTCTATCTTATAAAGTATGATGGATTTGATTGTGTGTATGGACTAGAACTGCACAAAGATGAAAGAGTTTCAGCACTTGAAGTCCTTCCAGACAGAGTTGGTAAGAGGTTATTCCTATATATGCATATGTTGTCATTTAATATTAAATGTTCTCCACCAATCTCTCCTGACTTTCCCCCAAGATAACATCAGAACATTTAAATTTTATTAAATCACTTTTTGTCACTTTGCAGATAATCCAAATTTTCACAAAGTTCAAGTTTACCCTAGTAATTACTTGTTTATGAAAGGAGTAAGATCTTGTTTTTCCTGATTGCAAAGAGATCAGTAGTAGTCTCTAGAATGAGGTTGGGGGGACTAAACCCAACACTTTCATTAATAATTTCATAGAGCTGCTCTGTGATTAGCCTCTCTTCCTCCTCTACCCTCCCCCCACAATACAAATATTGAAAACACAGACATTATTTATTGCTATGGCATATATTGGTCTCCCTTTATCTTGCATTATAACAGTTTGTTTAATCTGGACCGGGAGGTGTACAGTGATGGAAAATATTAATGAGTGTTAACATGTTAAAATAATTCCTAAAGTTCTGCAGATTTTTAATCTTCAACTATCTGGAATAGACAGTATTTGATTTATATGTGAATTGACTAACTTTCAAACAAATTTATTCATGAATCTGGATAAAGATTATTTTTGACAAAGACTTACGTCTGTATTTTTTTAATGGATTTATGAACTTATGTCATTTCAGCTTCATCTCGAATTAGCGATGCCCACCTGGCAGACACAATGATTGGCAAAGCTGTGGAACATATGTTTGAGACAGAGGATGGCTCAAAAGATGAATGGAGGGGGATGGTCTTGGCTCGAGCTCCTATTATGAACACATGGTTTTATATTACCTATGAGAAAGATCCTGTCTTGTACATGTACCAGCTCTTAGATGATTATAAAGAAGGTGACCTTCGCATTATGCCTGATTCTAGTGAGTAGGCCAGTTACTTTTTTCTTCTAGGAAGCGGCATCTCTCTTTGTATTACTGTTTGGCTTATGGTTTATTTATGGAAAAGAGAGATGACAAACAAGGGTCTTGTTTGTTACTCCCTTTTATGTTTTCTTAAAAGTATCAAAACTATAGCACAACAGAAAATACACATATTAACTCTTGAAATATTTCACTTGAATCAGTGGTGAAGTATGCAATAAATACAGGAAAATACTGTTCTGTAGTCATGCCTAATTCTGATGGATGTACATACTTCTGTGGAAGAGAGAACGCTTGAAGTTTTTTTTTTTAACTGGAAACTGACAAACTAGAAGCCTTCCACTGTTGTTTTCTTACAGAAGTGTCACAGCTCCTTGACAGGCTCTGGATTTGCATTTCTAAAGCAGTTCTTCTAAGAATAATGTTTTGGGGATAACTAAAATAGGCAGATTAATTTAGTTTGAGTAGGCATCTTCAGTTTGAAAAGTTGTTGAGTAGTTCTTTCGAGGAAAGAAGCACTAGTCTTTTGAAAACTCATTTTCTCTCATGTTTAAACGCAGTAACAGGAAAAATGTTTCAATAGGTTAGGAGGGATATTTTTTCTTCCATTCTTGAAGTGAAAGTTATTGGTGTTTTTCCTATTAATATAGAAGCATTTTCACATAATTAATATTGTTCAAGAGATTTGGATAGCCAGTGTATATATATTAAAAAAAAAATTGTCAAAAATATTGTACTCTCCCTGCACCTAAAAAGCACTTCTGACAGAGAGGCAATTTTAGCTTTAAAGTGAATTAATAATTAGATGATTAGTGTTTGGCTATGCAATGCACTACATAAATACTAGTTAAAACTCATTCATTGAGGTTTGAGACTGTCTTCCTTCAGATCTAGCACTGATGATAAATAGTCTTATGGCTGAGTGAACAGGTGGCACTTACTTGCATAGCCTCTGTAGTAATCTTACTTTTTTAGATATTTTTTTCCAGTCTACCAAAAAATGATATATCTGTGGCTTGAAAAGAGTGTATATGTATTTTGTATATGCTCACATTTAAACTGGATGGTGGGATGTCTTAAATTATCCTCATGAACATTTTGATCTCTTACAACTGAAGTCTTATGTGTTCGGAATAGTTTGTTGTGTTTTCCATAAAAGTTCTGATTAATTTGCCTTTACAGTACTGATTACTATATTAGAAAAGTAGGTGTCTAACATAAATTCTTATGAATTTAATGAATTAGAAAACAAAATTACCTTTTAAGCTATAAGAACAGCAAACAACATTAATAGCAAAAGCAGTACAAAAATCTATGATATTACTTAGAGATCATGCTCAAAAGTTTAAGAAGGATAGTAACAGCAAGTTATGCAAGTATTTATTTTTGCTACATTACCATATATTAATTGGGGAAGGATGAAACTCTTCCTCACTAATATCAGGTTTTGTATACCCATTTTGTATACAACATTCTAAATTTCCACCTTCAAAAAATATTTACTCTTCCTAATGCAAAGTTCTCATTGTTAGTGAGGCTCGGTGTATTTTCTTCTCAGAAGCTGACGTTGAAAGAATAAAAGAAAAAGTGAAAATTATCATGCAGTTTTATTAGAAACAGATAGAAAAGCTATCTTGCTTGAGTTAGAATTTCTGATGGTAGGAAAACAAACATATGGATTCAATTAGTATTGAATGGGGAACGGATAATGAGAGTTCATGTGAAGGGAATGAAAGAAGGTAACTACATAATAAACATGGGGTTTTTCTTTTTCTTTTGAGGGTTTGTAGTGAGCAAGCTACAACCCTCATCATATCAGAGCAACAACTACAACCTAACACTGTACTACCATCTTACAGGTGATTATACATAGTTATAAAAAGATGCATTCTGTCCAGTATTTCATCATGGGCAACCAAAGGCAGGCTATTGTCTTTCAGTTCACAGCTTCTCAATCTAGTACTTAAGCACTAAATACCTGAGTCATAAATTTTCCTTGTGTTTTGAACAGTGAGCAAATTTGCAACACAAAAATAACATATCTGTTGCTTGAAAAAAGTGAGCCACAAATGGAAAAAAGTTTCTTTAGGAATAAGATGGTCACAAATAAAGCAAGGTCTTTCAAAGCAGGCATCTCCAAGTAATGTGTTCTCTGTGCAAAACCTTAACAAGGATTGTAAGGTATTTCTGCTTTTAATAGTTCTACTTTGCTTTCTTATAAGGGAATAAAATAAGGGAAAAGGCCTATATGCTTTCCACATTTAAGAATTGTTTTTCATGTGTTCTTTTTTCCCTTCATGCTCATCATGAGGTTATCTACTATTTACTTCTGTTTCCAAGACACTCCAAAGTATGAACTCCCTTCCCTGAATCTGGATCTTTTTCAGATAATGTGAATTGTCCTTAAAGATACTTCTGGCTAGATTTTGCTAGAAATAATATAGTTAGACTTAAGCAACAGCATCCATTTCAGTGTGAAATCAAAAGCCCCTTTTAACAGCCTTATTGATTAAGGAGTTTACACTTAACTTAGAAGATGTGGTTTTGTTGCACTGGCATGCTTGCATTGGCATTTTGAATAAAGCATGTGAAGAGAGGGACGCCTAGCATGCCTGCCTTTTTGTTAGAGACTCAGTGCCTTGTTCTGTTGGGGGTTTAAATTTAATTATCTACAAATATATTCTGTAACTAGTGTGTAAACCTTCATGCCAAAAAAATTACTTTTCTAACCAATTGAAGTGCTGTTTTTGGCTTCATAAAATTGAAGATAGCATTACCTTAAAGAAAAAATAATAATTCTGTGACTGTACTTTCTAGAAGCATGACAATAGTTAGGTGTTTGTCTGAACAACTCGTTTTAGACGTACTCTGCATTTTAAACTTGTGATTATTTAAAAAGAAGACTTCTTAAAGAAGACTGCAGTTTTCTCTATTGAAAATAAATCTATAAATGTCTACCAAAGTATGCTGTATTTTTGTATTACAGATGATTCACCTCCTGCAGAACGGGAACCAGGTGAAGTTGTGGACAGCCTGGTAGGCAAACAAGTGGAATATGCCAAAGAAGATGGATCAAAACGGACTGGCATGGTCATTCATCAAGTTGAAGCCAAACCATCTGTCTATTTCATCAAGTTTGATGATGATTTCCATATTTATGTCTATGATTTGGTGAAGACATCCTAGACATCAACATGAACTTTTGCCAATTTTGTGGAACTATTAAATGTAAAATTTGTAGACACAAAGACTTGACTGCTTTTCAGTTAAATGAAAGCTTAAATGTCCCTGTGAAGCCACAGTCTCTGTCATCAAAGCTGTTGTGTTCTGAATGATACAAACATTTATGTGAACGTGATCCGTTTTGCATAAGAGAACTCCTTTTCTTGAAGGAAGTCAATATATTTGGGTGGGAGGGAGTTAAAAGCAAAGAACAGCTGCAAAATCAAGCTGTATAAAGTCAATCTAGTATTGTAATCTATTTTTTTCATAGATTTTAACTTTCTTCAACGTTGCACTCACCTGTTCAACTGCCACATGGAAGTAGTTTGCTATTTTTGATATACCTTCTTTTGTAACATTAAATTTAATTTCTTGGCTACTGGCAGTCCTTTGTTTTCCGGGTTGATACAGAAGTGACTTTCCTGAAAGGTTTGAATGCTTTGTGCAGCGGTAAGGAGTGCCTAACACAAGTAACATCAATCTACTGTGTTTCTACACTTTACTTCACATTAAGGTTTTTAAGAATTTGTGGTACATGGAAATACTTGTGCATTTTTAGTAGTCACAGGGCAGTTGAATATCAATTGTTTGACTTAAGCACCTTTTAGTGTAAACGCTTTAAAGTATAAAAACATATTTAATCTGTATAACCAGTTAATTAGAAAATGCAGGTTAATGTCCCAGTTTTTACAAGTTGTAGGAACCAGTAAAATAGACACAAAAAAAGCTGCCTTCAATCCTAAATGTTGTACTTCGTTTTGTTAAACACGTTTCTTAGCAAAACCCAAGTGTTTGGTGCCACAAGTTTAATAGTATATATACTACTTAAGAAGACTTTAGACTATGCATTGGCAATCAGTAGTCTCTCATTTAATATCAGAACCTAGCAAACTGGATATTTGTGTGTGGATTTAGAAGCCTAAGAGTAGTTAATCTTTAACATGGTAAATACAATCTTGGGGGTGGGGCCCTTTTACATTGAAGACCTCCTTTAGAGAAGAAGTGTTTGTTGCCTTCTGCTCAGTCTTCTGTATTTCTTTCCTTTCCTTTGCTTTTTTTTTTTCATTTTTCTTTTGTTCTTAACCATCTTGGTTCAAGAAGGCACGTTCCCCATTTATTGCTTTTTCTGGCCTTTCCATGTAAGAAGTGACCAGACAAATCTACAGCTTAAACCCATTGTTGCCTTTGGTGGTGTACTTGCTTAGAGGTATGCTATTAACATGAATTTCATTCTATGAACACTAGAATTCTGCATGCCAGTGGTGTACTATCTAATGGAAGCTATAGGCAGTCTCAGTGGTTCAGTCATCTGCATTAGATTGTGGATGTAAATAGCAGCCCACAACAGACAAATCATTCCACAGTTTTAATCTTGCAAGTTGGTTCTAAATCAAGGTTATGTTGTTGTTGTTGAAGTGTAGCAGCTTTTAAAAGCTACAGAGCTGCAACAAGGATAAGCACAGCAGCAAAATTATCATGCTTACATTAAAGCAGAGCTCTACAAGGTTCAAAGTACAGCTTTACAGAAATACAGTACGTGAGGACAGTCGACACTGTTGATGGAAAGAAGGAATACATAGATATCCAACCTTATGCAGTCAGTGGAAGGATGCAGGAGAGGTGCTGTTAATCAGAGATCTGACCTTTATTGTGGGTATCCTTGATATCAAGAACTAAGTGGTTTAAGACCCCTTCTGTCCTTTTCTTTGCCTGATTTCATATTTTAGCCTTAAGACCCATGCCTCATTATGCTGTTTAATGGTAATACCATATAAATATACCTTAATCCTTTGTCCCTTGCTACTATATTGCATTCTGTCCAGTATTTCATCATGGGCAACCAAAGGCAGACTATTGTCTTTCAGTTCACAGCTTCTCAATCTAGTACTTAAGCGCTAAGTACCTGAGTCATAAATTTTCCTTGTGTTTTGAACAGTGAGCAGATTTGCAACACAGTGCTTTCATCCTGCAGATCTGTTATGTGCTTTCTATTGACTCTTACGAGTCCTGCATGTAAATCTTAAAGCTGAGCCTGGCTCCGTGAGCCCCAGTTGATATTTGTGGCACAAGAATGAGTGAGTGTATTGATTACAAACAAGATACATGAATAACTTAGTACAATGAATTTTGGGCTATACTTCTAAGGAATACAAGGTTTGTTTTGAAATAGCTGAGGTTTACTGGAACACTTTTAGCATTAAGCTTACATGTGTGGGTTTTATGCAAGACACTAATACAACACGTATTTTGCTAATTAGAATATAATCTCTAAACTGTCAAATTTATGGCAGTTTTTAGATGTCATTGCTCTCTGTTGCATGATTTTTTCTTTTAATCTTTTTTCTTAATTTTGTTATTGTTGTTAGGTTGTGGTTTTTTGTTGTTTTGTTTATTTTCTATAGCTTAAACCACCTTTTTGTGGCTTGAGACTAATTCCACTCCCTGCCATCTGCTTTGGGCTTTGTTTTAGGCTCATGTTTCAGATCTGCATGCAGTGCTTTCATTAACCTGGTAACTATATGTTGGTCCCTTGTTCTAGGGGTGCAACATTACTTTCCAAATTTATCATAGGGCTTGTGATGGCACAAAACATGGATCTTTGTATAAAAGTTATTGGCCTCTCTCATTTACCTGCTGTAGTATTATGTATTGTGTGTGTGTGTGTGATGTCAAGCTGCCAATTAAAACTTTTAAAAAGGGAAAAAAAAAATTAAAACCAGGCCATCTTTTTTTTTTTTTTTTGCATGCTTAGAATGTTAGAACGTTCAATGTAACAAACTGAATTTGCATGTTATAATGTTTAGGTTTGGGTTTTGTTCTTTTTTTTGTGTGTTCAGTTTTTTGTGAATTTGCTTATTGTGCTGTTTTAATGGTTGTTAGTAGGATTAAATGTGCTGGTGAGGCGAGCATGGTGCCAACAGAAGGTAATTTTCCAGTTGTATGTGTCATACAGCATTTGAAGGGACCATGTATTCTGTTCAAGAACAAATAAAATCACAATTGATTAGTAAAACACTACATTTTTTCTTTTGAATGCCAAACCCTAAAATAAGTTGGACTACATGAAGACTAAAATACTTTGGGGAAAATCCTATTTATTGTAATAGGCATAAGCCTTCTTTAAATGAATTATTTAAAAAGGGAGGCTTTATCTTCAGACAGAATATATTACAGATGATTCAGGGAAAAATTATGGTAAAAGCAGTTTTGGGTTCCTTAAAAATGCTGTGCTGTTTGTATTTTACATCTTTCATTAGTGCAATTTGGATGTTTCTTGGTATGTGTATAGTTCAGAGGTCTTTGTATTCACATTTTGAAATTAGGTAATGACTTCATCTTTAGAGCTCGGTTTCATTATTTTTATTTTATTTTGAACAATGTAGTCAGTTCCCTGTTTTCTGCATTTAGAAGTATGAACACTTTTAAATCTGTTAATTCTGTAAGTAATTTTTATAATTATGATGTAACTCTATCCTTAAAACGTTTAAAATAAATCCTTTATGTGCAACTCATGACTGTAAATTTTGTTCTCATGAGCAAAATGTAGTGATGTGACTTCAGACTGTGAAAAAGCAGTTTCTTCATTATTTTTTTTTAAATTTAATTAAAGACAACTTAGTATTTTAATGTTGAGCCATGTATGCTGGTATAACACTTTCCCCTATGAAATAAGTTTGCTTGCTTAGCCATTTTTTTTTTTTTGTCAAGTAAGTAGGAACATTGATAAGATGAATTCAACTGAGGTAAAGCATAACGTTTAAACTGTATTTCACCAAAGGCAGAAAGATTCCTCTTCAGGTGGTTATGTAAGTCTGTGAGGGAGCCTCTATTTCCAGAACGTAGTATAGCTCAAACTGTTAGCAGTACTTCAGCAGTGGGGTACAGTAGAAGTGTTTGTCAGTGTTTAACTGATACTGTTACCATAAAAGTAAGTCAAAGAAACTCTCTAAGACTCAATTTGGAGTTTTAAAATGCAGGCATTCTTTAATTGCGGTGCTGGAAGCACAGGGGATCACTCCACTTAGTGTGCATGCCAAATTGTTCAAGCTACAGGGGTTATATACAGTCAAAACATACATATTCATTGGATTTCCAATAAATAGTTAACATATTCATGCTATTTACTGGAATTCATTGAAATATGTAAATGTCTCTGACATACATGTCTCATTCCGCTGGTGGTCTTTTGGGGGGTCTCTGGTGGTTGTCAGTAGTCTTCCTCACTATGTTCGCTGGGTTCACAAGAACCCAGTTCTTGCACGTGCTCAGATCATCAGATTATTTCTTATCTTGTTTAAATTTAGGCATGCATAATAAGCTAAGTCATTTATGTATCCAAGGACCTATGTATACCATGAGTTCCTCACCTATTCTTTTCAGACACATCCTCCAGGCCTGGGTTACCTGGCTCCATTCCCCGTACTGATACAATTATGTATGGTCTTACAGATAAGGCTGACTAATTAGTGAGTAAGGTAGCATCAGACATACAAAGTTTCTAGTCTTCCTTCTATCTAACTAAACATAGAAGAGGTTTGGGCTGTCTGTTCATAAAACATTTCAGATTTGGTTCTATTATTCTACCATGGAGAGAACCGTATGTCCTTCTGACTTGGTATCAATTTCTTTTCTTTTGAGGCTTTGTAGTGAGCAAACTACAACCCTCATCATATTAGAGCAACAACTACAACCTAACACTGTACCATCTTACAGGTGTTTATACACACAGTTATAGAAAGGTGATCAAAATAATTCTTGTATTCAAGACTAATGTCCTTTCTAGTAGATTAACTTTGAACAGCAGATGCAGATACATTGTACCAATACATATACATAAATTAAAAGAATCATTAGCATAATTATTACAACTAAAATTTTCTTCACCCATAATTTTAAATCAGGAAACCAGGATGTCATCCAATTCCATATTTTAAAAATTCCAAATGATGTGTCATTCTGTTGAACCTCATGTAAGATTTTGGTCTGCTTCCAAATTTCATTCAAGTCTTGTCATAATTTTTCCTGTCTGATCCACATACACACGCCTACTTGTATTAAGGACTGTACACACGCCTCCCTTGTGAGGCTAAAAGCATATCCATAGCCACTCTGTCCTGTAATGAAATTTCTGCTAATCTCTCATTATAAAGCCAATATTGCATCTGTGGTCTGATTCACAATTTTTCTATTATAAATGTTTACAATAGCCTTCTCTAATTCACTAACACCTATTATCCCTTTTTTTTGCCTCCCCATAAATGTTCTGAGCCAAAATTTTTGATCCTCGATATGGTTATATTAGGTACTACTACTCCCAAGGTACAAATTCCCAACCAATTATAGGGCAATGCTTTCCTAGATGTCTTTCCACAGATCTAGAACCACCCCTTTCCTCTGGGAACAGGCCATGAGGATAGCTTCCCATGTACTATGGGAATAGAGGTTTCTATAGTCCAATTACAGTTGGTCATATTTCCTATAAATATATTTTCCCATTTGCAGTCGAACTTATCAGTTCCTTTAGGAGGGTTACATCTTTGAAAACATGTCCAATAAAGTTCCTGAGAATCTATATTGTATATTTCCCATTCCTAAGTCTCTACTTCAATGGATACATTAAGGGGGGGGGGGGTCCCAGTCCATAACTTCCTCCAACTCACATTAGCAGAAATTGGGATACCAACCAAGGGTCCCTCCCCCCCTCTTTTTGGCATGTTAAGGGAAGTGTGCACAGACCCAACAAGCAGTTTGATTTGCTATTTTCATAGTCCCTTCTATCAGCTCAAAATGAGTATTTTGGTCCCATGAGTTTGCTGATTCAATTAATATGCTTATTGTACTTATCCCCACTGCATACATTCAAACCATGTCCATGAGATTGTTACTGTAAAAGTCGGTCAAAGAAATTCTCTAAGACTCAATTTGGAGTTTTAGAAAGCAGGCATTCTTTAATTGTGGCGCTGGATGCACAGGGGATCGCTCCATCTAGTGTGTGCCGAATTGTCCAGGCTACAGGGGTCATATACAATCAAAACATATATATTTGTTCGCTTTCCAAAAAAAAACAACCAACATATTCATACTATTTCCCAGACCTTGTTAAAGTAAGTGTGCACAATTGTTTCTACTGATGGTCTTTCAGGTTCTTCCGATGTTTGTGGATAGGTCAATAGTCAATTTAGGCATGCATACTAAGCTAAGTCATTTACACAACATATGCATACCATGAGTTTACATTTACACATACAAAGTTTGTAAACTTCCTTCTATCTAACTAAACATAGTATTTGTCTCTATTATTCTATCAGAGAGAGATCCATATGTCTTTCTGACTCGGTATCAAGATTCTGTTCTATGGATTTTTCTCATTATTGTCTTAAGCGGTGCGGTTGCTTCTATCTACCATGATGCTGACGTCGCCTTAATCTGAGAATAATGCATCCAAGGTCCTTTTCCTGCTAATGTAACTGCAGTATATGCGGTCAACAAGAATTGAAACAGTCCCTTCCACTTTTCTTCAGAAGTCCAGGATTTGACAACTCCAGGCTGGAATGGGTGTGCTGGGGAATCAAGACCTAAAGATTTATTCAACATTACATATTCATTCAATTCTTGCAAAACTCTCCCAAGAACAATTAGTTAATTTCTCATATCATTTTCCCCTTGCACTCGCATTTCTCCTGGCAATCCGTGTGTTTGGTATGGTCGTCCGTACATCAGCTCGTACAGACTGAAATGTTGTCCACTAGACTGGGGCCTGTAGGGAGTATACAGATCCCAGGTAATGCCTAATAGTCTGCTTATTTCCATAACTACCGTGACTATGAAATGTGGACCTCTATCTGATGACATTCCCAAAGGTATTCCAAATCTTGGAATTTTCTCTTTTAACAAAGCTTTTACTACTTTTCTTGCCTTATTTGTATGACATGGAAAAGCCTCAGGCCAACCTCTATATGTGTCCATGAGGACTAACAAATACTTTAGCCACCTTTTTTACTGGCAATTCAGTAAAGCCTATTTGCCAACACGCTCCAGGTGTCTGCCCCTCAGTAGTTTTTCCAAATTGAATATTATTGTGTTTTTGGATAATTCCTACAACATATTTCATGCTTCTCTGTGACTAACCTAATAGTCTCTATCATATTCCTGCTAATAACTGACTTTGTAAATACTTTATCAGGTTTTCTGTTTCCCAGTGCACAGCATTATGTTCTTCTTTCACTAGACTATTCATAAAGGAATGGGGTACCACTGTGAGAAACAATCTGCAGCCAGTAATGCAGGCTCAGGTGAGGATCTCAGTGAAGTAGCATTTTTATTTGCGACTGCAATGATGGATGTCCTGCAAGCAGGAGTGCGCAGCAGTAGTGTATCTTAACCTTATATCCCTACTACCCAATGCTTAATTCCTCCCCTGTTTCCTCATTGGCTGAATACTACAGGTTCACAAACTACTCGATGCTTGTTACTATACCATATATGTACAATTTTATTTGATCAACTGTTAATTTTTCCTTTTCCCCCCTTTTTTTTCTTCTTCTCTCATGACTCCACATTGGGAGATGTGGTGATCGGAAACTGTCTTGGGCAGAGTGACCACGAAATGGTAGAGTTCTCTATTCTTGGCGAGGCCAGGAAGGGGACCAGTAAAACTGCTGTATTGGACTTCCGGAGGGCTGACTTTGAGCTGCTCAGGACGCTGGTTGGCCGAGTCCCTTGGGAGGCGGTTCTGAAGGGCAGAGGAGTCCAGGAAGGCTGGGCGCTCCTCAAGAAGGAAATCGTGATGGCACAGGAGCAGTCCGTCCCCACGTGCCCAAAGACGAGCCAGCGTGGAAGAAGACCGGCCTGGCTCAACAGAGAGTTGCGGCTTGTGCTTAGCAGAAAAAAGAGGGTTTATAATCTTTGGAAAAAAGGGCGGGCCACTGAGGAGGACTACAAGGATGTAGCGAGGCTGTGCAGGGAGAAAATTAGAAAGGCCAAAGCTCATCTGGAGCTCAACCTGGCTACTGCCGTTAAAGACAACAAAAAATCCTTTTACAAATATATCAACGCGAAACGGAGGACTAAGGAGAATCTCCATCCTTTACTGGATGCGAGGGGAAACCTAGTTACTAAGGATGAGGAAAAGGCTGAGGTGCTTAATGCCGCCTTTGCCTCAGTCTTTAGCGGCAATACCGGTTGTTCTCTGGATACCCAGTGCCTTGAGCTGGTGGAAGGGGATGGGGAGCAGGATGTGGCCTTCGCTATCCATGAGGAAATGGTTGGCGACCTGCTACGGAGCTTGGATGTGCGCAAGTCGATGGGGCCGGATGGGATTCACCCAAGGGTACTGAGAGAACTGGCGGAGGAGCTGGCCGAGCCGCTTTCCGTCATTTATCGGCAGTCCTGGCTATCGGGGGAGGTCCCAGTTGACTGGCGGCTAGCCAATGTGACGCCCATCTATAAGAAGGGCCGCAGGGTAGACCCGGGGAACTATAGGCCTGTCAGTTTGACCTCAGTGCCAGGAAAGCTCATGGAGCAGATTATCTTGAGGGTCATCACGCGGCACTTGCAGGGCAAGCAGGCGATCAGGCCCAGTCAGCATGGGTTTATGAAAGGCAGGTCCTGCTTGACGAACCTGATCTCCTTCTATGACAAAGTGACGCACTTGGTGGATGAGGGAAAGGCTGTGGATGTGGTTTACCTTGACCTCAGTAAGGCTTTTGACACTGTTTCCCACAGCATTCTGAAGAAACTGGCTGCTCGGGGCTTGGACTGGCGTACGCTTCGCTGGGTTAGAAACTGGCTGGATAGCCGGGCCCAGAGAGTTGTGGTGAATGGAGTCAAATCTGGTTGGAGGCCGGTCACTAGTGGAGTCCCCCAGGGCTCGGTACTGGGGCCGGTCCTCTTTAATATCTTTATCGATGATCTGGATGAGGGCGTCCAGTGCACCCTCAGTAAGTTTGCAGATGACACCAAGCTAAGTGCGTGTGTCGATCTGCTCGACGGCAGGAAGGCTCTGCAGGAGGATCTGGATAGGCTGGAGCGATGGGCTGAGGTCAACTGCATGAAGTTCAACAAGGCCAAGTGCCGGGTCCTGCACCTGGGGCGCAACAACCCCAAGCAGAGCTACAGGCTGGGAGATGAGTGGCTGGAAAGCTGCCTGGCCGAGAGGGACCTGGGAGTATTGGTTGATAGTCGGCTGAATATGAGCCAGCAGTGTGCCCAGGTGGCCAAGAAGGCCAACAGCATCCTGGCCTGCATAAGAAGCAGTGTGGCCAGCAGGTCTAGGGAAGTGATTGTGCCCCTGTACTCGGCTCTGGTGAGGCCGCACCTCGAGTACTGTGTTCAGTTTTGGGCCCCTCGCTACAGGAAGGACATGGACGTGCTCGAGCGAGTCCAGAGAAGGGCAACCAAGCTGGTGAGGGGTCTGGAGTACAAGTCTTACGAGGAGCGGCTGAGGGAGCTGGGCTTGTTCAGCCTGGAGAAGAGGAGGCTCAGGGGCGACCTTATCGCTCTCTACAGTTACCTTAAAGGAGGCTGTAAAGAGGTGGGGGTTGGTCTGTTCTCCTACGTGCCTGGTGACAGGACGAGGGGGAATGGGAGAAAGTTGCGACAGGGGAGTTTTAGGTTGGATGTTAGGAAGTACTTCTTTACCGAAAGGGTTATTAAGCATTGGAATGGGCTGCCCAGGGAGGTGGTGGAGTCACCATCCCTGGAGGTCTTTAAAAGACGTTTAGATGTAGAGCTTAGCGATATGGTTTAGTGGAGTACTTAGTGTTAGGTCGGAGGTTGGACTCGATGATCTTGAGGTCTCTTCCAACCTAGAAATCTGTGATACTGTGATACTGTGACTCGAGGGATCTGTGATTTTTGTATTTTTTGCTGTTCCGCAACAGCTTGTCTTGTTTTTCTTAGCTATCCTCCTTATTTTGGGACAGTGGGACCTTCCACTGTCCCCTTATCTGCTTAACATACCCCCCACTGTTATGCCATTGTTATGCCTCTGCAATCACTTTTGAATATGCAAGGTTAGTGGAATTTTCCACTGTAAAAACACAACTTTATTTCTCACAATTCCCCCCTCTTTTGTTACTCTTATTGTTGTTTTTGCTCCTCTTCACATCCCCCACCATTGAGTTTTTCTAACATTAGGGCGCAGTATTTTTCTTCGGATGTCATAGGGGATGACAGATACACAATGCCATTATTACTAGAATACTAACAAATAGTTGCTTGAGCCAATTCCATCCAGGCAACCACGAGGTCAATTTTTCCCAAATGTCTTTAAATCCCCAGGAAATTTCATCTTCGGCCACCTCATGTAAGATCTTGGTTTTCTCCCAAATATTTTTGAGATTAGTCTCAGTTTGCCCCGTTTGGTCTACGTATGTACAGCAACTGGCAATAATTATAGTTCAAACCCCTCCTTGCAAGGCCAGTAATAAATCCAGTACCATTAGATTCTGGAATACCATCTTTGACAGACTTGTCACCTCCTCTTGCAATGCCCTGATTGCATCTAGAGTGTTATTGTCTAATTCTTTGACTGCTGCTGAGATATTCACAATTGATTTTTCTATTTCACTCACCCCTAACCAAGGGATAAAACACCTCACAAAACTGTGAAACACCATTCCTTTCTCCACTAGAGGATTACTTGAAGTCCTCTTGATTCTGAGTATGTGGGTCCCAAGGAGGCCTGTGTTTTGGATTTGCGTATTCTCAATAATGGTTATGCTAGGAATTATTACCCTCAGGGTGCAAGCTCCCTTCCAGCCTAGGGGCAACACTTTCCTGGCCCTATTACCACATAGCCAATATCACCCTTTGCAATTCAGGACTGGCCATCTGGTTATCGAGTGATTCTCACGCCGTGTTTGGTGTGCATTATATATATTAGTACTCCCATAATTACCATATTCGGTACAATATGGATAATCCTCTACCTCATCGGTAACATTTCCACACCCAGGGTCAGTATTATTGCCTCTTGAATTTCCATCAGTACGAAGAATGATATACATACTAATATAAAAACCAGAATCTCCTGGGGACACGCTAATTCTATGTAATCCAACCCTTTTCCATGATTACACGTGGTATTCATTAATTTTTCCGAAGGAGAAGTTAAAAGTTAGTTTACAACTATGATTCACATCTCCTCCTAATTTTTAAAGGTTCTTTTGTAGGAACAGTCTCCCAGGTCTCAGGGTCAACTGATGCCTTCACCCGGGTATAATGAGTCCACCCTTTCTCAGCTGTTCTTAATGTTGTCTCAGTAGTACTTAGAACGGTCCGTCACACTCAGGTTGTAGCTTCAATTCCCTCCATGTTCGTATCAGAAACCAGTCTCCTGCTTGGAATGGATGGATCGGCACTTCCAAGTTACTTCCTTGATCAGAGTCAATATTTTCAACTATTACATACCTGGAAATTATCTGTTCTAGAATTACCTTAGCTACCACGCTCGCAGTAGCAGATACTGAAGGGAAAACTTTCACCCACCGTGACAAGTGATGGACTTTTAAACTTTAATTAAACTTAAATCTTGCTTATCATAAATAGGGTTTTTCTGGAGAGAAACTCTTTTCTATGGCACTATAGCTAGTACTTCCTTTTCCACGCCTCTTTCTGCAGCCTGTTCTGTGGCTAAATCAGACAGCTTTATTTCCTCTTTCTTGGGTGGTTCACCCCGATGGGTGAGTTTTACAATGCATAATAGCTATAGCAAAAGGGATTTGTATACTCTCAAGTAAACTCAAAATTTCTTCCTTATGCTTTATGTCTGTCTCTTGTGCAGACAGTAGTCCTCTCTCTTTCCAAATGGCTCCATGTACATGGACTACTCTGGAGGCATATTTTGAATCAGTCCAAATGTTTATGCGTTTGCCTTTGCTTAACTTGCAAAGCTCGAGTGAGGGCAATTAATTTGGCCTTCTGGGCTGATGTGCTAGCAGGTAATGTTTGAGCTTCCACTACTGTCTCAATAGTAGTGACTGCGTATCCAGATACTCTTTTTAAAACTGCTCCCATCCGTATACAATTCCCAATCTGTCTTGCCAAGGGGTATCCTTCAGGTCGGGTCTACTTGAATAGACAGCCTCAATTGTTTATCTTCATGTAAACATGGGCTATCAGTCCCACACTGTAGTTACCATGTCCGGAACATAAACAGTTATTTTTTGTCCCGTGGTGAGCTTCCGGGCCTCTTGTATTAACAATACTGTAGCAGCCACTGCTCTCAAGTATCCAGGCCATCGCTGACTTATGCCACTGCTTGCTTACATTCCCCCAAGCTCTGGGTTAGGACACCAAGGGCTACAGCCTGCCTTTCACAGGTGAACAGTTCAACAGACTTTTCTAAATTAGGCAGCCCTAAAGCCAGGGCTTTCATCAAGGCTCTTTTAAGCAGACTCCAACTTCCATTAGTCCGCTGAAGGGAGCCCTTGGATAACAACAATTCATATAAAGGTTTCATCATCAGTCTGTAATTAAGAATCCACATGCTGCACTATCCCACCATTTCCAGGAAAGCTCTTAATTCATGAACAGTTCAAGGTTCTGGGAATGGTAAATAGCTTCCTTCCTTTCAGTACTTTACTGTCTCTGTTAAGTACTCCTTTGACACTGGATACCCACTGAGTCCAAGGAAATTTAATAGACTAATTGTCAGCTCCAGACATTCTTCCCGGGAGTTGCCAGCTAGCAGTATATCATCAACATATTGTAGTATTATTCCCTTTTTGTTGTCTTGTCTCCATAATTCTAATTCTTTTGCTAGCTGATCTCCAAAGGTGGCCAGACTATTTTTAAATAGTGTTACCTTGTGGTAATACTGTCCAGGCACACTGAATTTTCCTTCCCATCTCGGGGTGCTCCCATTCAAAGGTGTTGTGGTTTAACCTGGCCGGCAGCTAAGCACCACACAGCCGTTCGCTCACCCTCCCCCCTCCCTCTCTGGGATGGGGGAGAGAATCGGGAAAAAAAATGAAAGCCTGTGGGTTAAGATAAAGACAGTTTATTAGGACAGAAAAGAAAGGAAAATAATAATGATAATAGTACTACTAATAATAATGTGTAAGAAACAAGTGATGCACAATGCAATTGCCCACCACCCGCTGACCGATGCCCAGCCTATCCCCGAGCAGCTGGCCCCCCCACCCCGGCCAGCCATCCATTCATATTAATTGCTCAGCATGACATCATATGTTACGGAATATCCCTTTGGCCAGTTTGGGTCAGCTGTCCTGGGTCTGTCCCCTCCCAGCTCCTGCTGCACCGCCAGCCTGCCCGCTTGCAGGACAGTGTGCAAAGCTGAGAATATTTTTTTCTTATCCCTCTGTGCTTCTGGGCATCCTTTGCTTTTTTTCCCCCTTTGTTTTTCCCCCTCTTTCTTTTCCCTTTAATTAAATTATCCTTATCTCAACCTGTGAGCTCTTTTTTTCCTTTCCATCATGCATCCATGGGAGAGTGGTTACGGTGGAGTTTAGCTGACCAGCAGGCCATTGTCAACCAACCCCCCCCCCCCCCCCCCCAAGTCCTTCTCCTCAGAGCTGCTCTCAATCCTTTCTCCACCCAGACTGTATTTGTTCTTGGGATTGCCCTGACCCAGGTGCAGGACCTTGCACTTGACCTTGTTGAACCTCATGAGGTCTACACAGGCCTACCTCTCAAGCCTGTCTAGGTCCCTCTGGATGGCATCCCTTCCCTCCAGCATGTTGACTCCACCACACGTTAGTGTCATCAGCAAACTTGCTGAGTTTCACTCAGTTTCACTGCCCATGTGACTGCCAAACATGTTAAAAAGTGCCAGTCCCAATACTGATCCCTGAGGAAGGTTACTCATCGCTGATCTCCACCTGAACATTGAGCTGTTGACTGCAACACTTTGAGTGCAACCATACAGACAGTTCCTTATCCAACGAATGGTCCATCTGTCAAATCCATGTCTCTTCAATTTAAAGACAAGGATATCATGGGGGGCAGTGTCAAATGCTTTGCACAAGTCCAGGTAGATGATGTCAGTTGCTCTTCCCCTATCCACCAGTGCTGTAAACCCAATGTAGAAGGCTACCAGATTTGTCAGGCACGATCTTCCATTAGTGAAGCCTTAGCATAGCTTCCAGGAGGATCTGCTCCATGAACTTGCCAGGCACAGAGGTGAGAATGACTGGCCTGTAGTTCCCTGGGTCTTCCTTTTTTTCCCTTTTTAAAAATGGGGGTTATGTTTCCCCTCTTCCAGTCAGTGGGAACTTCACCAGACTGCCGTGACTTCTCAAATATGACGGATAGTAGCTTACCAACTTCATCTGCCAATTCCCTCAGGACCCTCAGATGTTGTGGAATAATTGCCTGAGGTGACTTGAAAATTAAACTGATAGTCACATTTTAAAGAAAAGGTACAGCACTGAAGAAGCTTCCAGGGTGGAGTGTAGCTGCACTACATAAAAGTTCCCTAGGCCTCCAACCTTAGATGTTAAACACACTGGGGGAACCTGGTGTGCTGACTCTAAGAGGAATAGTATGGAGTGTAGAGCGGAGTGGAGACACCGCAGCTAGGCTCTGTGAGACAATGGGAACTTGATTGTTCTTGTGTGCACCGGAACCAATAAGCTGCACATTTGCTACCCTGAGCCAATGGCCTGTCATGTTTTTGACAAAATGCTGTACTTTAGTGAACTTTGCCCATTATAATATCATTATAATACCAAAACACAACTCCATCACAAAAGCTATTCGCCTCCAAGGTGCAATCACCCCTCACTGAGCATGCACTCGGAATTTCTCAGAGCCTATACCTTTAAACAAAAGCAAGAAAACTTTGCACCAATCATAACCAAGATATGCATGACTGGAGTCACTCAAGCTCCACCTAAAAGATAGAAAATAATATAAATTGGCTTAAGAGAGAGGGGATGTTAGGGAAGATACCATTGTGAAGGATACCTTCTGACTTCTGGGATCAGTCGACGGGCTGAGCCTCTCTTCCCCCCCCCCCCCCCCCCCGGGATGCCTTTAAGATTCAAACACTTGGTTATACCAGGTGCCTCCACAGAAAACTTAGAAATCTTTATAGAGTCTTTATATCCTTTAACGTGTTTACAGCCAGGCTGTGTTACTCATACTTTTGGTATTTGAATGTGCTTTGCAGACAGTGAATTTATCACCAGCAAACCAAAGAACCTGTGTACCTGTTGCTTTAATAAATTGCACTACTCATTAATCTAGCCATGGTACTTCTCATTGAACGTGACCAAACTCTTTAAGTGTGGCTGTGGTAGTTCATACAACGCGACTAGAGTGAGGGTGTATTATGTTATTTGTGAATCTGTAATCATGATAGTTCAGTACCCTGAACATGACTGGACTTATAACGGCTAATTGGGTATACCCTTAATGCAACAGATGTATCTCATCAGGTCCCATGGACTTGTGTACCTTTAGGTTCCTTAGCTGGTCTCGAACCTGATCTTCTACAGTGAGCAGTTATTCTTCCAGTCCCTGCCTTCTGGGACTTGGGTGGTGCGACTGGAACACTTGCAGGTGAAGACTGAGGCAAAAAATTCATTAAGTATCTCAGCCTTCTCCATATTCCGGGTGATCAGGTCTCCCTTTTCCTTCTGGAGAGGGCCCACAGTTTTCCTAGTCTTCCTTTTATCACCGATGTACCTATAGAAGCCTTTCTTGTTGCCCTTGATGTCTAAATTCTAAAAGGGCATTGGCTTTCCTAATCTGATCCATGACTGCTTGGAGGATTTCTCTGTATTCCTCCTAGGCTATCTGTCCTTGCTTCCACTCTCTGTAGGACTCCTTTTTGTGTGTGAGTTTGGTCAGAAGGTCCCTGTTCATCCATGCAGGCCTCCTGGTGTTTTTGCCTAACTTCTTTGTTGGGGGGCATCACTCCTGAATTTGAAGAAGGTGATCCTTGAATATTAACCAGCTTTCTTGGGCCCTTCTTCTCTCCAGGGCTTTGTCCCATGGTACTCTACCAAGCGCATCCCTGAAGAGGACAAAGTCTACTCTCCCAAAGTCGGAAGTGGTAGTGAGCTTGCTGCGCTCCATCCTTGCTGCCCTCAGGATCTTGAACTGCACCATTTCATGGTCACTGCAACCAAGGCTGCCCTTGAGCTTCACTTTCCCCACCAGCCCCTCCTTGTTGTTGAGAACAAGGTCCAGCCAGAGACCTCTCCTTGTTGGCTCCTCTATCACTTGGAGAAGGAAGTTGTCATCAATGCATTCTAGGAACCTCCTGGATTGCTCTTCCCCTTCTCTGACAGATGGACCCCCATCAGACCAGGTTTATCAAAGTGAGTCCCATGGTCTAAGTAGCCAAATGCCTGTCTGTGGCACCAGTCCTGTAACCATTTGTTGATTTGCCAGATTCGACTAGCCCTTTCAATCCCCTCCTCTTTGACTGGGAGGTCTGATGAAAAAACTACCTGCACTCCTGAGTCCTTTATTGCTGCTCCCAGGGCTCTATAATCCCTCTTGACACTCCTCAGACTGCTCCTGGCTGCATCACTGGTGCCCACGTGAAACAGCAGCAGTGGATAGTAGCCATTAGACTGTATGAGGCTTGGTAGTGTCTTGGTAACATACCTGACATGAGCCCTTGGTAAGCAGCAGAGTAAACCTTTTCTGCTGTTTAGCTCTCTCCAGTCTCAAAGTTTGACTTCTTCCCTAACATGAAGCTAATGAAAAACAGCATTCACACATGGTCCATCATGATTAAGAGCTGAAAAATGCTAAATACAGAAAGGTGTATTTGATCAACATAGAAAAATACATCTTGCTATTTAGGAGAAGCTGAGGAAACCTGGCCCTGCTTTTAAATAATTCCATATTTCAGAGTGTTTGATTTTAATTTCTATGCTGATGCATCACCCTTTTACAAAAGGAAAAAAAAAGACTAACAGCAAAAGAACAAGCTTTCAATTAATAATTTCAAATAATTTTCAAATAATAATTTTAATTAATATATAGCATCCCTTATTTCTTAACCACCCACATGCTGTTAGAAGTGCTGTGGTCATGACACATTGGAAGGGACATTCTTCATATGAGGTTAAGATTGATGGACATACTCTAAGTGCTCTAATTGTGGGAAAAAAACAGTGGCAAAAAAGGGTCCATCCAAGAATATTACTGCCTTGGTTACTGTCAAACAATTCCACAGATGCAGTAGAAAGGCTGAGGAAGCCTCTCCTCGATCTTGATGAAGGGGCTCCTGGTCTGCTATTATATGAGTCAGATAATGAATGTTCCAACCAGGAGTATAGGGTTCCTGCCTCCAGTCAAGGGGAGAAAAGGGGCAACCAAGTTTACTGGACTGTATGGATTTGACAGCCTGCAACATCGGACCCATGGAAGTATAATGCTCTGGTGGGCAGAGGTGCATAGTTGTCACAGTTCATTTGGTTCTCTCAAATTTAAAGGACAAAGTACTCTCTTGCAGATAGTGTGTACCCCATAAAAATATCAAACCAATGATGGGCAGCAATTTGTTCAATTTCTCTTGCAATTCTGACAGCACCATATTTGACAGCAAGTCACTTGTTTTTTGTACGTAATAGCCTTTTCATGTTTGGAGATAAAGTTTCTAGTTCTTAATTTGAAAATATACTATGTCCAATATTGGTCCTAAGAGTACGATCCAAGTTGTAGGCCAGTATTCTACTAGCATCGATGCGGAGTTAGCTTTATCATTTCTATAAGTTGTCCATGGGTCTCTAGTGCTGTAGTAATCAGGAATCAGGGAAATTTCTTATCCACAGACAATTTGAGGTGTACCTGCTCCAGTGCAGATTTATCCTTGGGACACAATCCCTGCTGCAGCATGGACTTATAGTGATGGCGTACTCCCCCCAACCCCAGCTTAAGCAGAGCATTTGGCCTAACCAAATAACCATCAACGGCAGTTGTGATGGATGCGTCCAGTCATGATCTCTATATCCTGGCCAGTGCTGGCCAAAGAAAGCCCAACTCAAGCCAAAATTGGAAGAAAACTAACATCTGTGTCCAAATGTTACCATGAGTCAATCAACTTACACCATAAATTGGGGGGTTATTAATAGCATATACTTCTGCTATAGTATTAGTATAGTACTACTAGTACTATATACTTCTATTCCATAGTAGAAGGTTGCATGTAGTATAGTGCTACTTTTTAATTATTAGAATAGAATAGAATAGAACAGAACAGAACAGAACAGAACAGAACAGAACAGAACAGAACAGAATAGAATAGAATAGAATAGAATAGAATAGGTTTAGTTCAGTTGGAAGGTGTAGTGGGTTTACGTGGCAAGGTTTTGGTAGCAGGGGGGCTGCAGGGGTGGTTTCTGTGAGAAGGATCTAGAAGCTGCCCCATGTTTGGTAAGGGCCCCACTGCTGACCAGAGCTGAGCCAATAAGTGATGTTGTTTTGCGCCTCTGTGAGAGCATATTTAAGACGGGAAAAAAAAAAAACGCTGCGCCACACACAGCAGCTGGGAGAGTGAGAGGAGTGAGAAACAGCCTTGCAGACACCAAGGTCAGTGAAGAAGGAGGGGGAGAGGTGCTCCAGGTGCTGGAGCAGAAGTCCCCTGCGGCCTGTGGTGAGGACCATAGTGAAGCAGGCTGTCCCCCTGCAGCCCATGGAGTACCAGGGTGGAGCAGGGTTCCAGGCTGCAGCCTGTGGAGGAGACCAGAGTGGAGCAGGTGGACCTGCACCGACGGAGGCTGTGGCCTGTGGAAGACCCCTGTTGGAGCAGATTCTGGGCCGGACCTGTAGCCCGTGGAGAGGAGACCACGCAGGAGCAGGTGACCTGGCAGGAGCTGCTGCCCATGGGGGACCCAGGCTGGAGCAGTTTGCTCCTGAGGGATGGACCCCATGGTACAGACCCATATCTGGAGCAGTTCTTGAAGAGCTGCTGCCTGTGGGAAGCCCACGCCGGATCAATTCAGCAAGGACTGCATCCCATAGGAGGGACCCCACAGCACAGGGGACGAGAGCGACCGAGAAGGAAAGGCAGAGAAGAAGCGCTATAGACTGACCATAACCCCCATTCCCCCGTTCCCCTGCACTGCTCGGGGGGGGGGGGGAGGAGGTGGAAGAGGGTGGATGGGGGGGAAGGTACTTTTGGTTTCTTTCCTTTGTTTCTCGCTTCTCTAGCTTGTTAGTAATAAGCAATAAATCTTACTGTCTCACTACTCTGAGTCTGTTTTGCCTGTCATGATGATTACTGTGCAATCTCCCTGTCCTTATCTCAATCCTTGAGCCCTTTTCATCGTATTTTCTCCCCGTTCCTCTTTGAGGAGGGGGGGTGAGAGAGCGGTTGTGGTGGAGCTCGGCCGCCCACCCGAGTAAAACCACCACAGAAGAGACTGTCAAAGATTATCTAGTCCAACTGCCTGATCTCTTCAGGGCTAACAAAAAGTTAAAGCATATTACTGAGGGCATTGTCCAAATGGCTTTTGAACACTGACAGGCATGGGGCATCAACCACCTTGTTAGGAACCCTTTTCCAGTCTTTGATCACCCTCACAGTGAAGAAATTTTTCTGAACCTCCCCTGGCGTAGCTTTTTGCCATTCCTGTGCGTCCTGTCATCGGTTACCAGGGAGAAGAGACCAGCACCTCCCTCTCCACTTCCCCCATCCTCAGGAAGTTGTATAGAGGAATGAGGTTGCCTCTTAGCCTTCTTTTCTCCAGACTAGACAACTCAAGTGTTACCACCTGTTGCCCTCCTATGGATGCTTTAAAGTATCATAACATCCTTTTTATATTGTGGAGACCAGAACTGTACACAGTGTTCAAGGTGAGGTTGCACCAATGCTAAATATAGTGGAAGAATCACCTCTTTGGCTGGCTATGCTACGTTTAATGCATTCTAAAAATATGGTTTGCCCTCTTGGCTGCCAGGGCACACTACTGACTCATGTTGAGCCTACTGTCGACCAGCACCCCAAGATCACTTTCTGCTGAGCTGCTCTCTAGCCACTCGTCTCCTTGTCTGTACATGCGTCCAGCATTACTCTGCCCCAGGTGCAGCACCTGGCATTTATCTTTGTTGAACTTCATGCCATTGACAATTGTACAATGTTCTAATCTATCTAGATCCCTCTGCAAGGCCTATTGTCCCCCCAGGGGGTCAACAGCACCTCCCAGTTTAGTATCATCAGCTGATACAGCTGTTCCCTTACAATTTCAGTGAGCACAGATAGAAAGTCACTGCTCCCCCAGTCATGGTCCTCCAACTCTGAGGTCTGGGCAGCCCAAGATCTGTCATTACTGTTAAATACTGAGGCAAGAAAGGAATTAAATGCCTCTGTCTTTTCTTTCTCCTTACTTGTTAGGTGACCATCTGCTCCAGGTATGATTCAATATTTTCCTTAGACCTCCTTTTGCTGCTGACATAGCTGAAGAAGCCTTTTTTGTTTTCTGATACCACAGTGGTCAGTGTCAATTCAAATTGAGCTTTGGCTCTTCTTGTTTTCTCTGTGAAGATGCAAACTGCAGCTCTGTGAAGCCAGGCCATGCTTGTAAAGGTCATATATTTTCTTTTTTCTGCCCTAGTTCCAGGAGTTCCCGGTTCAGCCAAGCTGGTCTTCTGCCCTGCTTGCTTGACTTGTGACACAGTGGGATTGCTTGCTCCTGGGCTGTTAAAAGGTGGTTCTTGAAAAGTGACCAGCTCTCATGGACCACAAAATCCTCTAGAGCCGATTCACAGGGGTCACTGCTAACTAGCTTCCTGAGAAGCTTAAAATTTGCTCTCTTAAAGGCCAGGCTGGCAACTCTGATTGAACTTTTCTCCTTACATCAGAAATTTTGAACTCAATTGTGGTGTAAAGACCACACGGACACCAGGGTTCTTTTAGGATCAGTAACTGCTACTACTTTATTGATGACATAACTTTATTATATATGTTGCCTTATCAAGGACAGGTTCCCTTTTTATACCATTCGCCCCACAGCAGTACTTTTCCCTAACCATTCATTGGTCAACAACTTTGCCCGGCAACCGCAAACACCCAGCAACCCCTATGCCCCAACGGCCAGAGTACAAGCCACCCCAGATGGCAAGGCATCTCCTGAATCACCCTTCTTTGTTCCCTCTCAACTCTTTACATTCCTGATGGCCTCATCATTAAGAGTCATGTTATCACCAACCATGGGGCTTGTCGACCCCCATGGCCACATTCCCACACTCAATGAACTCAACTATTTCATGATGACTGTGGCCCAGACAGCCACCTACCATCTCCAACAAGGCCTTCCCTATTCTCAAACAACAGATCTATGAGGGCTCCTTTCCCAGTTGGCTCACTCAGTACTTGTGACAGGAAGTTGTCTTCAACACGCTTCAGGAATTTCCCAGCCTTGCTTGTTACGGCAGCATGATATTCCCAGTTTATGTCTGGGAAGTTGAAGTCTCCCATAAGGATGAGGGCGACTGATCCCGAGATTTCCCCTAATTGCTGGTAGAATAGCTCATCCGTGCCGTTCTCCTGGGTGGGTGGTCAATAGTAAACACCCACAATGATATCTGCTTTGCTGTCTGTCCCCTTAATCCTCATCCAGAGGCTCTCTAACACATCATACCTGTGGAGAATAGTCAG
Organism: Anser anser; assembly: GCF_964211835.1. Taxonomy (NCBI): domain Eukaryota; kingdom Metazoa; phylum Chordata; class Aves; order Anseriformes; family Anatidae; genus Anser; species Anser anser. The sequence goes on along the minus strand of NW_028154230.1, from coordinate 635,663 downwards.
ACTCAGTGTCACTGGTAAGCACCGGCCTTGGGGAAAAGGGAATTGAGCAGCTTGTTCTTGTTTATCTCTTATACAAACTTTGTGGATGGAGGTCTGCAAGCCTGATATGAGAGGTTGCCAAAGAAGGGAGTCTTGCAGTGGCGGGATGGCTATGTTTTGGCAGCAGAACATAATCTTGAAGGCCACGGTGCCTGAGTGAAACCTTTTGCTTCATTAAGTGTAAAATGAATATTAAAGTTCGCACACCTGAATATGATAATGAGCTTAATGAAGTACATGCTAAACATATATGACTGTAGTACTCGACTCTCCACCCAAATCCCAGGGAAGGATCTCCACATTCCCCAGGGAAGGAATATATAAGGTTAGGATATAAGAGTCTTAGGAGTTAGTATAAAAAAAGTTAATGTTAGGAAAAAAAGTTAGAGTTAGAAAAAAGAAGAGCAGGGGGTGAGAAAGAAGAAACTGGAAACCTAGAAGAGGCAATCAACGGGCTGTGCTCTTTCTCCTCTGCCAAGACAGGTACACCTTCTTGGTAAGCTCTGCGCCTTCACCCTTTGGTGAGGAATACCCGGGACAGCATTTTGCTAGCACTATTATCATATATTAGCGCTATTGAAGTAAGTGTATTTACCACCGGCAATTCCGAATCTGTTATGTCTGTCGTCTTATTAAATAAGATCAACTTTGTGAAACTGTCTCAGTGAAAGCCCTTGGCAGGGCTCTGAGACAGGCAAATGTTTGAGTCTGATAAGTCCCCTTTAATGCGACAGCAAAATTAGAGTACTCAACAGGATTGCCATGGATAAAATGCTGCAAAAATATGTGTGCACCATCCAAAGCAGGAATAGAATGGGCACAAAATTTTTGGAAAGATGAGGACAAAATGATAGAGTGAATAGAACAATGTAGAAATGAGCAAAAATTCTGGAAATGTAAAAGCAAAGTAAATGTTTGTGCAGTACTGGGAGCTTGCTTATTTTGCACGCAAAAGGAAATTAAAGAATTGCAGATGTAGAATATGCTGCATTAAAATCACAAAACGAAGTGCTGAAAACATCACTGGCCTTTGAAAAGGAAAACTGAGAGAAACTAGGGACAGAAAATAGGGAACTTAAAATGCTATTGGCCTCAGCTGAAAGGTGAGAAAAACAACTACAGGAAAAATTAGATCTCTTACTAAATCAGATGCTATCCTCGGTCTCTGCTAAACAAATCCACAAATTAATACCCTAAGCAAATCCAAAGACATGTGATGGAGACATTTGGTATAGTAATGATAACAATGAACTGGTGATAGATTCAGATTATGATTTTACCCCTGAACCTGTACCTTTATGACCGTTAATCAAAACCAAAATTGCAAATGATGGAGATGACAATGTTTGTACTACAGTACGAACCATCCCATGGTCTCTGGCTGAATTAGCAAAGTTGCAGGAAAAATATTCTAGGCACCTGGAGAAATCCAAGATGGAACAGATGTGGCAAGTCTTCCTCCAGGCAGGAGACCAAAATCTATTATGTGAGGAAGAGGCAGGAGGCTATTGGGGCCCTGGAGTGTTTTTTAACATTGCACCAGGTGATCAAAATTACTCATTGATTACACAAGCTGCCTATTGGGCTGGTGGCATAGACCCAAAAGAAAGAGGAGATCCCCTTGTTATTAAGACCTCAGGGTTCTCTGATTTGGCTGCAACTGTGCAAAAAACAGCCTGGATACAAGCGATGTATGAGAGGGATGTGTTAAAGCAGCACTCTCTACTAGCAGTCATGCATTGACAGGGTGGTATCAGACTTGGAAAAAAGAGGTATTATCACTCAAACACATTCCCCTTACAATTCTCCTGTTGGGCTGGTGAAAAAGTCGAATGGACAGTGGCGGCTTACAATTGATTATAAGAGATTGAATGCTAATACTGCACCTTTAACTAACGCTGTGCTAAATATTGCAGAACTGGTAACCCAAATTCAGGGAGAAACACACCCATGGATGGCAACTTTAGATGTTAAAGATGTGTTTTTCGTAATTACACTCCAGGAACATGATAAGGCTCAATTTGCTTTTACTTGGAAAGGGATAGAGAACACCTTTATTAGGCTGCCCGAAGGATATAAACAATCCTCTATTATTGATCACAATGCCTTGCCAAAGGTTTTAACAGAAATCCGCAGCTCACCAGGCATGGTAATATATCAATACATTGATGACATACTGATAAGAGGGAAAAATGCAGAGGGAGTCATACCACACCATGCCATACCACAAGATCTGCCAGACTAAAAGGCACATGCACCCTATACACTGTCAGCATAGTACCTGGGGTGGGTGGAGGGAGGACAACCTCTTTTAATGGAGCTTGCAAAGCAGGATAAGCAGCAGAGGGTGCAGAAGGAGAAAGAGAGGAAGAATCCAAAGGCAGTATGTGTTGTTCACTGATGGATAGAATGTTTGAAAGACGTATGCCCTGACCCTGGCAATACCAGAGAACTCCACCAGCTTGCTGCACTCTTCTGAGGTCTGGCTTACGCCTATCAAATGGTAATTAACACTGCCCATCACCCTCAAGGGGATGGGGAAGTTTCTGAATTCGATGACGAGATAACACACACTGTGACCACCCCAGAGGACCAACCATCTGTACTGGGTCTGGCTGGGATGTTAACTTTCCCTGCAGCAGCCCATACAGTGCTGCGCTCTGCACTCGTAGCTAGAACAGCAGTGGTATCACACCAGTGTTGTGTCTGCTGCTGAGCAGTGCTGGCACATCATCAGGACTCTCTCTAACCCTCCTAGGGGGTGGGCAAAAAAGTGAGAAAGAAACATCACCAGGGCAGCTGACCTAAACCAACCAAAGGGATATTCCATACCATATGATGTCACACTCAGCAATAAAAGGTGGAAAAAGGAAGAAGAGGGGAGGGGTGGGCTCTCATTGCAAAAACATCTGTCCTCCCGAACACCGGCTACATGCGTTGAGGCCCTGCTTCAGGGACGTGGTCAAGCATCACTGATTTGTGGGAAGTAGAGAATAATTTATTTCCTCTGCACTTCCACATAGCCTTTACCTGTTTTGTTTTGTTTTGTTTTTTCCCTTTCCCCCTCCCTTTTCCCCTTTCCCTTTTTTCCCTTTAGTTAAATTATTTGATTATTAATAATCTTTCCTTAATAATTATTTTTTCCCTTTAATTAAATTATCCTTATCTCAATCCGTGAGCTGTTCTTTCCTTTACTTCTTCCCCTCCTCTTCTAAGGAAGGGGGGAAGGGGAGTGAGAGGGCGGCTGTGGTGTTCAGCTGCCTAGCACGGTAAAACCACCGCAGTCCTTTTTGGCGCCCAACTTCGGGCTCGAAGGGTTGAGATAACAAAAGAATTGATTAAAACTCTTACAACTAACACACTTACTTGCTAGTCACCATGTTCAGTGTCCTGTTAATATTGGCCTGTTTGATCATGTGTCACGTAATCCGTGTCATGTTCTCCTTTCTCCTCTATATCCGATCTGAGAATGTGCTACAATCTGTGTTGTTTGTTGTTTTTTTTTTAATTCGCTGTGCTGCCAAGCACTGGCCTTGAGTTTAATCTGGCATTCAGGCTCTGCACTGTTATTATTTGGGTCTCATGGAAACGATCTTTTAGAGAATATTCAGAATTACACTGCCTTCCTTTCCTCATCTGGAAGTCAGTTTATGAATAATATCAGGAATGGTGCCTCCTCCTTTTTTCACAGTGGGCTAATTACAACAGTTTCTGAGTATTTTGAATATCCATGTGTAACCCATATATTGCTATTTCTAATTCTGAACAACGGGTTTCCTCTTCTCTCTAAGATTAATCGATTGTTTAGAAAGCTTACCCGGGAATCTGTCCCGAAACAGTCTGGTGGCAGGTGGCAAGGTGTGTGGGAGGATATCGGCAGGTACCTGTCACGGGTGTCTCCTCCAATAGTTTTGAACTTCACCCCTGAACATGTGCAAAATCCTAAAAACCTGATAGAGCGTTTGAGAGTCGTATGCCCTGACCCTGACAATGCCGGAGAACAACAGCTTGCAGCATTGTGCTGGGTCCTGGCTTACTCCTATCAAACACTATTTAACGCCATCCAGCACCTTGAAGAGAGGGAGGAAGTCTCTGAATCTGATGACCAGATAACACATGCTGTGACTGACCCAGAGGATCAACCAACTATGGTATCAGTCTCCCCCATAGTCAAGTCAAAACAATGGAAATGGAAGTCAGCTCGTCTAGTAAGGGAAGAAGACTCTCCTAAGAAGGAGGGAGAAGGGGAAAAGACAGGCACCTCTAAAGCAGAGCCATCACAAAAACAGCAGGAAGAAGAGATGGAAATCATAAAGGAATCAGAAACCACTCGATCCCTATCCCTGAGTGAGTTGCGAGAAATATGAAAGGATTTTGGTCGACACCCAGGTGAGCACATCCTCACCTGGCTGCTTTGATGCTGGGATGCTGGGGCCAATAGCCAACAATTAGAAGGCAGTGAAGCCAAGCAGCTGGGATCCCTCTCTAGAGAAAGGCTCATTGACAAAGGAATTGGGAGAGAGAGACAGGTTGTCAGCCTCTGGAGGCGACTCCTGGCAGCTGTGAAAGAAAGGTATCCCCATAAGGAAGATACTGTATGTCAAGTAGGCAAGTGGGCCACCATGGAGAAAGGTCTCCAGCATCTGCGGGAATTAGCTGTGCTGGAGATGATTTATAGTGATTTAGACAATGACCAGACACCTCAAGATCCCGATGAAGTCCAGTGCACAACATCCATGTGGCGTAAATTGGTGCGGAGTGCACCATCATCACATGCCAGTACGCTGGCAATATTTAATTGGGATGAGGGGATGGGACCAACAGTGTATACTCTGTCCTGCCAGCTTCAAAAATATGAAGACAACCTCTCTGCTCCGCTACGGGCCAATGTCTCAGCTGTGGAGAAACTGTCCAAAAGACTTGACCACCTCGTAGAACGAGCATATCCCTCCTCATCCAGACGGAGTGATATTTCAGCAACTAAGAATCAGTATTTTCCTGCTCGAGAGAGAGAGTACCCAAGACGCACACCACGTGGCACCTCGTGGTTTTATCTGCATGACCACGGGGAAGATATGAGGAAATGGGATGGTGTACCTACTTCAACCCTAGCTGCTCGGGTGCGTGAACTGAAAGGAAATACAGCAGCAAGAAGACGGTCTCCTAAGAAAAATGCTGCTCCAGTTTCTGTTGGGCAGTTCCCCAGAGGCAGTAGAAGGGCTGATGTTATTCTTGACCCTGATGAAGGAACCTCTGCTTCTCATTTTCAAGAATTAAGTGGCAGACACTCCAACCAGGACTAGAGGGGCCCTGCCTCTGGCCAAGTAGAGGAGAGGGATAACCGGATTTATTGGACTGTGTGTATCTGATGGCCTGGCACATTGGAACCACAAGAATACAAAGCTTTAGTGGACACTGGCGCACAATGTACCTTAATGCCATCAGGCTACCAAGGGACAGAACATATCTGTATCTCTGGAGTAACAGGGGGATCCCAACAGCTAACTGTATTGGACGCTGAAGCGAGTCTAACTGGGAATGAGTGGCAAAAGCACCCCATCGTGACTGGCCTGGAGGCTCCATGCATCCTTGGCATAGACTACCTCAAGAGAGGGTACTTCAAGGATCCAAAAGGGTACCGGTGGGCTTTCAGCACAGAGAAGATTAGGCAGCTGTCTACCCTGCCTGGCCTTTCAGAAGACCCTTCCGTTGTAGGATTGCTGAAGGTTGAAGAACAGCAGGTACCAATCGCTACCACAACGGTGCACCGAAGGCAATATTGCACCAACCGAGACTCCCTGCTCCCCATCCATGAGTTGGATCATCGACTGGAGAGCCAAGGAGTGATCAGCAAGACTCACTCACCCTTTAATAGTCCCATATGGCCAGTGCGAAAGTCTAATGGCGAGTGGAGGCTAACGGTGGACTATCACGGCCTGAACAAAGTCACGCCACCGCTGAGTGCTGCAGTGCCAGACATGCTAGAACTCCAGTACGAACTAGAGTCAAAGGCAGCCAAGTGGTACGCCACAATTGATATCGCTAATGCATTTTTCTCCATCCCTTTGGCAGCAGCATGCAGGCTGCAGCTTGCTTTCACTTGGAGGGGCATCCAATACACCTGGAATCGGCTGCCTCAGGGGTGGAAACACAGCCCTACCATTTGCCATGGACTGATCCAGACGACACTGGAACAGGGGGACACTCCTGAACACCTGCAGTACATCGATGATATCATCGTGTGGGGTAATAGAGCAGAAGAAGTTTTTGAGAAAGGGAAGAAAATAATTCAAATTCTCCTGAAAGCTGGTTTTGCTATTAAACAGAATAAGGTCAAGGGACTTGCACATGAAATCCAGTTCTTGGCGGTAAAATGGCAAGATGGACGTCGCCATATTCCAATGGATTTGATCAACAAAATAACGGCAATGTCTCCGCCAACTAGCAAAAAAGAAACGCAAGCTTTCCTAGGCCTGGTGGGATTCTGGAGAATGCATGTTCCAGGCTATAGTCAGCTTGTGAGTCCTCTATATCGAGTGACTCGAAAGAGGAACTATTTTGAGTGGGGCCCCGAGCAACAACAGGCCTTTGAACAAATCAAACAAGAAATAGCTCGTGCAGTGGCCCTTGGGCCTGTGTGTACCAGACCAGCTGTGCAAAACATACTTTACACTGCAGCTGGGGATCATAGCCTCACCTGGAGCCTCTGGCAGAAAACCCCAGGAGAAACTCGACCTCTGGGGTTCTGGAGCCGGGGCTATCGAGGATCAGAAGCCAATTACACTCCAACTCAAAAGGAGATACTAACGGCATATGAGGATGTTCGAGCTGCTTCAGAAGTTGTGGGTACAGAAGCACAACTCCTCTTGGCCCCACGGCTACCTGTGTTACACTGGATGTTCAAAGGGAAAATTCCCACTACACACCATGCGACTGACGCTTCGTGGAGCAAGTGGATAGCGTTAATTACACAGCGAGCTCGAATGGGGAAACCTAATCGCCCAGGAATTCTGGAAGAGATCATGGACTGGCCGGAAGGCAGAGATTTCGGAGTGCCGACAGAAGAGGTAACCTGTGCTGAAGACGCACCACCATATAATGAGTTGCCAGAAGACAGAAAGCAGTATGTGTTGTTTACTGACGGATCCTGCCGTGTGGTAGGGAGCCATCGGAAATGGAAAGCTGCTGTGTGGAGTCCCACACGATGAGTCATGGAGGCCATGGAAGGGGAAGGCGAGTCGAGTCAGTATGCAGAAGTAAAAGCCATACAACTAGCCCTAGAAATTGCCAAAAGAGAAAAATGGCCAGTACTGTATCTCTACGCTGACTCATGGATGGTGGCAAATGCTCTGTGGGGGTGGCTGCAGCAATGGAAACAGAGCAACTGGCAGCGCAGAGGTAAACCTATCTGGGCTGCTACCCTGTGGCAAGATATTGCTGCTCGGGTAGAAAACCTGGATGTAAAGGTATGTCATGTACATGCTCACATGCCTAAGAATCGTGCCACTGAAGAACATCAGAATAACGCAGAGGTGGATTGAGCTTCGAAAATTGAAGTGGCTCAGGTGGATCTGGACTGGGGACGTAAGGGTGAGCTGTTTGTAGCTCGATGGGCCCATGAAACATCGGGACATCTAGGGAGGGATGCCACATACAGATGGGCTCGTGATCGAGGGGTGGACCTGACCATTGAGGCCATCACACAGGTTACCCTTGAGTGTGAGACCTGTGCTGCAATCAAATGAGCCATGAGGGTAAAGTCTCCCTGGAACAGGGGAAGATGGCTTGGATTTCGATACGGTGAGGCCTGGCAGATTGACTACATCGGACCACTCCCACAACCCCGCCAAGGCACACGGTACATACACACCATGGTAGAAGCAACTACTGGGTGGCTGGAAACAAACCTTGTAAACCGTGCCACCGGACGAAACACTATCTTGGGCCGGGAAAGACAAGTGCTGTGGCGACATGGTACACCAGAGAGAATTGAGTCCGACAATGGGAGTCACTTCCAAAACAATTTGGTCACCTCCTGGGCCAAGAGACATGGCATTGAGTGGGTGTATCACATCCCTTATCACCCACAAGCCTCTGGGAAGGTTGAGAGGTACAATGGACTGTTAAAAACTATGTTACGAGCACTGGGTGCTGGGACGTGGAAACACTGGGACAGAAATCTACCAGAGGCCGCTTGGCTAGTTAACCACAGGGGGTCTGACAGCCATCCTGGTCCTGCTGAAACAAAACCCCTACACACTGTGGGAGAAGCTAAAGTCCCTGTAGTGCATGTAGGGAAGTGGATGGGGAAGGCAGCGTGAGTTGCTCCTGCCATGGGAAAAGGCAAACCCACTCGTGGGATTGTCTTCGCCCAAGGACCAGGGTACACCTGGTGGGTAATGAAAAAGAAAAATAATCTGTAATCTAAGTTATGTGTTGTAGGAGGACACTGCAGAACCCACGACAGGCCAACTTCGCAAGAAACTGGGCAAGTGCAGCAGTGATGTGAGCTAAGCTGGTGCTGGCATCAAGAAAACCAACTTCGCCTGCCCTGAGTGACCACTTTGACAGATGAAGCTGAAACCATCAACAGTTTTTATGAACATTTTGGGGAAAGGCCTATGGGATGAAAACAAGTATGGACAGGGAACAATCATGATGAGAATATCTATATACTAAAGTATGTGGGACCTGAGCGTGTGTCCTGGTTCCAGTTAGGACAGAGTTAATTTTTCCTCATAGTAGCTGGTAGGGTGCTATGTTTTGGATTAGGATGAGAAGAGCGCTGATAACATGCTGATGTTTTAATTGTTGCAGAGCAGTGCTTACACCAGGCCAAGGACTTTTCGGCTTCTCGCTCTGTCCTGCCAGCGAGCAGGCTAGGGGTGCAGCAGGAGCTGGGAGGGGACAGACCCAGGACAGCTGACCCAAACTGGCCAAAGGGGTATTCCATACCATCTGACGTCATGCTAAACAATATATAGGGGTGGCTGGCCGGGGTGGGGGGGCCGGCTGCTCGGGGATAAGCTGGGCATCGGTCAGCGGGTGGTGAGCAATTGCATTGTGCATCACTTGTTTTCTTACACATTATTATTATTAATACTATTATCATTATCACTATTATTATTATTATTGTTATTATTATATTCCTGTCTTAATAAACTGTCTTTATCTCAACTCACCGGCTTCACTTTCCCGTTTCTCTCCCCCATCCCAGAGAGGGAGGGGGGAGGGTGAGCGAACGGCTGTGTGGTGTTTAGCTGCCGGCCGGGTTAAACCACAACAGTCCTTTTGGCGCCCAATGTGGGGCTCGAAGGGTTGAGATATCGACAGATTTGACCAGAGGGTGTTAAACTAAAATTGGTATAAGTATTGGACCTGCTTAATAGTTGCTAGTCACGATGTGGATTGCCTTAATCTCCAGTCTGCTGTGCCTGTTTTCCAAATTGAGTTTTATAGCGCGTTATTTTCTGTATGTGCTCCCTGTTGCACTGTTTATCCTTTCCGGGCCCTGGTTTAAGATTGTTATGGTACTGTGCGGTGTAACAATGGCTTATGAAATGATGAAATATCTGGTTACGACTCTAACCTGGTATTTGTACTCAGCACTGACGTCGACTCTATACTTTGGAACCCATATCTCGGAAACTATTAGCAATTACACCTATTGCCTGTTTTCGTTAGGGAGCCAATCTGTGAAGGGGACAGGGGAAGCCATGTTTCCCTACCTGTTCACTCTCCCTTTCTCCTTCACCACCCTCTTATCCCCCGAGCTAGTTACGGTGGTTCTCCGAGATGTTGAATATCCTTGGGATACTCAGACCAGCCTGCTCTTGTTGTTATGTCTCCTGAATGCGCTTCAGGTTTTGTTGAGGGTTAAACAACTACTTAGGAATCTCACCCAGAGATCTGTCTTGAGGCGGGATAGTTGCGAGTGGCAGGGAGTGTGGGAGGATATGGTCAGGCTTCTGAGCAGTGGTCACCTCCAGTGTTTTGGACATTCACCCCTGAACAACTGCAAAATCCTAAAAAGCTGGCAGAATGCTTGAAAAAAAGGTGTCATGACTCTGGCAGTTCCAAAGTGACACAAATCACTGTAGCGTGCTGGGGTCTGGCTTGTGCCTATCGAGCTGCAATTGATGCTACTAGCAACCTAGTGACAGACCCTGCAGCCGCTCCAGCCCCTGCAGCCGCTCCAGCTCCAGCCCCTGCAGCCGCTCCAGCTCCAGCCCCTGCAGCCGCTCCAGCTCCAGCCCCTGCAGCCGCTCCAGCTCCAGCTCCTGCAGCCGCTCCAGCTCCTGCAGCCGCTCCAGCTCCAGCTCCTGCAGCCGCTCCAGCTCCAGCTCCTGCAGCTGCTCCAGCTCCTGCAGCCGCTCCAGCTCCAGCTCCTGCAGCTGCTCTAGCTCCTGCAGCCGCTCCAGTTCCTGCAGCCGTTCCAGCTCCAGCTCCTGCAGCCACTCCAGCTCCAGCTCCTCCAGCTGCTCCAGCCCCTGCAGCAGCTCCGGCTCCTGCAGCTGCTCCCACTCCTGTGGCTGGGTCAGAGAAACGAGCTGTAGCAGTGCAAGTTGACCCCGCAGAGGGTATTCCAACCCCTGTGGCAAACCCTGTGGCTGGGTCAGAGAAACGAGCTGTAGCAGTGCAAGTTGCCCCTGTAGACAAGGTGAAAAAATGGTATAGAGACTCAGGTCGTTTAGAACGCAGACAGTCTTCTGCTAAGTCTGGGCATAGTGAAGACGAGGCTGGGCCATCAAAGGTGCAGGAGACAGAAGATGAGGATGAGGATGTCGAAAAATCAACAGTAACTACCCGGACTCTATACCAGCGTGAGCTACGAGATGTGCGAAACGATTTTGGTCGCTGTATAGGTGAGCAGCTTGTCACCTGGCTGCTCCGGTGCTGGGACACCGGAGCCAATTATGTGGAATTAGAGGGCAAGGAAGCCAGGCGGCTGGGATCCCTTGCTAGAGACGCATGCATTGACAAAGCAATTGGAGATGGAGAACGATCTCGCAGCCTCTGGAGGCGTCTCCTGTCAGCTGTGAAGGAAAGGTATCCCTTCAAGGAAGAACTTGTATGTCTACCAGGCAAATGGACCACCATGGAGAAGGGAATTCAGTACCTGAGGGAATTGGCCGTACGGGAAGTAATTTATAAGGACCTAGACGACGCACAAACATCCACAGATCCAGATGAAGTCCGGTGTACACCACCCATGTGGCGGAAGTTTGTACGGAGTGCACCATCATCATATGCCAGTTCATTGGCAATACTAACCTGGAAAGAGGAGGAGAATCCCCCAGTGAATGAAGTGACTAAAATACTCCGGCAGTACGAAGGAAATCTCTCCTCTTCCCTACAGGCCTGTGTCTCGGCTGTGGAGAAACTCTCTGAAGAGGTCCACCAACTTAAAGAGAATTTATCTTCCCCTCCACCTGAACGAACCAGTGTCCACCAGCTAAAAGAGAATACTTTGGAGAAACTTTCTGAAAAGATCCACCAACTTGAAGAGAGATTATTTTCCTTCCCACCTGTACAAACCAGTGTCTCAGCTATTAGGGGTAGACGTTCATCTATACAAGGAAGACAATATGGTGGGCACACACACCGCGCCACCCTGTGGTTTTACCTACGTGACCATGGAGAGGACATGAGAAAATGGGATGGAAAATCTACTGCGACCCTAGAGGCGTGGGTACGTGAATTGCAAAAGAAAACAATAGGGAAAAAGGGATTCTCTGAAAAGTTTGCTGCTCCAACTTCCAGCAGGCAGTCCTTTAAACACAGAAACGAAGATTCTGACCAGGACTAGAGGGGCCCTGCCTCCAGCCAGGGGGAGGAAAGGGACAATCGAGTTTATTGGACTGTGTGGATTCGATGGCCTGGCACGTCAGACGCACAGAAGTATAAGGCTTTAGTAGACACCGGTGCACAGTGTACTGTAATGCCATCAAGCTATAAAGGGCCAGAGCCCATCTGTATTTATGGGGTGATGGGGGGATCCCAGCAGTTAACTGTATTGGAGGCTGAAGTGAGTCTAACCGGTAATGAGTGGCAAAAGCACTGTATTGTGACTGGCCCGGATGCTCCATGCATCCTTGGCATAGACTATCTTAGAAGAGGATATTTCAAGGACCCAAAAGGATTCCGCTGGGCTTTTGGCATAGCTGCCTTGGAGACAGAGGACATTAAACAGTTGTCTACCTTGCCCGGTCTCTCAGAGGACCCTTCTGTTGTGGGGTTGCTGAGGGTTGAAGAACAGCAAGTGCCGATCGCTACCACAACTGTGCACCGGCGGCAATATCGCACCAACCGAGACTCCCTGATTCCCATCCAGAAGCTAATTCGTCAACTGGAGAGCCAAGGAGTGATCAGCAAGACTCATTCACCTTTTAATAGTCCCATATGGCCAGTGCGAAAGTCTCATGGTGAGTGGAGACTAACAGTGGACTATCGTGGCCTGAACGAAGTCACGCCACCACTGAGTGCTCCAGTGCCGGACATGCTAGAACTCCAGTATGAACTGGAATCAAAGGCAGCCAAGTGGTATGCCACAATTGATATCGCTAATGCATTTTTCTCCATCCCTCTAGCAGCACAGTGCAGGCCACAGTTTGCTTTCACTTGGAGGGGAGTCCAATATACTTGGAATCGGCTGCCCCAGGGGTGGAAACATAGCCCTACCATTTGCCATGGACTGATCCAGTCTGCGCTGGAGCAGGGGGAAGCTCCTGAACACCTGCAGTACATCGATGACATCATTGTGTGGGGTGACACTGCAGAAGAAGTTTTCGAGAAAGGGAAGAAAATAGTCCAAATCCTTCTGAAGGCTGGTTTTGCCATAAAACAGAATATAGTTAAAGGACCTGCACGAGAGATCCATTTTTTAGGAATAAAATGGCAAGATGGACGTCTTCAAATCCCAATGGATGTGATCAACAAAATAACAGCTATGTCTCCACCAACTAGCAAAAAAGAAACACAAACTTTCCTAGGTGTCGTGGGGTTTTGGAGAATGCATATTCCAAATTACAGTCTGATTGTAAACCCGCTCTACCAAGTAACCCGTAAGAAGAATGCTTTTGAATGGGGCCCTGAGCAACGACAAGCCTTTGAACAAATTAAGCAGGAAATAGTTCATGCAGTAGCCCTCGGGCCAGTCCGAACAGGACCAGATGTAAAGAATGTGCTCTACACCGCAGCCGGGGAGAATGGTCCCACCTGGAGCCTCTGGCAGAAAGAACCTGGGGAAACTCGAGGTCGACCCCTGGGGTTTTGGAGTCGGGGATACAGAGGATCTGAAGCCCACTATACTCCAACTGAAAAGGAGATATTGGCAGCATATGAAGGAGTTCGATCTGCTTCGGAAGTGGTCGGTACTGAAGCGCAGCTCCTCCTGGCACCCCGACTGCCGGTACTAGGCTGGATGTTCAAAGGAAGGGTCCCCTCTACACATCATGCAACTGATGCTACATGGAGCAAGTGGGTTGCACTGATTACTCAGCGGGCTCGAATAGGAAACCCCAGTCGCCCAGGAATCTTGGAGGTGATTATGGACTGGCCAGAAGGCAAATACTTTGGGATATCATCAGAGGAGGAGGTGGTCCGTGCTGAAGAAGCCCCACTGTACAACAAGCTACCGGAAAATGAGAAGAAATATGCCTTGTTCACTGATGGGTCCTGTCGTATTGTGGGAAAGCATCGGAGATGGAAAGCTGCTGTATGGAGTCCTACACGACGAGTTGCAGAAGCTGCTGAGGGAGAAGGTGAATCGAGTCAGTTTGCAGAAGTGAAAGCCATTCAGCTGGCTTTAGATATTGCTGAACGAGAAAAGTGGCCAGTTCTCTCTCTCTATACTGATTCATGGATGGTAGCTAATGCCCTGTGGGGGTGGTTACAGCAATGGAAGCAGAACAACTGGCAGCGCAGGGGCAAAGCCATCTGGGCTGCTGCACTGTGGCAAGATATCGCTGCCCGGGTAGAGAACCTGGTTGTAAAGGTACGCCATGTAGATGCTCATGTGCCCAAGAATCGGGCTACTGAAGAACATCAAAACAACCAGCAGGTGGATCAGGCTGCTAAGATCGAAGTGGCTCAGGTGGACCTGGACTGGCAACATAAAGGTGAATTATTTATAGCCCGATGGGCCCATGACACCTCAGGCCATCAAGGTAGAGATGCAACCTACAGATGGGCTCGTGATCGAGGGGTGGACCTGACCATGGACACTATAGCACAGGTTATTCATGATTGTGAAACATGTGCTGCTGTCAAGCAAGCCAAGCGGTCAAAACCTCTTTGGTATGGAGGACGATGGCTGAAATATAAATATGGAGAGGCCTGGCAAATTGATTACATCACATTCCCTCAAACCCGCAACAGCAAGCGCCACGTACTTACAATGGTGGAAGCAACCACCGGATGGCTGGAAACATATCCTGTGCCCCATGCCACCGCCCGGAACACTATCCTGGGCCTTGAAAAGCAAGTCCTATGGCCACATGGCACCCCAGAAAGGATTGAGCAATTAAAGAAAGGATTGAGTCAGACGATGGGACTCATTTCCGAAACAACCTTATAGACACTTGGGCCAAAGAACATGGTATTGAGTGGGTGTATCACATCCCCTATCATGCACCAGCCTCTGGAAAAGTTGAACGATACAATGGACTGTTGAAGACTACACTGAAAGCAATGGGTGCTGGGACATTCAAAAATTGGGATACACATTTGGCAAAGGCCACCTGGTTAGTCAATACTAGGGGATCTGCCAACCGAGCTGGACCTGCCCAATCAAACCTGTTACGCACTGTAGAAGGGGATAAAGTTCCTGTAGTGCACGTAAGAAACGTGCTGGGTAAAACAGTCTGGGCTACTCCTGCCTCAGGAAAAGGCAAACCCATTCGTGGAATTGCTTTTGCTCAGGGACCTGGATGCACTTGGTGGGTAATGCAAAAGAATGGGGAGGTCCGGTGTGTACCTCAAGGGGATTTGATACTGGGTGAGAATAGCCCATGAGTTGAATTGTAGTATGTTAATTATTATATAATATTGTATGTCATCACTACCATGATTGCTATATATCATAGATGAAAATGGTGATTAATTACAAGGTATTGAAAAGAGTGTAACCTGAGCATGACATAAATGGTATGGAATAAGGGGTGGATATCTGTCCTGGTTCCAGTTAGGACAGAGTTAATTTTTCCTCATAGTAGCTGGTAGGGTGCTATGTTTTGGATTAGGATGAGAAGAGCGCTGATAACATGCTGATGTTTTAATTGTTGCAGAGCAGTGCTTACACCAGGCCAAGGACTTTTCGGCTTCTCGCTCTGTCCTGCCAGCGAGCAGGCTAGGGGTGCAGCAGGAGCTGGGAGGGGACAGACCCAGGACAGCTGACCCAAACTGGCCAAAGGGGTATTCCATACCATCTGACGTCATGCTAAACAATATATAGGGGTGGCTGGCCGGGGTGGGGGGGCCGGCTGCTCGGGGATAAGCTGGGCATCGGTCAGCGGGTGGTGAGCAATTGCATTGTGCATCACTTGTTTCTTACACATTATTATTATTAATACTATTATCATTATCACTATTATTATTATTATTGTTATTATTATATTCCTGTCTTAATAAACTGTCTTTATCTCAACTCACCGGCTTCACTTTCCCGTTTCTCTCCCCCATCCCAGAGAGGGAGGGGGGAGGGTGAGCGAACGGCTGTGTGGTGTTTAGCTGCCAGCCGGGTTAAACCACAACAGCGTGACACAAATGTTATGGAATAAAGGGTGGAGGTTGTGCTGGGTCTGTCTGGGATGGCGTCACCTTTCCCTGCAGCAGCCCACACAGTGCTGTGCTCTGCACTCGTAGCTGGAACAGCACTGGTATCACTCCAGTGTTGTGTCTATTGCTGAGCAGTGCTGGCACAGCATCAGGACTCCCTCCAAGCCCCCAAGAGCCAGCAGGCTGGGGGTGGGCAAGTGATGGGGAGGGGACATTGCCAGGGCAGCTGACCTAAACCAACCAAAGGGATATTCCATGACACCTGACGTCACACTCAGCAATAACTCAGTTTCAACTCACCGCCACTGCACAGGTAGAAAATTAACTCTATCCTAGCCGAAACCAGGACAACTAAACAGCCTGAGGACATGTTAGAATTATTAATAAAAGAGAGGAGGTTCTTTCAACAGCTAGGTCCCTGACACGTGACTGACCCTATCTGTGTAGAATGGGGATTCAGTGAACATGGTTCCCATTGTAATCTCTGGCAAAAGGTACCAGAAGAACCAGAAGAAACACTAGAGTTTAGCTCCCACTCTTTCAATGACGAAATGAGATATTTGGATCTAGAAAAAGGCTTGCTGTCTCTAGTGCAAGCAGTGAAGTGGGCAGGACAGATAAGAAGAGAACAGAGCGTGATTGTTCAGGGTCCTTTCCATCTACTAGATATAGTCTGCAAGGGTATGGTACTACCTGCAGGTATTGCCCATAAACCTACAGTCTGTAAGTGGTACACCTATCTAGAAGGTATCAATGAAATCATGCCTATTACAGAAGGCAATGATGTTATCTAAAGTGCAGAAAGATATAAACAGTACTTTACTATTCCAAACCTCACCAAGCAAACCATCTCCAATTCAGGAGGAGTCTCCTCTGAGGGAAGGCAGCAACCTAACAGCCGAAGGGTAAATAAAGTTCCTGTCTGGCAAACTGACAGCTGGAAGCAATTGTTAGAAATAGGAGACATGATCAGTCAGCCACTATTACTGCTTGGTTCAATCAGCAACTGGACAACCTCGCACAACTATGCAGGAGTAGTGGGTTTACATGGCAAGGTTTTGGTAGTGGGGGGCTGCAGGGGTGACTTCTGTGAGAAGAATCCAGAAGCTGGCCCATCCCATATTAGATAAGGGACAGTTTCAGGTGGCTCCAAAGGGACCTGCCACTGCAACCCCCATTCCCCCGTTCCCCTGCACCGCTCAGGGGGAGGAGGTGGAAGAGGGTGGATGGAGGAGGGAAGGTGGTTTTAGTTTGTTTTCTTTGTTTCTCACTTCTCTAGCTTGTTAGTAATAGGTATTAAAATTTCTCTCATCTCCCTATGATGAGTCTGTTTTGCCCTGTTTGGCTGTTGGCTGCCCAGTGACCTGGGCAGCCAACACAAGCAGATTGTGTAAGGTATAGGCAATGATAGGAAAACCAGGAATATGTTTACGCCAGTAACCTAAAGCTCCCAGAACTTTCAGTAACTTCTTTGTGCTAGAAACTCTGCCCCTGCTCTGTTTTCTCCAGGGTTTCCGAAGGAATACAAGCAGCTCCTTTAATCCACCAGAAACCCAGGAACTTAATCTCTTGCACGGGCCCCTGACATTTTGACAGAGGAGTGTCTAGTCCCAAATATATCACTTTTTCTTGTACAGCTTCCATGGCACATCTGACTCCCTCTGCATTTTAGCAAAACTCTGCAAATCTACCCTTGGGTCTTGTTTCCTCCTTGGTCACAGAATGACCCAAGTCACTTTTGTGACAGAATTTGGCACCCCAGATGGGACCTCCAGTGACCCTTTGACTTTGGCGCCTCCTCAGATGACAGACTGAACCGCAACTGGGTGAGTTCACCTGTGCAGTGGCGGTGAGTTGAAACTGCTGTAACTCTTGAGAAAACTTGAGATCATTCCCTCTTGTCCTATCACTAGTTATCTGTGAGAAGAGGATGACCCCCAGCTCCCCACAACTTCCTTTCAGGTAGCTGTAGAGAGCAATAAATAGCAAATGAATTCCTTTTGCTTTGTTTGCATGTGCAGCTTTTGCTTTACCTGTTAAACTTCCTTTATCTCAACCTATGAGTTTTCTCACTCTTGCCCTTCTGATTCTCTTCCCCCATCCCACCGTGGGGGAGTGAGCAAGCAGCTGTGTGGTGCTGCCCACAGGGGTCAAAAAAACAACAGTCCTTTCTGGTGCCCAATGTGTGGCTCAAAGGGTTTGAGATAACAGATTTGATTGGAGTGTGATAGACTGAATTTATAGATATTATAGTGGTTTATAGTGGTATATAGATATTATAGTGGTAATTCCACATAATTCCTGTAATTCAGAAATGGGACGAGGTGTAGTGACAGGTACTCCACTAATGGAAGTTTTGTAAAATAAAATTGGTTTTGTAAAGTTTTGGAAAATTGGAAGAAGTTTGATGGATCCCATGGGATATCTAGGAAAAAAAGCAGTGGAATTGTGTCAAATATCTAGGCCCGCTAGGACTGCATTTGGTACTGCAGACCAAATGTGGCCAGAAGTTGGCAGATTTCATTTTGATTGTCTGAGATTTTTGTAATTATTATTGGAGGACCAATTCCCTGACTAACTGGATTGTTGGTATATTTGGGATAATTGAAGACGCGATCAACCACACAAAAATATTTAAAGTAAATAAGTCAAACGATGACAAGAAAAGGGTGTTGCCTTATGCTTTTCTGTCTGTGCAAGCTGCTAATGCAGATAATGCTCCTGCCTTGCCACTACTGCCTTTGGATTCTTCCTCTCTTTCTCCTTCTGCACCCTCTGCTGCTTATCCTGCTTTGCAAGCTCCATTAAAAGAGGTTGTCCTCCCTCCACCCACCCCAGGTACTATGCTGACAGTGTATAGGGTGCATGTGCCTTTTAGTCTGGCAGATCTTGTGGTATGGCATGGTGTGGTATGACACAGCCTCAGACATCAAGAAATATTTTACTAAGCATTCCCCAGGATGGTGAGGTAAATCAGTGGAAGAAGTGATGATGGCACAGCCACGTTTCTGTATAATGGAAGAGACGAGGAAAAAGCTAGACAAAAGAGGAAGCAGCAGAAGGAAAAGGCAAGCTTTTTGGCAGCAACCTGGCAAGGAAGGGATTTTAAGGGCAGATGAGGAAATAATAGACATCAAAGAAGTAGAGGTCAAGTAACACCTGGATATATGTAGAGACCGAGGGACGAGAGGCTGGAGAGCAGCCCTGTGGAAAGGGATCTGGGGGTTCTGGTCGACAACAAGTTGAATATGAGTCAACAGTGTGTCCTGGTAGCCAAAAGGGCCAAATGTATCCTGGGCTGCATTAAGCACAGTAGAGCTAGCTGGTCAAGGAAAGTGATTGTCCTGCTCTTCTTTGTCCTGGTATGGCCTCACCTTGAGTATGGTGTGCAGTTTTGGGCGCTGCAATACTGTGGTGGTTTTTACTCAGGTGGGCAGCCGAGTTCCACTACGGCCGCTCTCTCACTCCCCCCTCCTCAGAGAGGAAGGGGGAGAAAATACGGCACAAAGAGCTCGAGGTTTGAGATCAGGATGATTTAATTAAAGGGAAAGGGAATGGGGAAAAAAAAGAAAAAAAAAAAGAACCAAGGCCGCATGGAAGCACAGAGAGAAAGGGAAAAAAATGTCATTCTCTACTTCCCATCAACGAGCGATGTTCAGCCACATCCTGGGAAGCAGGGCCTCAAAACGCGTAGTGGTTATTTGGGAGGACAGCCCCCTCCCCCACGAGAGCCCCCCTTTTATTGCTGAGTGTGACGTCAGGTGTCATGGAATATCCCTTTGGTTGGTTTAGGTCAGCTGCCCTGGCAATGTCCCCTCCCCATCACTTGCCCACCCCCAGCCTGCTGGCTCTTGGGGGCTTGGAGGGAGTCCTGATGCTGTGCCAGCACTGCTCAGCAATAGACACAACACTGGAGTGATACCAGTGCTGTTCCAGCTACGAGTGCAGAGCACAGCACTGTGTGGGCTGCTGCAGGGAAAGGTGACGCCATCCCAGACAGACCCAGCACAACCTCCACCCTTTATTCCATAACATTTGTGTCACGCTGTTGTGGTTTAACCCGGCTGGCAGCTAAACACCACACAGCCGTTCGCTCACCCTCCCCCCTCCCTCTCTGGGATGGGGGAGAGAAACGGGAAAGTGAAGCCGGTGAGTTGAGATAAAGACAGTTTATTAAGACAGGAATATAATAATAACAATAATAATAATAATAGTGATAATGATAATAGTATTAATAATAATAATGTGTAAGAAACAAGTGATGCACAATGCAATTGCTCACCACCCGCTGACCGATGCCCAGCTTATCCCCGAGCAGCCGGCCCCCCCACCCCGGCTAGCCACCCCTATATATTGTTTAGCATGACGTCAGATGGTATGGAATACCCCTTTGGCCAGTTTGGGTCAGCTGTCCTGGGTCTGTCCCCTCCCAGCTCCTGCTGCACCCCTAGCCTGCTCGCTGGCAGGACAGAGCGAGAAGCCGAAAAGTCCTTGGCCTGGTGTAAGCACTGCTCTGCAACAATTAAAACATCAGCATGTTATCAGCGCTCTTCTCATCCTAATCCAAAACATAGCACCCTACCAGCTACTATGAGGAAAAATTAACTCTGTCCTAACTGGAACCAGGACAGATATCCACCCCTTATTCCATACCATTTATGTCATGCTCAGGTTACACTCTTTTCAATACCTTGTAATTAATCACCATTTTCATCTATGATATATAGCAATCATGGTAGTGATGACATACAATATTATATAATAATTAACATACTACAATTCAACTCATGGGCTATTCTCACCCAGTATCAAATCCCCTTGAGGTACACACCGGACCTCCCCATTCTTTTGCATTACCCACCAAGTGCATCCAGGTCCCTGAGCAAAAGCAATTCCACAAATGGGTTTGCCTTTTCCTGAGGCAGGAGTAGCCCAGACTGTTTTACCCAGCATGTTTCTTACGTGCACTACAGGAACTTTATCCCCTTCTACAGTGCGTAACAGGTTTGATTGGGCAGGTCCAGCTCGGTTGGCAGATCCCCTAGTATTGACTAACCAGGTGGCCTTTGCCAAATGTGTATCCCAATTTTTGAATGTCCCAGCACCCATTGCTTTCAGTGTAGTCTTCAACAGTCCATTGTATCGTTCAACTTTTCCAGAGGCTGGTGCATGATAGGGGATGTGATACACCCACTCAATACCATGTTCTTTGGCCCAAGTGTCTATAAGGTTGTTTCGGAAATGAGTCCCATCGTCTGACTCAATCCTTTCTTTAATTGCTCAATCCTTTCTGGGGTGCCATGTGGCCATAGGACTTGCTTTTCAAGGCCCAGGATAGTGTTCCGGGCGGTGGCATGGGGCACAGGATATGTTTCCAGCCATCCGGTGGTTGCTTCCACCATTGTAAGTACGTGGCGCTTGCTGTTGCGGGTTTGAGGGAATGTGATGTAATCAATTTGCCAGGCCTCTCCATATTTATATTTCAGCCATCGTCCTCCATACCAAAGAGGTTTTGACCGCTTGGCTTGCTTGACAGCAGCACATGTTTCACAATCATGAATAACCTGTGCTATAGTGTCCATGGTCAGGTCCACCCCTCGATCACGAGCCCATCTGTAGGTTGCATCTCTACCTTGATGGCCTGAGGTGTCATGGGCCCATCGGGCTATAAATAATTCACCTTTATGTTGCCAGTCCAGGTCCACCTGAGCCACTTCGATCTTAGCAGCCTGATCCACCTGCTGGTTGTTTTGATGTTCTTCAGTAGCCCGATTCTTGGGCACATGAGCATCTACATGGCGTACCTTTACAACCAGGTTCTCTACCCGGGCAGCGATATCTTGCCACAGTGCAGCAGCCCAGATGGCTTTGCCCCTGCGCTGCCAGTTGTTCTGCTTCCATTGCTGTAACCACCCCCACAGGGCATTAGCTACCATCCATGAATCAGTATAGAGAGAGAGAACTGGCCACTTTTCTCGTTCAGCAATATCTAAAGCCAGCTGAATGGCTTTCACTTCTGCAAACTGACTCGATTCACCTTCTCCCTCAGCAGCTTCTGCAACTCGTCGTGTAGGACTCCATACAGCAGCTTTCCATCTCCGATGCTTTCCCACAATACGACAGGACCCATCAGTGAACAAGGCATATTTCTTCTCATTTTCCGGTAGCTTGTTGTACAGTGGGGCTTCTTCAGCACGGACCACCTCCTCCTCTGATGATATCCCAAAGTATTTGCCTTCTGGCCAGTCCATAATCACCTCCAAGATTCCTGGGCGACTGGGGTTTCCTATTCGAGCCCGCTGAGTAATCAGTGCAACCCACTTGCTCCATGTAGCATCAGTTGCATGATGTGTAGAGGGGACCCTTCCTTTGAACATCCAGCCTAGTACCGGCAGTCGGGGTGCCAGGAGGAGCTGCGCTTCAGTACCGACCACTTCCGAAGCAGATCGAACTCCTTCATATGCTGCCAATATCTCCTTTTCAGTTGGAGTATAGTGGGCTTCAGATCCTCTGTATCCCCGACTCCAAAACCCCAGGGGTCGACCTCGAGTTTCCCCAGGTTCTTTCTGCCAGAGGCTCCAGGTGGGACCATTCTCCCCGGCTGCGGTGTAGAGCACATTCTTTACATCTGGTCCTGTTCGGACTGGCCCGAGGGCTACTGCATGAACTATTTCCTGCTTAATTTGTTCAAAGGCTTGTCGTTGCTCAGGGCCCCATTCAAAAGCATTCTTCTTACGGGTTACTTGGTAGAGCGGGTTTACAATCAGACTGTAATTTGGAATATGCATTCTCCAAAACCCCACGACACCTAGGAAAGTTTGTGTTTCTTTTTTGCTAGTTGGTGGAGACATAGCTGTTATTTTGTTGATCACATCCATTGGGATTTGAAGACGTCCATCTTGCCATTTTATTCCTAAAAAATGGATCTCTCGTGCAGGTCCTTTAACTATATTCTGTTTTATGGCAAAACCAGCCTTCAGAAGGATTTGGACTATTTTCTTCCCTTTCTCGAAAACTTCTTCTGCAGTGTCACCCCACACAATGATGTCATCGATGTACTGCAGGTGTTCAGGAGCTTCCCCCTGCTCCAGCGCAGACTGGATCAGTCCATGGCAAATGGTAGGGCTATGTTTCCACCCCTGGGGCAGCCGATTCCAAGTATATTGGACTCCCCTCCAAGTGAAAGCAAACTGTGGCCTGCACTGTGCTGCTAGAGGGATGGAGAAAAATGCATTAGCGATATCAATTGTGGCATACCACTTGGCTGCCTTTGATTCCAGTTCATACTGGAGATCTAGCATGTCCGGCACTGGAGCACTCAGTGGTGGCGTGACTTCGTTCAGGCCAGGTCAGTGTTAGCGTAGCAACCACATAACCACCAAGTGATTATATGAAGGTGCTTTATTCAGCGCTGGAAGCCGGGGCAGGTGCCCAAATCTGGCTTCAAGTCCCGTTACTTCCCAGCCATTATTTATACATTCAACATTACGTAAGGCATACATATTCATTACAGGTGGTAACATCAGCCTCGCATTCCATTCTAATTAGCTCTCCTCCCCTTTGCACATGCGTGGCGCTCTCTGGTGGTCGTCCAGGTGGTCGTCCAGATGAAGTAAGGAGTCTTCCTCTCCGCTAAACTTTTCACCTTTCTCACTCGACGCATGCTCCCTCCGCTCCTTGGTTCTGCTTCAACTCATTTCAGCATTTCCAGGTTCTTATCAAAGGTCAGGTTGTACCTGTTCCCTCCCAAGGTTCCCCTTCAAAGATTCATTTGACTGTTCAGTATACTCCCTAAATTTCCCAGTATACATAGATTAATTGATAATGTAAGCACATTTGGCAATGCTTGATTATACTTTATGACCCACCACCTAAGAGACATTAATAAAACATCCATTCGATTCTCCCCAACACTAACATTTCCCCTCTTTGAAAATACTTCACTCATACCAAGAGCAAGTATTTTCATTACTATTAGGTTGAATCGGGTTAGTAGAGGTTAGTAAGTATAACTTGATATAGAGATTAGTAAGTATAATTTAATGCATCTTCGTTAGTCTACTATCTTATTGATTCCTCCATGCCTGCTTGTTAACGCTAGTACTATAGGATGGGGGTGGAGTAAGTGGGATAGTGTGTTCTGGGTGATCCCTAGTAAGGACTCTCATTATTCGGCGATTCCATGCACTACTCCTAACCATTTCTCCCTTCACACACGAGAACATTACTCCCATTGCAGCGAATACAATTAGCAGCAGCACAATGGTTTGTAGGAGGGACTTGAGCCATCTTTCCAGATGAAGGCCTAGTCCCTCAAAAGTTGCTCCCAACCAATTTTGCTCAGCTTCTTGCTTTTCTTCCTCTAGCTCATGTTCCACATGAGCTAGTTGGGATATGTCATTTTCCACATCTGTAGTTACATTTGGAATATGTAGACAGCAATGATCAATTCTGTCTTTCAAATATTCACACACCCCATTCTCTTTTAACAAAAGCATGTCCAGAGCCATTCTGTTTTGCAGGGTCATTTTGGTTGTGGCCTGTAATTGTAAGTTTAAATCTTTGAACCCCTTCTTGGTTACCTTTGCCAACCTGTTTACTTGGCCCATTAAGCTATATATTATTTCCCTATTCTGGTATGTTGCTATTGGGGCAAATAGTGATTCTATCACCCATCCTATCCTGATTGCAGTTGAGGGGTCTTGCCTATCATCATCTTGGTCTACCTCCCTTCTCATTCTAGTTCGCAAGTTTGTCGAACTCCCTTTAAAAGGAGATTTCTTCCAGAGCGGACACAAGGTGGGCAAGCCTAGTGTTATTTCTTTCGCTGGACCATCTAGTTCCAGGTGTGTTGTCCAGGTTCCATCATTAGCAGCCCATACGAAGTGTCCCATACTCCGTATCGTTGAATATTTGCAATTTACCTTGATTCTCTTGTTGCTCTTCTGACTGGTTATATTTCCGTTGACTCGCAGTCCCCTACATGCACATCCGGTCGCTAAAGCTATTTTTACTGGGAGTAAAGGTATGGTTTTCAGGTCCGTATCGCAATCCAGGATCTGGGTGCAGTTCCACCATGGGACTGCCGTCACTCGTTCTCGACTACTAGTTTCCTTCTGATCTGCCATATATTCTTGGTCCCTTTGGCTATCATTTGTCTTACCAGTCCACTGTATGCACCAGGGAGTATTTCCTCCATATTGATATCTCTGCAGTATGCTCATGGTCCATGCGCTATCCCAGCCTTCTAATTCTCTTGATTCACTTACTTCCTCGCATTCCCATTTAACTTTCTCCTGTGATTTTGTACGTTGCTCATCATACTCACACCATCCTAGTCGTCTGCTCATGGTGTTTAAATTCGTGAATTGATAGTTTCTTTTCTTTTCGCATTGTGAGTAGTAGGTAATTACCTTTTCCCTATAATATCCCTCGACCTTCTCCGTTTCCACAGTCTTTTCTGCTTTGCATTGAATTGTTTTATTCCGCTCAATTTGGGGCAATGAAGATGTTATTATGCCCCATGGTATAGGATCCCCTGCTGACTTGGGTACAGGTAAACAAGCAGTTACTTGACTCACATTCTGTATTTTTGCAAAATCCCTAATCAAACCTATCATCAGATTTTCTTCTCGATTCTTTACTACCCATTGCATTCCTGGTGTTGTAGGCTGAATTGATCTTTTCCTTCTGGTTTCGGAGACTGTAATCTTACTAAGTCCTCCAGCAGTTCCGTTATTATACGAACATTGATATTCTTCTAAGTTCTCCCTGGTAACTCCTCTAATCGTTAGGGTCATCTGGCCTTCCAATCTTATATCTGTCTTGTGTTTCTCATCCTCCTCAACTGGATCATTGTTCCTTATCCAGCTGGTATTGGCTCTACTGTTACCCTGTAACCTACAACAATGACCAGGCCTAATTCCATAGCCCTCTTTTCCTCTCAGATTCTCACCAGTTCTCACCAAGCACCTATACTTTCCTTGGTCTTCGAGAGTCAGGCTCCGGGGGTGCAGCTCTACACTTCCTTTTTTCCCTTGACATTTTTCATTTACCCACCCTTTCTTTTTCCAGTGTTCCCATAATCCCTCATGCCCGCCCTTGTTGTCGTAAATTGTATCGGGGTCTTGCGGGGGGTCTCGGATCTTTTCCCATACAATCCGGGCTTTAGACAGATCTATCGGGGAATCACTTCTGACCCTGCAGATCAGAGTGGCATTATTTCCAACATATATGGTCTTATTCTCTTTCTTCTGAGGTATTTTCAGAGAAGCAGCATTTGTCTCACTATAATACGATAATACCCACCAACCCCAAAACACTCCCAAAATTTGATAAACAATCATATCAAATACTCTGGATCTTTAATTTTGTAGGGCCCAGTGACTGTGTCTCCCAAAGTCTCGGTACTCGTTTCACCCGAGTATAATGTATCCAAGCATCTACCCCTTCTACCTTGACAGCGGTGAAGGTTACCAGTAGAACTTGGTAAGGTCCATCCCACCGTTCCTTCAAGGGTTCCTCGTTCCAATTTTTGATGTAGACTTTGTCTCCTGGCTGTATATCATGCACTGGATTCTCCAAGGCCAGGGGTCGGTTCCACACCAGAACGCTGCGTAGTTGAGCTAAAGTCTTACCAAGGGATAAAACATAATTATATACATCCTGTTTACCGGTAACATGCATATTCGGATTCGGTTCAGGAGACTCATAAGGTTTTCCATACATGATTTCATAGGGACTTACTGACATCCCACTTCTTGGCTTTATTCTAATTCTTAGCAAGGCTATTGGTAAGGCCTGTGGCCACTGTATCTTAGCTTCCTGACAGATTTTGCTTAATTGTCCTTTTAAAGTTTGGTTCATCCTCTCTACCTGACCACTAGATTGAGGCCTCCATGGGGTATGTAAGTTCCAGGTAATTCCCAGTAACCTACTAACCTCCTTAACCACATTGGCAATGAAATGTGGCCCCCTGTCTGAAGAAATACCCAATGGTACACCAAATCTAGGGATTATTTCCCGTAGTAACCATTTTACCATTTCCTTTGCTTGGTTGGTGCGACAGGGAAGGGCCTCCGGCCATCCTGAAAAAGTATCAACCCCTACCAATAGGTATTTATAACCTCTTGCTTAGGCAGTTCCACGAAGTCTATTTGCCAGTAATCTCCAGGCTCTATCCCAGCCCTAGTTCTTCCCATCTCAGCATGTTTCCTTGCTACCGGATTATTCTTTAAGCAAAGCTCGCACTTTGACATTACTGACTTTGCCATTGTTAACATGTGTACCGAGATGACACCTCGTTTCAAATAGGTCACCATTGCTCCTGCACCCCAGTGACATTTGTTATGTTTTATTTGTAAGATTTCTCGCATTACTATAGGAGGCACTATGAGTTGCCCTGTCGTAGTCACATACCATCCGTCAGGATTCTTCTGGGCCTTCATCAAATTCGCAAGTCTCTCATCTTCTGCCGAATACTTTGGGTCTTTAGGTAATTTAAAACAAGAGAGGCCTACCTTTGATGGAATTAGAGCCATTACTTTCCATACTTCACGCGCAACCTTCTGGGCCGTCAAATCTGCCAGTCTGTTACCTTCTGCAATCTCTGACACCCCTCCTTGATGGGCTTTACAATGCATTATGGCCACCTGTTGGGGTTTCTGTACAGCTGTTATTAATTTCAATATTTCTTCCTGGTATTTTATATTAGTCCCTTGTGAGGACAGCATTCCCCTTTCTTTCCATAATGCCCCATGTACGTGAACTACCCCAAATGCATATTTTGAATCTGTCCAAATATTCACATTCTTACCCTCGCTTAGTTCCAGGGCTCGTGTCAGGGCAATTATTTCTGCTCGTTGGGCTGAAGTTCCCGGAGGTAGGGAATTTGCCTCAATCACTACCTTTGATGTAGTTACCGCGTATCCTGCATAACGAGTCCCATTTTCCACAAAGCTGCTTCCATCCGTGAAAAGTTCCCAATCCGGTCTCTCCAGAGGCTGGTCCTTTAAGTCTGTTCTGCTGGCATAGGTATGTTCGATGATCTCCACGCAATCATGACTGAGGTCTCCTTCCTCCGTAGTTGTTCCTAGAAACACTGCTGGGTTCAATAAGTTAGTAGTTCTTAAGATTACATCATCTTGCTCAGTTAGTATAGCTTGATATTTCATCATTCGGCTGGGTGATAGCCAATGGCCCCCCTTTTGCTCCAATACCGTAGTCACCATATGTGGCACAAACACCTCAATTCGTTTTCCTAATGTGAGCTTCCTGGCTTCCTGTATTAAAAGGACTGTGGCTGCCACGGCCCTTAAACACGAGGGCCATCCAGTGCTTACCGCATCCAATTGTTTAGAAAAATACCCCACAGGTCTTTTCCAGCTCCCAAGTCGCTGGGTCAGTACTCCTAATGCCAATCATTGTCTCTCATGCACAAACAGCTGGAAGTCCTTTGATAAGTCCAGCAAGCCCAAGGCAGGCGCCTTTATCAGGGCTTCCTTTAATTTCTTAAAGGCCTCTTGTTGTGGCTTTCCCCAGGCAAATGTACAGGCCTTTTGGGTTTCATAGAGGGGCTTTGCTATGAGTCCATAGTCCATTACCCACAGTCTGCACCACCCGGCCATACCTAGGAAAGCCCGTAGTTCATGCAAATTTCGCGGCTCGGGGATTTCACAAATAGCTTGTATTCGGTTAACTCCCAATTTTCTTTGTCCTTGAGAAATTTCACATCCCAAATAAATTACTGTTGTGCACGCGATTTGTGCCTTTTGTTTAGAAACCTTGTACCCATTTAGTCCCAATTGATTCAAAATATCAATAGTTACCTGAATACATTCTGACTCTCCTTCGGTAGCTATTAATATATCGTCCACATATTGTAACAGCAGGTATCGATCCTTTGGTACCTGAATCTGTCCTTGGTTAATCCAATCTTCTATTTCTTTAGCTAGTTGACCGCCGAAGAGGGTCGGGCTATTCTTGAATCCTTGAGGCAATCTTGTCCAGGTCAGTTGCATCTTTCGTCCGTTCCGTGGATTTTCCCATTCAAAAGCAAAGAGTTTTCTACTATCCTTGTCAATGGGTATGCAGAAGAAGGCATCTTTTAAATCAATTACCGTAAACCACTTATATTTCTCTTTTACAGATGTTAACAATGTATAAGGATTAGCCACCACTGGGTGAATATCTTTTGTTATTTCGTTTATTGCCCTAAGGTCCTGCACTAGCCTGTATTCCCCATTAGGTTTCTTTACTGGGAAAATTGGGGTATTATATTCGGATTTGCATTCCTCCAGAATGTGGTAGCTAAGAAATTTATCTATAATCTTTACTATTCCTAGCCTAGCTTCTAGCTTCAATGGGTACTGTTTAATCCGTACCGGTCGGGCCCCTTCCTTAAGTTCAATTTTTACTGGCTGGGCTACTTTCGATTTTCCGGGCACGTCCGTTTCCCAAATCATAGGCATTACTGCATTTTCTACCTCTTTTGGTATATGAGGAACAGCCTTCTCTTTAATCATTAATATTTGTCCCACTTTTGATTCCGGGATTCTCATAATCAATTCTCCATCTTCAAACGTTATGGTAGCGTTTAGTTTAGTTAACAAATCCCGTCCCAAAAGAGGAATAGGGCATTCTGGTACATATAAAAATTCATGCGTAATTTCTTTACCTCCAAACCGTAAATCAAGGGGTTGTAAGAACGGCCGTATTTCCTCCTTCCCGGTGGCACCTACAATAGTAGTTTTCCTTTTCCCTATCTTACCACTTAATTTATTGAGTACTGAATATGTGGCCCCTGTATCAATTAAAAATTTTACTTCCTTATTTCCTATTTGAATTTTTACTAAGGGCTCTTTAGTTTCTGCTACCGGATCTCCTAGTCAGCTACTATATTCCCCAGAACCATCGCCTTGGCTGCTTCTTGGTTTAGGAACGGATTTCCCCCACCAACGATCAGCTGTCCACGGAGAGGGCACTCGTTTTTCCAATGACCCTCCCCCTTACAATGGGCACATTGGTTAAGACCCAGCCGGTTTCCCCCTGAGCTCGGGTAGCCTCTCCCTGTTCCTCTACCTCGACCATTAATATTTCCTCTTCCCCTGCCCCTTAATCCTGCATGTTCTCTCCCTTGAATTACTGCTAATAAGTTCTGTTGTTGCCTTTTTGTCGTTTCCTTTTCTCTATTATTATACACTTTCCAGGCTATTTCCAACAGCCTATCCAAATTTCTCAAATCTGCACCTTCCAACTTTTGCAATTTCTTCCTAATATCCTCTTGGGCTTGTCCCAAGAAAATGAGTGCTAATTGAGCTTTAGCTTGCTCAGTCTCTACGTCTAAATCCGTATATTTCTTAGCAGTTTCTTTCAATCTCTCCAAAAAGGCGGAAGGTGATTCCGCTTTTTCTTGCCTGACATTATACAGTTTTGACCAATTTATGGTCCGGGGCATGGCATTCTGTACCCCGACTTGTACCCAATCTTGATATCTCTTCAGCCTCCTTATTCCATCCCCTGTGTTATAATCCCATTGGGGATCCTCAGTGGGGAAGTTTTGATCTAGATTTCCAAGCACTAATCCATTTCGTATATCCTCTCGGGCTCTCTCTCTAGCTGCCTGCAATACCATGTCTTTTTCTGTCGAGTTCATCAAAGTGTCCAGGATCACCTGGAGATCATCCCAATCAGGATTTTGGGTTTTAATTATCATTTTCATTACCCTGGCTACTTTATCTGGGTTTTCCCTGTAGGTGCCGGCTGCTTGTTTCCATATCATTAAATCCCCAGCTGAAAAAGGCACCTTAACGTATACCGGTCCTTCTGTCCCCACTCCTTGCCTGAGGGGAGCGATTATTTTCCCTCTCTGTTCATTTATAGTTTCTCCTGCCCTTCGCTGTTGCCGAGTCCTATGTGACACAGGGGAGACAAAAGTCGGGGATTCTCCATCACTACTGCTATCTTCATTCTCCCTTTCCTCTCCCTGTCCTGGCTCTTCCGGCGGAGCTGACGGCGCAACTTCCAAATCAATATTTCCATTATTCATTTCCCCATAATACTTATTATTCTCTATTGCCTGATGCTGTATACAGCGTCCCTCCTTAGTACATGCACAACAACATTCCTCGGTTGAAACTTCAAGCACCATTATTCCACAAGCATGCTGCCATTCAGGCTTTCGGCGCAAATAAAAGAATAATTCCACATACGGCAGTTCATCATATTTTCCTTCCCGCTTGCAAAATAGCATTAATTGTAAAATTGTATTATATTGCAATGTTCCATTCTCAGGCCAAGTTTCTTGGTCCTCTAGTTTATACTGTGGCCACCAAATATTACAATAATCAATCAGCTTTCCTTTCCGCATTTCTTGACCAAAACCTCCCTCTTTCCAATGCGCTAGCAAACACCCCAGTGGGGATGTTCGCGGGATAGGTACATCTTTTCCCAGAATTCCTTTTAATTTTTTTCATTTTGAGCTTATGATACAAACCCAAAAGCTGCCGGAGCAGCAGCACACTCCCCCAGAAGCTGCCGGAGCAGCAGCATGCTTACCAGATACCAATAATACCAGGTGCTGACCCTTCAGCACAAACCAATACAATTACCAATACCAAACCACCAATGCCGAACCTGCAGAGCTTTCGCTCTGTCTAATGGACGGCGCCTAGGCTTACCCCGGGAGCTCCCTGCCCAACCGAGCGTGGCTTTCGCCGCGTCTGACCGGCAGGCTTTCCCAACCAAATCGGTACCAAATACCCAAAGTCGAAAGCACCTTTGCTTACCGCTCCAGTGGTACGTCGTGAGCAGCGGAGGTCGGTCGCGGTCAACTGCTCCCCGAGAATCCCTCGGTGCCGGCTGGAGCGAAACCGAGACACGATCCGCCTCAGCAGTGCCCACGCTGTCCCATCTGGGTCGCCAAAATGTTAGCGTAGCAACCACATAACCACCAAGTGATTATATGAAGGTGCTTTATTCAGCGCTGGAAGCCGGGGCAGGTGCCCAAATCTGGCTTCAAGTCCCGTTACTTCCCAGCCATTATTTATACATTCAACATTACGTAAGGCATACATATTCATTACAGGTGGTAACATCAGCCTCTCATTCCATTCTAATTAGCTCCCCTCCCCTTTGCACATGCGTGGCGCTCTCTGGTGGTCGTCCAGGTGGTCGTCCAGATGAAGTAAGGAGTCTTCCTCTCCGCTAAACTTTTCACCTTTCTCACTCGACGCATGCTCCCTCCGCTCCTTGGTTCTGCTTCAACTCATTTCAGCATTTCCAGGTTCTTATCAAAGGTCAGGTTGTACCTGTTCCCTCCCAAGGTTCCCCTTCAAAGATTCATTTGACTGTTCAGTATACTCCCTAAATTTCCCAGTATACATAGATTAATTGATAATGTAAGCACATTTGGCAATGCTTGATTATACTTTATGACCCACCACCTAAGAGACATTAATAAAACATCCATTCGATTCTCCCTAACACTAACAACAGCACTGTGTGGGCTGCTGCAGGGAAAGTTGACGCCATCCCAGATAGACCCATAAAACTATTAGAGTGTGTCCAGAGGAGGGCAACAAAGATGGTGAAGGGTCTAGAGGGCAAGATGTATGAGCCAGGAGTTGAACTCGATGACCTTGTGGGTCCTTTCCAGCTCCGGAGATTCCATGATTCCATGATCTTGGTATGCATATGTACAGCAAGTGTTGTTTACTAACACATATACACCTCTTTGAGTGATGAACTCATAATCTAATGCCATTCCATTTTTCAGGGCTACTTGGGATGCTTATTTTGCATTTAACTGTAAATGTCAAAAAGCATCAACTGTAGCATTACCCACCTCTTCTGTTGCTGTCAATAGATTAGTATTAGTCATTCCTCAAGGTCTTACCATATAACGGTTTTTACAGGTTAGTATATGACCAGTAATATAAACTCAAATACAAAATCATAGAGCAAACAAAGTTACAATGTCCCAAAAAAATCAGCAGGTTCAGGTAATAACAATAGGGTCATCAAACTCTATTTGTGGGGCCATAGGTTGCTCTTCTGTTGTCGTTTCATCAAAGGAATTTCATCCAGATCATTCAGCTTTACTGTGAAACACTCTGCATCTCTACTGTGTCTGAAGGTGGTGTGACTTTTTTACACTGGAAAGTGAGGATCCAGTTGAGCAGGCCCTTGCACTTTACTACAGTATTAGTAATTACCAGTACTTGATAAGGTCCCTTCCAGCACAGCTGAAGTGTGTGTTTTCACTGCTATGCCTTAATGTAGACCAAGTCTCCTGATTTCAAAAAGTGACATATTTCAGTGGTGGATTCAAGTAAGGCTTCTTTCAGCTGTCTGTGGAAAGTCCTTACATATTTCATTAATACCAGACAATATTTTAGAAGACCATTATCTGTTATTTTTAAGGTTGACTGTATGAGAGTTGAGAGTGCTCTGTAAGACAATCACATGGGTCTGCCCATTAAAATCTCATGAGGTGACAGCCCGTATTTTCTATTCACAATGCTTCTTATATACATCAGTGGGAGAGGTAATGCATCCAGATATTTCAGGACAGCCTTTGCACAAATCTTAGCCAATTTGGTTTCCAAATCAGAGTTGTTCCTCTCTACAGTCCTGCTAGATTGGGGATGATAGGAATGATAACACTTTGGTTCTATTTTTAGGGCTGCACAAATTTTCTGCATTACTTGTCCAGTAAAATGCATCCCCTATCACTATGTAGTGTTAGGGATATAGCAAACCAAAGAATTAGTTCTCTCAGCAACGTTTTTTTTTTGGAACAGTTCTTGTGTCTGCATATTTATGAGGATTTGCCTCTTCTCATCCTGAGAACATATCTAAAATGACAAGGACATATTCAAAATTAAATAAAATAGGTATTTGCATAACGTCAATTTGCAAGTTTACAAATCGTCTCCACAGTGTAGGGGGCTCAGCTATATTTGGCTTCTCCTGCTGTCCTACATTATTTTGGTGAAACTGTGTCCTAATGATATGAAGATTCAGGAATTAGAGCAATACTTTACTAGCAAGTTTCACTTTGCCCATCCCCTGTGCGTAAATTACTGTTGTTCTCTTAAGGGCAGAATCTTTCAAGGATCCCTAGAAGGGTTCCAGCTCCTCATGGAAAAGAAAAAGAAATCATATATATGTATATATATATATATATTCTCTTGGATCAGGGACTTACTGAGCATCTTTGGACACAAGGACCTGTTGTGCCACTGAGAGTCATACTGGCTGACCCAGTGTTGCCCTGTCCAGCCACTTCTTGTTTAGTAGCAGGATGGTATGTGTTTGTCTAATGACAGTACCCACAAGAGATTTACAATTCCATTAGGTACATTATTTACAGAGTTAAGGGATGTTTGTTCCCATAGAATTCTGTGAATTTCTGAGAATTCTGAGAATTTCTGTGGGAAATCCCACAGATTTCCTCTGTACTACAATCAGGTTTAAATCTCAGTAAGATGAGACTTTTCCTTTACACCTGTGCATTTCCCTTTTCTACCTGATTCTTCACAAATGTGAAAGTTCAGTATGTAGAGAGCTCAGCCTTAGCCTTATTCTTTCAGGTTTCCTTCTGCTCTATAGCCAATATCATTACTGATTTGATGGGTGGAAGTGATCTATTACTTGGAGGATGTGTTGCATGTACTCTGGTAAACATTTCTTTTCATCCCCCACACTACAAATTCTGGGCCCTAGGCCTGCAGTTTGAGCCATTTACACATCTTATTGCTCTTCAGAGCAATTATATGCTCTTATTTGCTCTTTCTGAGAAGGCAATGGCCCCAATGAAGTGCATCTACACTAAAGCACGCAACATGGGCAACAAACAAGAGGAGCTGGAAGCCATCGTGCAGCAGCAAGCTATGACTTGGTTGCCATCACTGAAACGTGGTGGGACCACTCCCATGACTGGAGTGCTGCAATGATTGGCTATAGGCTCTTCAGAAGGGACAGGCAGCACAGAAGGGGTGGTGGTGTGGCTCTCTATATTAAAGAGTGTTTTGATGTTGTGGAACTTGAGGCTGGGAATGATAAGGTTGAGTCCCTATGGGTTAGGATCAGCAGGAAGGCCAACAAGGCAGGCATCCTGGTAGGGGTCTGTTATAGACCACCAGGATGAGGACACAGATGAGGAGTTCTAAAGGCAGCTGGCAGAAGTCGTGCAATCGCCAGCATTTGTTCTCTTGAGGGACTTCAACTTCCCAGATGTATCCTGGAAATACAGTACAGCTCAGAGGAAGCAGTCTAGGAGGTTTCTGGAGAGCGTGGAAGATAGCTTCCTGATGCAGCTGGTTAGTGACCTACCATGGGAGGTGCCCCTCTTGACCTTCTGTTCACAAACAGTGACGGACTGGTGGGAGATGTGGTGGCCGGGAGCTGTCTTGGGCAGAGTGACCACGAAATGGTAGAGTTCTCTATTCTTGGCGAAGTCAGGAGGGGGATCAGTAAAACTGCTGTCTTAGACTTCTGGAAGGCAGACTTTGAGCTATTCAGGACACTGGTTGGCAGAGTCCCTTGGGAGGCAGTTCTGAAGGGCGGAGGAGTCCGGGAAGGCTGGGCACTCTTCAAGAAGGAAATCTTAAAGGCTCAGGAGCAGTCTGTCCCCACGTGCCCAAAGACAAGCCGGCACGGAAGAAGACTGGCCTGGATGAACAGAGAGCTGTGGCTAGAGCTTAGGAAAAAGAAGAGGGTTTATGATCTTTGGAAAAGATCATAATGATTTATGATTTTTGGAAAAGAGGGCGGGCCACTCAGGAGGACTATAAGGATGTTGTAAGGCTGTGCAGGGACAAAATTAGAAAGGCCAAAGCTCATCT